>NC_140187.1:5311351-5441351 GCF_965226575.1 Pagrus pagrus | reverse complement strand
GTGAGATGCCGGTGAATCAGATGTGTGTGTGTGTGTGTGTGTGTGTGTGATTCATAGCCTGCTGGTACCTTTATGGTACAGCACAACTGCTTGACTTGTATTTTTAAATAATGGTTTTATAGATATGGTTTCAAAACTCTGTGTTTTACTAAAAGTAGGGATACCATCAAATATTAGTATTATTATTTATACCAGCGAGGCTGACCAGATGAGAACGGGTCACTTGTTCATGGTGGCAATAAAACACTACAACACAAGAGTCAAAACTTAACGCTAAAATATTTTTTATCCATGAGTTCAGTTCTCTGTCATTAGGGGAAACAAACTCAATGACTGTGTTTTACGTAGGCACAATAGTTGGTTTAATTTCATGTAGGACACAAACTGCTGTAGCCAATCCAGAGCCGACACTGTTTAACAACACTCAGTATAAAACTCTGGTTCAGTCTATTGTTTTCTGGGATGTCTTGTCACCGTATGAGCAGCTGGTGTGTAGTGGAGATCAACATGAAGGCAGAGTTCACAGATGTTTGGATGTGTGGTCCGAGAAAGGGCACCAGAAGTATGGGGGGGGGGGGAGACAGAGACCATTGGCCCCTCACTTTACGCCCCTGGCCCACATTCATGTGTTCAAGTGTCACGATATGAGATTTTCGCTGGACGATTACTGTGTCCAAAATGATTCACGATAACGATATTATCGCGATATCTATCGAAATTTTGTCTGTTTTTTGTGGGGAGGTGGAGAGACAGTCTGTGTTGTTTCAACATGATTTTGCGCTGCATGCCACACACCACACCTGCACACCAGCGAGGGAACAACTAACTGTTACTGCAGCTCCTTCTTCTTCTTCTCTCTGTAGTCTGGCAGTTAGCAACAAGCATTAAGGCACATTACTGCCACCCGCTATGACAAAGTGAGACCGGAAAGAAGCAAGAAATGATTTAAGAGGCGCTGGATTATTTACACCATATTATTTTAATGTTTTAATATCACGATTATTGGCAAATGCCAGTTATTGGCGACGCCCAATGTCAAGATAAGATTGATTATAAGATGACCATGTTAGAATGGTTGGATCTCCGCAAGACAGTCTCATTATTATTATTATTATTATTATTATTATTATTATTATTATTATTATTATCATTATGGTCAAATTAAATCTTGATCTGAAAAGTAACTATATGTGTAAAAATAAATGTGGTGGAGTAAAAAGTACAATATTTTATTATTTTACTCAACTTCTATACTAGTTACCAGTACTAGGCTTCATAAAATAATAAATGTATGTATGGTCTTCTACACAGAAAACAGTAATATGTCAGTAATATATGAACATTTAAAGACTGATACCATAAAATAAGCTACAGTCTTCTCTTATATTACTTTCTGTTGTCCCTTCATTGATTATTTTCCTTTATTTATTGAGGACGATGCAGAGCGGAGGGATTGTGAAGACATGAGCACATCGAGCAGACGTCGATGGAGTCCTCTTTTAACGCCGTAGAGCTCCGGGAGCTGAGGGGCGGAGGAGGCCGAAGAGGTGTGTCTCCGCCGCCGCCCTCCACGCCCTGGATAGCGGCCACAGCGGGCTGCGCCGTCCGGGGCTTCGAGAACGCCTCGTACCAGCAGGACGACGAGCACGACCACCAGCACCAGCAGCAGCAGCAGCAGCAGCAGCAGGGGGCGACGGTGTCGGCAGGATGTCCGCCCTCAACTTCAGGCAATGACAAGGTGAGTTATGTCTTGTTTGGTGGTTATTACTTCTGTTTTAAGCTTTTTGGTTCCGTTCCCTCCATTTTGTTGTAACGATTTTGTAGCAACGTTAGCTTGTAGCCTCGTTTTAGACTTCCATGATTCAGATAGTGTTCTCCATGCAAAGGAGAAAAAAAAACAGCTTTATTTATTTTACCTGTTTTCCAGCAGTTGGTTTGGATCTTTAGAGATGTTTTTTGTGATACCATAGACGTCTTCTCTTTGTCCTGAGTGATAAAATGTCCGCCAGAGAAGAAACAAACTAAGGTTTAAATTTACAGAAGGGGGGCTAACATTAGCTTTTAACTGCTAGAGATTTAATTTACGCTCCAAAAACCACAGTGGTGTTCATCTGTGAAGATTATCTTACTGAACAAAACATTTAAGTATCTTAACTAGTGTGTGACACGGAGATTATTTCCTGCATTAATCCAAAATCCAATTCAAAACTGCCATAGTCTTTTTGTTGAGGGAACCAGGGTGATGCTAACTCCCTGGTTAGCCTACAAAACACGTCAGTGCTACACCACTGACCACTCTACGGGCAGTTTTAACCATAGCATCAGCACTACATGAGGAGTAGCTGGTGAAATGAATTAAAACGTGGGTTTAGTTAAGTGGCTAAATACTTAAAAAGCTGTGAAGTCAAGCTTTTTTGGCTTCAAAACACCACTGAGCATCTTTCATAGGAATGAGCAGGCTCCACCTCCAACACTGTGTGCAGTCATAAACCGTCTTTGAATAGACAGCATCCCAAATGCCTTCTTTATTTACGTGCCACCACCGGATGTTGATAACGCGTCATCACTGTACACGTACCCTTTGCACACAACAGCCTGATCTTAGCGGGTTTAAGTGAGAGTTTTGACCAGTGGAAAAGGGGTGTTGTGTTATGATTCACTCTCAGTTGAAATGTTTCGCTTCCTGTGCCCTCAGTTCAGATTTATGTTTGCTCAAAACGTGCTCTGTACTCTGTCTGGTTGTGGTGCTTCACATTTCCGCTCTTGATAAACTGTTATGATTCAGATATGAGTCACACTAATTTTGCACTGCCCATGGGAAGAATAAACAGAGTCCATTCTTGATCAGAGCTGTTTTTGCTGTGTATTTCCTCTGAACGTTGTCTCTCCTGTCTCTCGTCTGTGTATCTGTCTGACTCAAATCACAACGCTCAACACAACACACAGATTTGATTGGCTGAGTAGATTCACATCAGTAATTCACAACGCATGCAACTGGTCTGTGAGGTTCCCGGACATCTCGTCCTGTAAAGTCTAGAGAAGCTGCAATGTTTTCATTTATAACGCTCCGTCAAAATGTAAAAATGTTCAATAATTTATCTCACTTACTGGCTGTACACATTCTGAAGTGTCCTGATACAGAAAATAAGATAGTTGTTGGGGAAAAGCCCAGTAATGGAAAGCAACTACATTTACTAAACACCAACTTAAGAACAACTTTTGGTACTTTAAGTATATTTTGATATATCAGTGCTTCATGATGTATTAAAACTTTAACATTAGTATTGTTTTGAGCTTACAATGCCACTTGTTTTAATGGATTAAACTCACATTTTCTACGTCAAGATTTGTTGCGGGACGTAGTGTGTGTTGCTGTTAACATGCAGAAAAATTCCTTTTTTACCTCAACATACATTAAAACACCCAAAGCCACCACTAGCAAGAGTTATTATAATTATTTCTTTTTTCACGCAAAGACTGCAAAAACAAAACATGACGTCTCTCCATGACTTTTGCACAATAAACAGTCCAAAATCCTAAGTACAAGCTCAGGCTGAATCTGTAGATAAACAAAGCATGATGGACAAGATAAACGGGATGGGAGCAGATTGTGGAGCTAACGTGTCGCTGAAAAGCTCTCAGGACCCGAATCGATTCGGAGTCTTTTCTCCACCAAAGTGGCGATTTACAGCCGAAGAGGAGGACATTAAAAGGTTACACAGGGATGTCATTACATGTCAGAGGAGTCCGGTTACACAATGAGAGATTAATATCAAACCATGACAGAACGGTCCGAATGTCTGCTTTATTATTCCTTCTGGTCTTTTAATCCTTTTATTCGTTCTCATTCTTTTTCTCTTTATTTAATTCTCATGTGATTTCATCTCTTTGTCGTCTTGTTGTTGCTTTTATTCGTTTTATTTGTATTTAATTGCTTTTATCTGATGTTTTTTTTTTTATTTAATTCATTTTTTTTTTTACTTCTCTGGCTCGTTTGTGTTTGGCTTTCATTCTGTTATATTGTCTTCCTGAGTTTCCTACTTTTGCTTTGTCTGTCAAAGCACTGTGTAAACTTCTGGTCATGATTTATTTTTCAAACCTTTTTTTCTGTTCGCATGTTTTGTATTTGTGGGCCAGATTGTTGGCCTGATGCCGCCTCACATGCTTACATTTGTATTATTTTTCTTGCTTGTATGCTGCTCTCTTTTCTGTCTTTACCTTTGCCCTCTTTACTTTATTTTTTCCAGGGCGAGCAGCGGCATCAGGAGCTCTCTCCACGCTCGTACGATGAGGAGGAAGGAGGTGGAGGGCAGGAGGACGGCCAGGACTTCACTGAGTTCAACCCAGCCGACGACCACTCTGCAGACTATGGCTTCATCTTCGCCCTGGTGTTTCTGGTGAGCGGGATCGTCCTGGTGGTCATCGCCTACACCATCCCACGAGAGGCCAAAGTTGACCCGGACTCCGTGTCGGCCCGCCAGATGGAGAAGCTGGAGATGTACTACGCCCAGCTGGGCTCCCACCTGGACAAGTGCATCATCGCGGGCCTGGGCCTGCTGACCCTAGGGGGGATGTTCCTGTCTGTGCTGCTCATGGTGTCCATCTGCCGGGGTGAAATGTACCGACGCAGGGCGGCATTTGTTCGACCCAAGAGGACTTACGGCTCCATCAACCTGAGGATGAAGCAGCTGGCAACTGGAGAGGCAGGAGGAGGAGGCGAGGGCGAGGACGGAGGTGAGGAGTTTTTGGTGGAACATGCCGTCACGCGGAATAATATACAGCCAGATCCAAGTCGGGACTCCAAATCAGAACCAGGACCAAGCAGGCATCCTCCTCCAGCCGCTTCCTCCTCCTCTTCTTCGGCTGCTGCACATGGAGTCGACTAGTTCTTTACTTCCACTCTGCAGCTGTTTTGCCTTCCTCTGAGCGAGCAGAATAGGGGTTGCAAAATGGTGCAGGACCCCATTTGTGCTGACAGGAGAAGCACGTGTTGAGCACAAGGCTCTCTGCTGGAGCGTCCCAGCTTTAACCCAAACCCAGATGACGGGATATTTATTCTAGCCAATCATAAGGGATGTATTACTTAACAAAAGAGGGCTCGATCTGGCAGAAGAAGAGAGGTAAGCCTTTGCCAGTGTGGGAAAGAGCACATATGGCGATGAGTGGTTGTAAAGATTACAGTTCATATATAAATCCTTGTATGTTAATCAGAGACTGAGTTTTACAAGAAAAAGAAAGCACATTGTGTCCGACAGCCTGGGAGAAAGTAAGATTACTTTATTTATGAAGTCCAGTGTTGATACTCGACCATCAGCTGACCAAAAGAGGTTCGACATTTAAACACCAATCACAAGATTCACCTCAACACAGACATTAAATATCTGACTTGTCTGCACTCGTTGGACGGGAGTGTCTTACTGGACTGTCTAAATAAAGTATAATGGAAAGCGTGATGCTAGCTCTCGCACAAATAAACAGAGGCAACATTTTTGAAAGTAATATTTCACTCTGGTGTGACATTTACACCCACCACCAGCATCAGCAACAAATGGACGATAAAAGAATAGAAGATAAACTGTAAAATAATCCTAAAACTGAACCCAAACTGTGTCACCATCGGGTTGCACAATGACCCTTAAAGGATGAAAACGGATGTTTTATGTCCCGACAGACATGAAACTTGATATGAACTCGAAATATAGATTTTTTTCAAGAAAACTAATACAGTAGAATTTAATACTGCTGATAAACAAATGTCACAATACACCTGTAAGCCGGTATACTGCTGCAACCCTTCGCCACACACCCTGAGCAACCTGCAGGAAACAAAACAAAAACGGGCGCTCAAGTTAAACCTGCATTAAGCAATTTTTTCTTAAGCATTAAAATTACTTTGTGTCATGAAAAAGAACCGTACATGAAACACGAATCCCATTGTTTTGGTTCCCTGGCTGCAGACAGACTGAAGGTTCTCATCTGGTTCTCCGTGCAGCCTTTATAAGTATTATGTAATAATACTTATAAAGCTACAAAGAAGCTAAATCGAAAAATCACCAGTTGATGCTACGTGCTAATTTGCAAACGTGTGACATCTTTGTTCACCTATTGTGTCTCGGTAAGACATTTTCTGTCAAGACATTTATAAAACTGACACAAACTTTGCCATAACTACAGCCCAACAGATTGATTGGCCAGTATGAAACGGTTTATGTCACACAAAACAGATAATATCAGCAGATCGGAGCCATCAGATATTGATATTTGGCCATAAAATCGAGAATCAGTCGCCCTCTAACCAACAATGCTGCACCAAAATAAAATATTAGAGATAAGTGAAACACATGCACAGTTTATTTTTTTTTTGTGGGTTCACTGTGCGATTGATTCAACATACTGCAGATTTCTTACACTCAAAAAATAGCTAAGCTCTGTTCTGAAAAATAGTCACTAAAAAGGTCTTTATCTAGTGAAACAGTTGCTGTAAGGTTATGTTTTTGGAGCCATTACGCCCCCTTTTTGTGAAAAATTGCTTAATGCAGCTTTAACATTTGCATTTTAAAGTGGTAAGATGTTTTTTCCTGAAATTACCTGATGAGTGCATCAACATGATCAGATTTAATTCACCCAACGGGACGAAGGTGCCTGATGAAATCAGACTAAACACAGTAATAGAGAGGTTGGAGGGGATGATGACAGGAGAGAGGTGTTAGACTGAGTGACTGATGTGAGTCGCTGTTAAGAGGCTGACACACGTTACCCAGAAAGCATTGCATCGGCAGTCCAAGAGCTCTTCTACACCCTTACCTGATTTGCTGCTGTTAGTCAGTAATCATTTCTATCCTCCACTCGAGGTTATTCTGTATTTTTTCCTCTCCAACACATTTGGGATGACAAAGATTTTGACGCTGCGTCTTCGCTGCAAAAATTGATTCTCTTTTTCATCACAGTGGAATCTAGAAGAGACTGACGGTGTATTCATCACAGGAACGTCTCAACATGCAGGATAAACTGATTTTATGAGCGACCATATTGGCTCATTTAGTTGGAATATGTGTTTGAAGGCGAATCTCAGACAGCTGGAAAGTATGTGTAATTTTCGCAAGTGACAAAAACCAGACGAGACAATCTGTGAAGTGAAGGCGTGAAAATCAACTCCTCAACAGTTTCTCACTCGACAGAGTTATTTAACACTCTCACTGCTGGTGGCTGGAGGACATAAATTTACACTTCTGCATGAATGTGAAATGCTGCTTTCAGTGAACGCAGCATAACAACCCAGATCGCACGAGTACTTTGTCAAATTTAAAATGTCGTCACCCAAAAACTGGTGCCTCATGCTTACAGTTTAGCATCACTTTCCACACCATCAGAGAGTGAGTCTTTGTGTCGGGCTGCAGGTGAATATCCACTAACAGCAGCTCCTTTAAAATACGTATGAATGATATTTCTCTGACATTTAAAGGTCCTGAGTGTTTAGTAGTCAGTAAAGCTAGCCCGTGCTACATGCCAGTCGCTGATGTTATAAGAAAACCTCACAATTCCAGCTACAGTGACTTCCTGGTCAAATTTAATCAAACCTAAATTGATTAAAAACAAAAAAAATCAGAGCTGTTGTTGAAAAGCAAAACAGCAAATTCAATTGTAAAAACAAACATGGTGTCTTCTGGGTGTTGTTTTTCTATCTGACTGCAGCTCTTCTTCCGGAACAGAAGCTGGTTTTGAGTGGAATGAACCTTTAATGGCACAGCGCTTACTTATTTGTATTATATGTAAACAGATGTTATTTATGTCATGTAAGGATACAGTATGCCTTAATGAGTAAACACAGACACTGTAAATTGTGTATACCCAATATTATTATGCTGATGTATTAAGGTATGTATAGTGAGGCAATTAGCCAAGGGTAATGTAGCTTCACACACACACACACACACACACACACACACACACACACACACACACACACACACACACACACACACACACACACAGATACAAACCAACATAAAATGTCCTCACAAGCCAGGTTACTTGTGAGGACATCTTGAGTCTGATTACCATCCACACACACTGAAGAACTAATCTGAAGCTGTTTATTAAAATATGTACCACATTTTTATTTCACAGTACAAATATACTGTAAATACTTCATGTAGACGTGTCGGATGTAGAGGACCAGCAAAAGCTAACGCTCAAAAACCAAATACGCAACGCAGGTATGCAAAATTGGAAAACCTCGTCACAGTCGGACCGGTTCATTTCTTTTTTTCTGCTAGCAGCTTAAAAAACCTCAGCAGCCACTGAACGACAGTTTGATCAACAGGATCAGAACAAAAGGAGAAGCCGAGCTCACGAACAACAGCCGAACAAACGTGCTTCAATATTGAATATTCAGATTAATTTAATGACAAACAACTGACAGGAAACAAAAAGAATTCAAGCTATCAATTATTTATTGTTATCGATTCATCTTGTGCTGCAATTAATGTTTTTTAAAATGCAGATTCATTTTTGGGGTTTGGAAATGATCAGAAAATAATAAAAAACTTTCCCAAAGTCAAGTCGATTTTATTAAATTGGTTGTTTTGTCTGACTAAAAGTCAGAAAATAAAGAAAATCAGCAAAAATCCCAGGTTTAGTTGTTAGCATCAGTGAATGTTTGGCGCTTTTTTTTTGCCTTAAAACAATGTAAACAAAAACTTTAATGATCCATTTGATTAATTAACTAATTGCAGCTCTAGTAGATATACAGTGGATAAAATGCTAACTGTAAATGATCTGGTTTACAGTTCGCATTTTACAGTTTTCAGGAATAATACGACACCAAACTTTGCTAAAATACTCTGCAGGAATTTAAGAAATTATTTAATTTCTCCATGAGGTAATTTTCTTCTTGCAAATGTATTAAAAACAACACTTTTGTCCAGATAGATATATAAAAATATATGAAATCCATATTGATCAGTACTGTTTTATAATCTGTGGTGCAGCAGGTTAAAGACTGTCCTGTTGCTGGACAGTCACAGGTTCAGTCTGTCTCTGCTGAAGTGTCCTTGAGTAAAGAAAAGACAAGTGGTGGACAATTTTATAAGACTGCTCTCCCCAAGAAAAACAACGGCATCAGTCGTTTCAGCAAACGCCAGAAAAACAAAACATTTGTTTACGGTACGTTACGACAGCGCCCTCTAGCAGCCAGAAGTAATTATTACTCTGGTCCCTCAAGAGCAAAGCAGCGAATCAGGTGATGTTATTACGGAGCCACAAATCACAGACGTTGGAGTGGAGTAGTTGATCAGTCGGCCAGTGTCGGGGTTGTGTGTCCTGCACTGTTGGCACTAGTCGCCTCTTGTCGATGTCTTTTCAGCCGACTGAGCAGATTGAACTGGTGGAGCCCGTCGGTGAGAGAAATCTCTGCAGTGTACCATAATGTCCCTTTTTGAAAACGACTAACAGAAATACTTTGTATAGCTGAGTCTTTATGGTTGGAAAACACGTGGACGTGACCTTAATAATTATTATTCAGTGTAGAAACTAGTTTAACTGAGGCCGTGTTTGATGTTATGTGACCTCCAGATGTTTCAGGTCTCAGCACTCAGCTGTGGTTGTTGCTGCTCCACCCATGTTTACTCCGCTTTACACAAATGTGGATTTTTCTGACTCAGCAGGTCTGACATGAACAGGCAGTGAACCCAAACAAGAGTTCAGACTGTCCCTTTAAAAACCTGTGAGTGCTCCATCTGCATTTTTCCCTCAGTTTCTGGTTTCAGCCTCTATTTTAGGTTGAGCAGCAGCAGCAGCATAGGAAATGAAGCACACACAGAAACGTCTATATGGAAATGTTACCATGTGTTCATACACATTAAGCTCACTCATACATCCAGAGTGATGTATAATCAGCACTACAGGAAGTAAAGCGTACAAAGGTCAAACTGTTTCTGTGATTTCAGTTTGTTTCAGAGACGTCTTTGGAGACAGGAGTAAGACGTGAGAGGGGAGGGGGAGGTTTCTGTGTGAGTGGAGGAGATAAAAAGATGTGGGAGAGCCGATAGGATGCAGCGGAGACGCTGGATGACGTGAGGTGATTCTTGAAGAGATGGATTTTCAGCTTGCGGGGGAGGACAGGGAGTGACTCTGCATGAAGCTAAAAACGACGCATTCTCAGGCTTCCCAGAATAAAAAAAAAAAGGCGAACAGCTCAGCTTAAGATTTAAGAAGCATGAAAAAGCTGTCTGAAGCTGATTCTTGTGGAGAGACGGAGCAATTAGGTCCGTTTCAACCTGCAGGTCCTCATTAGTGGGGGGAACAACACAGCAGCATGACAGAGGGACTGATTGTTGCTGCCGGTTGGCTTCACGCAGGTTGGACGCAGAGAGCTGGAAGGAACGAGGTTTGAAAGGGTTTTAGAGTGAGTTTAGTTTCACGCACCGATGGATTGAATCGGGTCAAAGAGAGCAGACAGAAAGACTGTGGATTACTTTTGTGGAAAACCCCAAAACAGCCCTTGTGTTAAAGCCTTAAGTGTCTCCAGAGGGAGCTGTTTGAAGTCTGATAAACATCCTCCAGTGATTCACTTGAGTCAGCGCCAGTTGAAGTCTACAACTTTGAAAATAAAACAAATTAGTTGATGTGGAGTTTGAAGGAAATGAGCTTACCAGACCTCTGTAGCATCTCCTAGTAGAGTGGTGGAGGGATGACATATTTTTTCCTAACCTGGAAGTTAGCATCTCTGTGTCAAACACAAGTTTATTATACTGACACGTGTTGTTCAGCAAGATAATCTTCACAGATGAACACCACTTTTGACACCATGGATGTATCATTAACAACAGGACACCGGACTGCAGGGCTGCACGATGTGTTGTTTCAGCATCAACATCACAATGTCAAGTAAACAACAAATAAACTCAAACACAACCTGCAACGACTCTGTCGCTGCTTGACACAAAAGACAAACCTGCACAGTTCTCATTCTCCCCGACGAATCCACAATAGAAGTCTGTCTGATATAAAATAACCCTCGACATCAGACTGTGCTGTAAAGTCTCTGCCACTGCAGCCTTAAGCCCATAATGTCTCCGGCGTCAGTGTCAGGAGGAGGATTAATCTGTTGGATGTGTGTATTTCACAGTCAGGAGCTGTTATTTGGGGACTGCAGTAAAACCAGGAGGAGACTTTGGAGTTGTCTTTCTTTTTGTGGTTGATTTTCTTGTCAAGTAACTTGTTTTCATTCAGAAAACAAGGTAGAAGTTGTAGTAAGAAATGTGAATTCTTCTTTGTTTAGATACTCTTTCTCCTCTCCATTTTTGTTTGTCTTTCACGTCCTGTGGAGGACGGGGAGCAACAATACAGTAAGCTACACTGTGTACAGTGTCAGAGACACGTTGTGATTACTAAAAGGGGAAAAAGCGTGAAATTTTGTTAAAAATTGGGAGAAATTGTGGGAGAATTGTGACACGAGGGGGAAACCAGGAGAGGGAAATGAAAACGGGAGTCTCCCGGGAAAATCAGGGGGGTTGGCATGTATAACTTTGGGATTGTGGATAAACAAAAACTATTTACCAAGTGGAGTGAGCTCTGGGACGAGTCACCCACACCAACGTTGAACTGAGTTGTGCTCTGTATGTTGATGTATTGCCAGTTTTTGGAGACGTATATTCTTTTGCTACTTGCAATTTACTTTATTGTTTTGTATGGTTTGACAGAGATATTTAATTTCTATTTTAAACAATGTATATTGTGGAAAAAATCATTTTTTTTCCAATATTTTGCAGTCCAAAACATTTTTTTTCAACGATGAACCCAAAATGAAATACACGAGAGGACGTTCACTAGAGATTAGAACAGAAGACGACGGAGACAGAGGAGGGACATGTTTGTCTGGAGCTTCTGAAAAGCAAAAGCAAAACAATGTTTTTGCTCCTCTGTGATGCGTTTGAATGTCAACAGCGAACACGAGCCCCTTTGGCCAAAGACACGGAGAAAATCAATCTTTATTCTGTCTGCAGCACGATGACTCTGTTACCATAGAAATAGTCTATTTATATCAAGGACAGTCGGTGTAGCCGGTCTCGTGTGTCATGGAAAGTCCTTGTGAGGACATGACAGAGGAGACATTGTTAGAAACTCTGATTGTGTCCCCGAGGAAGAAATATATAAACCTGAGGAGCCGGTGTGGGAATAAATCACATTTTTAGTACAAATCATCTGAAGGTGGAACTTAAAACTTTAAATTCACAACAGACCAAGGGCAAAATATTGCTGAGTAAGCAGAACGTGCAGCAGGAAATCATGAGGAGAAAGCAGACGAACAACCACGGCAAGATAAAGACTGAAACCTGGCATGTTCAGACACGTTCCTGATGAAGTGGTTATATTGGCACGAGTTATTCACTGTCACAAAGACGCCGAACGTACGAGCTTGTTGGCCGTTGGTTGAAGTCTCTGCGGTGTGTTCAAGTGCAGCTTTATGGCTGAGACACAGTCAATGTCGTCCATGCAACGGTTTAATGTGTGTCGGCCCTAAGACACACTGAACATAAATATATGTGCTTCGTGTGTGTGTGTCACATCCACTGCTGCTGCTGTAACTGCTGACGGTGCTTTCACCTCAGCGTCTTTGCTGCACGCGTGTCCCCTCACGCTTTGCAAACATCTGCTCCAAATAGGACACGCGGGACGTACACGAGCGCGTAGATAAAAGAAAGATGTATGAGAGACGATCGCTGTTTTTCTTGCAGTCGCACCAATGATGAGTGTCCTCCACATAAACTCTCCGCCTCTCCCTCCTCCACACTGGGAGGGGTCATAGGTCAAAGGTTGCAGCACAGTGTTCCCGCTGCTGCTTGCGATTCAGTACTTTACTCAAGGACACTTCAGCGGCGTGCAGGGTTTTGACCCAGAGCTCAGCCTCATTAATCACTACACATCACGCTGCTTCAGAAAAAAATAACCAGAGAAGGTTACTGTCGCTGTGAAACAAACTCCTATTAAAATATAACCTCAAACACGCAGCCGTTTACACCTGAAACCCTCCAGAAAACACTCTTCACAGGCTGGAGCTGGATGCTTCCCTTTATGTACAGATATAATATGCACAGATGTAACATACAGCCATAGCATTTTACTCAGAGACTCAATGAATGTACAAATTAATGCTGTAACGCAGGAAGTGGCGACAACGCAGCAGCGTCACGCAATATAACACGATACCTGTCGGTCACACGGTTTGGTGTAAACAGTCACATGATTTCAGTGCAGTCGCCTTGGAAACACTATTGTATAAACATTCCTGCTGTTTTTGTTTCAAATCTGTCTTAAACGTACAGAGTTGTAGATGTATATTTAACGAGATGAAGCGATATTTCTATCAGGTGGAACATTTTTGGGATGAAGCAGACGTGAACTTCCACAGACTGAGGAATCTGTCATCGTGGTCACCATCAGGCTTTTTAATTTGTGCAACTGTCTTAAAGGGGCAAACAAGTCATCTGAGACCTTTACAGACCTGGTTACAACCAGAGGAGGCAAGTAAAAGTAATAAAGTACAGGCTCTGAAATGTACTCAGAGTAAAGAGTCTCCCTCTGAAGGACATTTCCGGTCAAAGCTAACTGAAGCTCACGTCATATTAATATAATTCAAAGACTATTAAACGTAAAGGTAGAATCAGTAGGATTTGTCTCAGCTGTTCCTAAACGCACCACAAGGCCGGTTGATTGTTGAGTCTCATTCCCAGGACGTCAAATAGCCACATTTTGGGTCGGTAAAGCGTCCCGAGCAGCAACAAAGTGAGAAAAATAAGAAAATCCAGGCAGAGGGCTGCAGGGTCTCTGCAGATACGAGACACTAACGCGTCTTTTCTCCACATTCCAGTCTCCCTCTCTGTCTGTCTTACGTCTTCTTACGTCTTTTAAGTCTTTGTTTCGTCTCGCTGCGTCTGCCGTGCGTGATGTGCACTGATAGGTTGAAATCAGTCTTGTGATGTGGGGAAGGCCAAATACAAATAACCCATAATTTCAACACAATTAGGTCGATTTGCTGTGATTTTAAAATGATTACTTATCGTGACTGTATTACTTCTTTCTCCAGGATTGCTGGGAGTCCTTGCAATCAATTTCAAGTGATTTTAAAATACAGAAGTATGGATTCTTAATCATGAAACGTATGTTTTTTCTTTCATATTTCTCAGAATTTGTGGTTATTTTTGGTAGGAAACAGTCCTCTTAAAGTTACGTTATGATTTGAAGATGTTTGAGTGGTGATAGGGAAGTGTGTGACCAGTTTATGGCTGTTATTACACAATATTTAACCACACAACTGGACTGCAAGCAGCATTTTATCATGAAAAGTAACTGTAAGAAAACTACAGCTGAAAATTTGATCCAGTTATATAATAACAGATGTTAATATTTAGCTAAAACAATTGTGTGAGAGCAACAATAGTCAAGTTTTGAGCTTCATGAAAAGAGAATGAATCCTCCTGTGTCGTGGTGAATGTCAACAATACAAAGTAAGCCTTCAGTCTATTTTAAAAAAAAGTGAACATGGAGAAAATTAATAGTAGATGTGCTGTTTGAGATCACATCGCCTGAGGTCGCCCATGTGTTCGCAGCGCTGCCTTCAAAATAAAAGCAGGGAAGAGCAGCAGGAACAAGAAGGTGACAGATTCCTCGGGGCAGTTTGTGTCGGCACACGACTGTTTCTGAATTTAAATGTGAAAAGAAACTCCAGGTGAAATATCGCTTCAAGAAACCAGAATGAAGTGATGCGTATTATAAAGTCTATGAAATGTAAAGAAAAGAATGACAAAGAAAATATTACGTGGCCCGAGAAAGAAGTCGTGTGTGTGTTTGTAAATCTTTTTGCAATCAATATACGACAATGAAAGTAAGATTTAGCACAGAAAACAAACAAAATGGACATTAAAGGGATATGTCACTTGTTTTTTAAAGGCTGGTTAGACTGTCGAGGTGTTTATAGAGAGTTGTTGTAAGGAAAAGGATTTCCGAGTCATTAAAAAACAATTATTCTCTGTAGTTATTTGATCTAACGTAGAGAAAAATGACATATCCCTTTAATCCGAGTGATAACCAGGGTCTCGTAACTGCTATGAAGCAGATGGGGTTGTATTGATTTGGCTCAGTAATTTCACTTTTTTATAAAATGTATTTGGTTTCTCTTCACTACCATCTACTTCTACCTTTAAGAAAAGAATTGGAGCATTTTTTGGTAATATTATGAGCCTTAAATATTGATTAATTAAGAAGCCCTTTACTCTCAGAACAAACAAAACTGTTAAAGGAAAAGATTAATCCATCTTTAGAAATATTGATTCTGTTTCACACGTTTCATCTCGTTGTTTTCCCTCCTGATAACAGAACAATCGAAATGTGATCGAGGTGGATTAATCTGCACAGACCCTCTGGTTGGCTCTATGGTGTATTTTATGAAGAGCACAGTTACGTGTGTACAGTGTATATCTGCAGTATGTTGTTAAAAATCATACCACATCATGATCGGACAAGTGTGAATTTGTGATGATTATTCATAATCCTTTTACAAAAAATCTTTTATAAGCGCCCTTCGTCCTCTCAGAAAGACCAGTCCGTTTGATATCTAATGAAAATGAATGTAGGGAGTTATAAATGTTCTATATCTAGAAAATAATCCAACATATGTGATTTTTTTTATGTCATCGTTTGGAGAAACGGGCCCATCTCCTCTTTGGTTCCCACTCACGGTTTAAAATCTGCTGCTTTGTGTGCTTCGGGAGGCCGGTGAATCTGCATGTTGTTGGTGTGTGACGCTGTAAAGGTCCGATGCCTTGTTCCTGTACATACTGAGGAGCTGTAAACTGTACGTGAACGACAACGCTGATTTTTAAGTCTGATTTTGTTAACGTGACCAATAAACTTTATGTTTTTGCTGTTGTTTTTAAATCCCCACGTGTGCTGATGTGTCTGACTGATCTCCGGTTGCATCTCTATTTTTTAACTTCAGCTGAGCCTAAAATGCTTTTAAGAGGCATTTTTTTGCTAAAGACGCTGTAAACACCTGCAGCTGCTGACTGCTTGCATTTGACTCTTTGCTGATTCAGACCTAACTGCCTCCATGTTTCTGTTTTTGAACCTTTGACCTCCTCACCTGGAGTTTGACAAGATTGAAAGTGGTTCTAGCGGCTTCATGAAGCTAAAGCATGCTAATTTCACCAAGCTAACATGCTCAAAAGGCAGCTAGCATTCTGATGTTCAGCGGGTGTAATGTTCACCACGTTCACAGTCTTTGTTTCGTCCATACAAAATTTAATAGTGATTTAATTACTTTCCTTTTTTGTTGCCTTCCTTTTTTGTTGCCTGACTGTACACCTTCAGCATTTCTGTTAGTCCCTGGCCTCTAGTGTCCATTTACATCCCCTCCTTATGAGACCGTGGACGTCAGCTGTAGTGTGAATTTAAAAAAATGAGGCGGCTCCAGTCCCACACCGAGAGGCGAAAGGTTGAGTGATGTCATCGTAGACAGACCTCCTGTAATTGACCTCAAACAAGTCAGACCTGCAGTGTGTCGGTGTCACAGCAGAGCAGACGTGTCTCATACGGAGACTCCACAGAGACGCCAGGAGATTTATCATCTGAGACCTGCTGCAACCTTCATCTTCATCCGACTGTGTGTGTGTGTGTGTGAGACTGTAAAATGACTTCATGAACACGAGGCTCCGTCCATGTGTTACACTGTTCAAGTGCTGTTTTTGTTCATTTTTATGTGTGTACTGTAGAAGTGTGAGTTTCTCTCCAGCGTGTGTTTTAAGTCAGTTTGTGGAGTTAATCCGTAACAACATTCAAGTGTGTTTGAGGATAACAATAATCCAGCTGGGCACACACACACACACACACACACACACACACACACAGCTGGAGGATAATACAGGTAGCTTTCTGTCCATCTGTCAAATCCATCTGTCAGTCTTTCTTTTGTTTTCTGTTTTTCTCTGCCACTCTGTCAGCTTGTTTGGGTGTACTTCTTTACTTCTCTTCTCCCTTTTCCCGCTTCTGTTTTTCTTTTTCTCCGTCTTTATTCTTCTTCATTTGGTCTCCTGGAGCTGAAGACACTCGTTAAACTCGGAGAACAACACACATAAACGAAGCAGCATCCCTCCAGAATCGTACTTCCTGCCCTTTTGTCTTGGTTTCCCCCCCTTTGTGATTGTCCTGATCAGTTTCCCTCATTATCCTCCTGTGGATTTCTTCCTCTTTGTTGTTTTCCTCGTCCTCTCCTCTTTCATCGTCAGTTCATCTGCTCTGTTTCCTTCCCCTCGTCAGTCATATGTTTCTCTCTGTCTATCCAGCTCTTCTGCTTTAGTTGTCAGATTTGCCCCGGACTGCTTCTTGTGTTTTTTGCCGCCGTGTGTTTGGACTCGCTTGCCTTTTGTTCTTTTCAACGTGCCGCCTCCTTAGTGTCTTACATTTGGTTGATGGGACACGTTTTATATGGTGCAGTGTTTAGTTTTGTGTTTCATACGACCTTCAGGTGTCTGTCATCGTCTCCGCTGTGATGATTTATGTTTAGATTTTGTTGAAACCATCACACTTCGTCCTCTTCTCCCACTCGTCTCGTCTTCACAACACCTCTTTTTTTTGTCTCAAAGTCCTCCCGTCATTATCGCTGTCAGTCCTTTGGCAGATTTAGATTTGAAACAATTGCCTCCATGTCGTTCTTTGTCTCTTCTTTGTCTCCCTCCCTCTGAGTCCTGTCATTATTTTTGATTTGTCACTTCTCTCTCTGCCGTCTCGGCTGTTCGGTTGTCACAGGATATTGTTTTCCCGCAAGACAATTTCTCTTCCCTCAGAGGAAAATTAGGTGCAAACACCTTCTGGAGGTGAGTACAACGTGTTTTTTTCAGCTCCTACAGACCCGTCAGCCGTGAACCTCTAATTAAATCTAACAAGAAACGTGTCAGGAGAATCTCACCGAGCTTTGAAAATTGTGGTTTTCAGAGCTTTATTTACATCCACACATTCCTCCTCCATCTCATTTACCTCCAAGCGAAGTAAAGGGAAAAAAAAAAGAACTGAGATTGTTTATGTAGTCATATAAATTCAAACTGTGTGTGTTGTTTTACAGTGTCCTGGAGCATAACAGATCTTAATGAATAAAGAAACAGCTCAGTTCAGTCTGAATGAAGAGGCAGAGGAAGCTTTGTGCCGACTCCCTGAAGAAAACAACGAGACAAACAGAATCAAGAGGCAGAAACAGTTTAAGAGAAAGCAGCACAGCATATCCACATTTCTGTCTGCGGGACTGAAGAGAAAAGCTGAGAGTTAAGTGTCTGAATTTTCATAAATAAGAAAACACAAAACGTGGATGAGAAAGAAGAGATGATAGATAGATAGATAGATAGATAGATAGATAGATAGGATAAGGGTTAGGGTTAGATACATTTAAAGTACATTTTATATCATAATTTTACTTGAGTACTATTTGGGGGAAGTAATATCTTAACATGGTACCTTTACTTATACTCGAGAACGACTTTAGTGTACTTTTTACAACACAGATGGACAGATAATGGATGGATGGCAACAGGATCATTACACATGAATTCACATTGATTCGTCGCCGCCGTCGTTAAGATGCGCCTTTATTTTGAAATTCCCATGGCACGTTTGTGTAGTCGTATTTCCACTGAAGAGTCCAGTAATACAATTGTCAAATCATATGTTAGCTGCTTTTTGTGAGTTGATATAAATGTAACTGATTGTGTTAAATGGGAATATGGTGTCATCTCGTATAGACTGCAGGCTCCTGTATCGAATCGAATCAAAATCGTATCGTGGCAGACTTTGTGATATCGGCAAATATCATATCGTTGTCCAAATGTGGTGTAGCCCTATTGTGTCATTTTGTGGTTAATTTCGGTCAATGTTTGGAGGTTGGTTGCCCTGTGGGGCTGCCTCACTGTGGGCCGTAACACATTTTTTATTGTTGCCTTTTTAACCAGAGAAGGACTCCGCTTAACAATCCCAAAATCTGGAAGCCCAGAAAAGGAGGAAAAAGGATTCATCATCTAGGAACCATGAATGTGTGTTTAATGTCGTGGAGCGACTGACTAACTGCCATCATCCCCTCGTCTCATAATGATCACCTGGGTTTAGTCTGACTACGCTGTTATGACTCCACCACGTCACTGTTTTCAGACCCTGATGAAACATCTCTCCCTCCCTCTGTTTGCCATTTCTTCTGCCCTTACTGTCGCCTGAGAGGAAGCGCCGCTGCGACCACAGCATCAACTACCTGTGGTGTCCGTGACTATATTTACCTCTCAGCACTCCCCGGGACAAATAAAGAGAATTGGAGATGGCTGTTTGTCACCTGCCTGCTGGGAAAATAACAGCGTGTTGAGCTGAAAGTAATGAGAGGAGACGTAGAGATAAAAAAAAAAAAAGACTGAAAGAGAAAGATTGGTAATTTGAGGAAGAGATAGAAATATAAGGGTTGTAAACATTTAACAAACCAATGGTTAAAGGGGGGAGTAGCCATGTTCCTTCTTGCCTTTTGTGTGAGTGTTTGAAGAAGAAAGAAAGAAGAACAAAAGACAAATTCAGAGAATCAAGGTCGGAGAGATCGAGAGAAAGGAAGACGGAGTTCAGGGACAAAAGATATGAAGAAAATCAGAGAACGAGGAAGAACGAAAAGTAGAAGGAAAAAGGAGGAGAATGAAAGATGGAGGATAACAGATGGGGTTAAAGTACAAGAGGAAAGTGTGAAGAAAGACATGGAGAAGAGGCAGACAGGAAGAAGATATATGCAGAGAAAAGAGGGAGATGAAAAGAAGAAGCTGGGATGGAGGAGGAGAGATGAGGAGAAATAAATATCGGGGAAAGGGAGGAAAGAAAAAATGGAAAACAGGGAGAAAAGGAGACAAGAAAGGTGGAGGAAAATCAAAAGGGAGGAGAAGGAATTATAAAGACAGAAGATAAAGAGAGATGGACTTGAAGAATAAGAGGAAGATGACAAGTAGGACAGATTAGAGAAAAGGGACAAGTGATGGAGAAAAGGATGGAGGAGGTGAAGGAACAGATTTAAGGGAAATGGAGAAGAGAGGGGGAGGAGTGACAAGGGGAAAATAATTAACAAAAGGAGAAAATATGGAGGAGAAAAGGTGGAGATCAAGGGAAAGAGAGACAGAGGTGGAGGAGGAGAAACAAAAGATGGATGACAGGAAGAGAGAGAAGAACTGTGGAGGACAGAAGGAGCATCTTCTCCTCACTCAGTGATCTGAATGACAATGAGGCAACACACACACACACACACACACACACTTATTTACATAAGTATTGCCAATGCTCGCTGGCTTATCCTCCCACGGTACCTTCGGTGCAGACATACAGATCATCACAGTCTGCTGCCACCGCTGCAGGTCTGAGTCTTAAAGGACAAATCCACCAAAATTTAAGAAAAGAAGATTAAAAATAATCCTCTCCCTAAAATCTTTGTTTGAATTGTAAAAAAGGTTGAAATTAGGGGAAACGGGTTGAAATTCTTTTTCATTATTCAGTGAACAGAAAACGCAGCATTTTGTTTGTTAAAGGACCTTCAGCAAATACTCAAGTGCTGTACTTAAGTACTTATACTTTACTTGAGTATTTCCATTTCCTGCTCCACTCAGCTACAATTCAGAGGCAAATATTGTACTTTTTACTCAACTACATTTATTTGAGAATTTTAGTTAAAAGTTACTTTGCAGATTTAGTTTGATGAGAAACATATTTGTGGAGATATAAAATTGTTTAAAGTTTTAAGTCAAGTGATGACATACGTTGAAAATTGGCTTCACTTTTCAGTCTGAACTTCATAAAATCATCTAAACTCTTGTGATTTTCACGCGAGACTTAAAACATTTAAAAAACTGAAACCATTTGTCAGAACAGGCTTTAGCTCCTCCACCCTCAGTATAAACATTGAATTTTCAGGAAAACACTCGACAGCAAACAAAATATAAAGTCTGAGATTTTTATTAGACTTTTTTGGCATGAAATACTTTTTTTTGTATCAATTCAGTTGGTTAATCAACAACAATCCAAACAAAAAACAACTGTAAAAAGCCTAATATAAAGCTTTTCTAATGTAGCCACAACAGCAATACAAGAGGTTTTTTTCTTCATGAATAAATTATGACTACAAGATGCAGTTTTATGGGATGATGAGAATCTTAACTGACTTTTTTTCCTATCGTTTCGGAAGCAAAGGAAAGACCCGCTAACGCTCCCTGCGCACAGCTGACAAATGTATTAACAAACGTTTCAGGTGTCAGTAAACAAAAGAGATTATGAGGAATCAGTCAGTATAGTCTAGTGTGAGCGTTTCCATCTTTGAGTTTTTTTTGAACTTGTCCAAAATAAATCAGCTTTTCTTCCGTTGCTGCAAACTGAACGTCTCTCGGCGCTACAGCTCAAAAGCCTAATTATACACCGATGGTCGGGTACTTCTTTATGAGTTCTACGCATGAGTTTTACATTAGTTATGTGAAATGAACAACTAGAAAACAAAGCCTCTTTCTCAAAAACAGGAGAAATTAAAAAGGCAAACATCTAAACCAGGTGAGAACTTCCCCCCTGGCTCTTATTGGTTAGAGAACAGGATGTAGCAAAAAGGAAGTAGAAAAGCAGGAGACGCCGATGGGCACTACATGAACATGTCGTCATAGCCAGGTGGGGGCATGTGGTCTGGATCCGGCCTGAAAAAAAAAAACACAGAACTGTCATCATGTTTCTCCCACTGTGTCCCCAAAAAAGGCCCAAAACACCAGAACAGAACTGAGATTTTCTTTCTCTTCCTGGACAACGACCCCGTTAAATAAAAGATCCACGAAACAATATAATGTTTAAGACTTGAAAACTGTGAACTTTTCCTTTAATAGGACCGAGGCATATGTCTGTGTGTCTCACCCTGGTCTGCGTCGTCCGACTGGTCCAAATGGGTCAAAGCGAGCCCCCGGGGGAACAGCTCCAGGAGGCAGAATGTCTGGGATCCCGCTAGACGGGTCAAAACCAGAGCGAGGATAACCCGACCTCAACGGGTCGACTATCATCCCGCCACCGCCGCGAGACCTGAGGCGGGGCGAGGAGAAGAAGAGTGAGGAGAGGGAAAAGTGTATTTAATCTGTACTTTCACTCAATATTTCCTCTTGTAAATTCAGTTTTAAGGGTGTTTTGATATTTGGCATGATGCTGATAATCCTCAAAAGTTCAAACCAGTTTTAATTTGTAAGGAGACAAGGACACAAGGACACAAGGGGAGAGGAGTTAAGGAGAATAAGCACAAGGAGAGAATAAGAACAAGGAGAGATGAGTATGAGGAAAAGGAAGATGAGGAGAGAGGAGACAACGAGACAGGAGAAAGGAGGCAGGGGAAAAGGAGAGAAGAGACAAGGAGCGAGAAGACGAGAAAGAAGGAGACGGGGAGAGAGGACACGATGACTCAGACGACAAGAGAAAAGGAGACGAGGAGAGAGGAGGCAAGGAGACAGTAGACAAGGATAAGGGGAAGTGAGGAGATGGGGGAAGAGGAGAGAGGAGACAAAAAAAGAAGAGACAAAGAGATGAGGAGAGAGGCAACAAGGAGACAAGTAGAGAGGAGACAAAAGAGAGGAATCAACGAGATGAGGCGAGAAAGAAAACAGGTACAGAAGAGACTTCAACATGAGAGTGACTAGATAATGATAATGATAATTTTTGGGCGAACGGTTCGTTAAAGGCCGTATCGCCCAGCCCTGACTTATCAAGGTAAAGAAATGCAAACAATCAGTTTGAGCTGTGAACTCCCGCAGGACATTTCAGTGAGGAAGTCCTGTTGGAGGGAACGACTACAACTGAACTGACTCGCTGCTTCTCATCCGGCCTGAAGATCTGATTTTTGTTGTTAGGAGATTCTGGACAAACACCAGTAATCCTCTGCTGTCTGTCTGTTACTGCGTAGACCGACTGTTCATCCCCAAAATCCCAGATTAGAACAAAAGCGTGCACACACACACACACACACACACACACACACAACCACACACACACCGATGCTTCAATCTATATCTGAAAATAATTTCCATAAAATTAATTTGTAGGATTTATGATGATGGAGAGAGACGGACTCACCCGAACGGATCCAGATCTGCTCCTCCTGCTGCGAAGGGGGGAATCATGGGGTCGGGCCTGAAACACAAACACACACACACACACGCGCAAACACACACACACACACACACACACACACACACACACCATCTTTAATAGCATCAGATTGTAAAACATCAAAAGCAGTTTGTACATGCTGAATAACGTTGTTTGATCGTGAGACTTGAGTTGTTGCAGGAAGACGACTGTGGATGTGGGTCAGAGTAGCAGAGAGGAGTTTGGTGTTTACCTCGAGGAACTGGCAGCAAGAATGCCCTAAATCATGCCTCAATTTTTTAACTGACGATCCAGACGAGGCGACAGCTGTAACTCATCTCACCTCTCGCGAGATTTCAGTGAGACTTCTGGTTACAAAAACGACTCCATCATTTAACGAAAAGGTCTCTCTCTGTTTCTATAATGTCAGACATTTAGAATAACGAGTCTTTGAGTGATAAAAAACAAGCACTTTCAGTTGACGTCACTTTGATTGTCGGAGTTGCCCCAGAGGACTTGAGCTGCAGTCGTGTCGCGGCGGCCAGCTGAGGCGATCTGCTGCACTCCTAAACTTTTGGTAAGTATGAATCATTTACAAACCAAATATGTGAATATCAGACCCACGTTTAAAATGCTGTAATTTCCCTTCAACATTCTTGTCTTATGTGATGATAATCTGACATTTGAATGATTTAATTTTTACTGTTCATTTAATTTTATTGACCACATGTTTAACTGAAAAAGATGAATTATTAATGAAGATAATCGTGAGTCGCGTCCCTTTAATTCGTCCTGTTAATTCTCTTTTCATCTTAGACTCTGTGCTGAACCAGAATCTACACACAGATCACTAAAATTTAATTAAAGCTCTACATTATACATCACTTATCCCACTCTTAATCCCAGTTATCCCATTAGTAATCATAATTATTCAGAGTGAATAACACACACTGGCTTTCTGGTGGTGCAGCACACTGTGGGCTCCTTCATCTTTTGTGTGTTTCTTAAATTATAAATCTGTTCTGCTGTTCTGGATCATTCCTGTCATCTCCATCTCCTCTACGCTGTGCTTCCTCTTCCTCTACACTCTCATCTTTCCAGCCTCCTCCTCCTCCTCTCTCCTTCCAACACTTTCTGCAGCACTGACTCCATTTCTGCTTTCTCATTCATCATTCCTCGTCTCTCTGCATCTCCTTCACGTCACCTCTTCCACTTATCTGTTTTCCTTATTTTTCTCTCCCTTTACGTCTTTTCTCTCACTCTCAGATTTTGGTTTACTCTCTCTCCATCTGTCATTGTTTTGATCTCATCCTCATCTCCCTCCCTCCCCTCTCTGGCTCTCGCTGTCTCTGTGGGGACAAGGAGGCGACAGCAGCGAGGTCGATAAAGTGCTGACATCACCTCACATCTCATCTGATCGGGTCACAGCTAAGAGGACGGGGGAGGAGGAGGAGGCGGAGGAGGAGGAGGGGAGAGAGTAGAGAGGAGGCAGATGTGACAAGGAGTGAAAAGTTGACTCTGTCCTGAAGCTCTCTCTCTCTCTTCCACACACACACACACACACACACACACACACACACACACACACACACACACACAAGCCAAGCTCTGCCCTCATTCACTCTCTGCTGTTGTAGTCGACCAGAAGCTTCTCTGTCTAGACTTTCTACAAAGCACAAACTCAGCACATCCAAGGTTTGTGTGTGTGTGTGTGTGTGTGTGTGAGATGGTAGTGTATTTGTGAGCATGTGTGTGTGTGTGTGGTTTACACACAGGAGTCCACTTTTAAATCAAGCCCTTCATGTGTTTTGTTGTGTTCTGGCTTCAAACTGCACAATAACAGCCTGACATGTCAGGCGTAGGGTGTCGGGAACGGAAATGCCCACAGATTGTTTTATATCGTATATTTGTTGTGTATCATAGTGGACAGCAACTGACGCCGCATCAGGGACGCCTCATGATGTCCTGACAGGGAGATGAGCGTAGAAAAGAGCAGCCAAAAAGCAGCCCCTTTATTCCCTTTATTCCCTTTATACATGCAAATTCTAAGTCTTTAGAATGAGAATAACTTATTGCACTTTAGCTATAAGGAAGTCCGATGGCTTGTCAGACAAACCATCGTTATGTTCCTGTGGTTCTACGATCGGCGTCATTATATAGAAATTATTAAATAAATATGGTTGATAAGTGTCCTTTTAATCTGCCTCCCTCAAGGTGGACTACACGGACACACAATACCTTATTGAATGTCAGGGTAATGCATTTCTGTCAATATATTTTACAGTTTCAGTATTCAGTCCAATGTGACCCAACTGTAAATTAATAGCATCGCTGTGGCGAAGCAGAGCTGTCTCTACTTTAAAAGCTGTTTGTGCTTATAGGCAAACTAATGACTTTTTTAGTTTTTATTGTTTATTTTTACAGGGAGATCGCACAATTAAAAGTAATTGCAGTAATTGGTTTGTAGTTTAAGATTTTTGGCATGAAGACGAACAGCTTTGTGCGATTTCCTACCAGTGTGGCTGTGTTCCCTGTCGAGGATGTCTGTGGGGGATGCGGAGGGGGTCGCTGTCTTCTCCTCTTCGTCTCCGCTCCTCCTCCTCCTCCCTACGGCTCTTCGTCTCTGCCCTCTGTCCGGACGATCTGTCCTGGGAGGGCAGCAGCTGAGTCCTCACCTTCTCTGACAATCCGTCTGTATCCTTGAACACACTGCAGAAAAATCGCTTGGTTTTAACTTCGTTTATCGAAATAAAGCTGACCAAGTCTCTAATGGTACAAGTGTCCTGTATTTCCTGGTAGTTGGAAATGGAGCATTGTGTTAAGGAAAACAGGTATAACCAAAAATATAAAACTACAGCCAACTGGCATCAAGTGGCGGAGACATAATTTCTTCACTAGACTGTTTATGTTCAATGTAGACTGTCATAAAATAACAGCAAGCATCACAATCAAAATGGCAGAAGACAAACTTGAGCAGAACAGTCATGATAACTGATAACTGATGATAAACGATAACTAGGTCTCATCTTAGAAAACAATTATATGCATACAGTAACTTCCTCAAATAACTGTGTTTGTGAACCTGACCGTGTTTCAGGTGCAAAATTACAAACATTTTTTGAGGTGAGAGAATCAAAAGAACCTCACACCAACCTGTCAAACGTCTGCAACTTGTCAGCATCCACATGATCGCTGACGTTCACCGTCAAGTCTGACACCTGCTGTGAGCTGGAGTTCTTCACACACAAACACAAACAGAGTACAAGCGTTAAAAGACAGAAACACACTGGCAAAAGATCGAATACCTGTAATGTATTTGTTTCTTAAAAAAAACCCAGATTTAATGAAGGCAGAGTGACATGTGAAGGAGCACGTAACCTACTGAGCTAAAAATAATCACTGAAGTCTGATCACATATCAGGCCGGTGAACTGAACATGTGATAACACGAGACTCTTAATATCTGAAAATTCTGTTGTTGCTGACCTCCAGTGATCAGTGCAACCAGAAAAGGCCAAACACTCGAGTAAGCTATGTTTATACAGGTCATTGCATTTGTTTTGTTTTCAATGCATGGACAAACACACTCTTCCACAGCCAGACCCAGCTGAGGTGTGTTGAGAATACAGACCAAGTAAAGAATAATGTAACATCACAGGTCAACAGAGGTAGATTTGTCTGAAGGACGTGTACGTAATCCATCAGCGTTCAACTACAGTTATAGAGATTTGGCTCTAGACATAGCTTGTAGTGCAGAGGCCAATGCTTTGGAGAGTCTGGGGGCTTTTTGTTGTTCTCAACTCTTTGTTTTTCTCAAAATAAAGTTGTTTTTTTTGGAGTAACAATAAGAAGCATCCGATGGTTTGGACAAACAGCTTTTTCAGTTCAACATGTGGAATTCTTTACCTGCAGACCTCAAACTAGGTCCTGACTGGGATCACTTTAAACCCAAACTGAAACAGTTTCCGGCGATCAGTCTACAGTTTACTGTACTGTGTTTTATATTGTGTGTCTGCATTTTCATGTTGGCAGCTATGGAGTTCATGATTGTTTTTTGTGCGTTTGTTGTTAAGTTGTATGTGTTTTAAATGCCGTGGTGTGTTGCATCAGTTTATGATACATATTTGCCCCATGCAAATACATTAATCATTCAATCACTTAAGCTTGTTGTCTCTCTGTACAAAACAGAGTCCGCTCCAGGTGGAGTTCACATTGTGCACATTTCCCTGTGTACCCTACCATCAGGTTGAAGATCAAGATGGAGTCGACAACGATGGCTTTGAGCAGGAATTGGATGTCACCATCTTTGGTTTTATATCTCAGACTGTACAATTCCTTGTTGCTGCTCCAGTCAGCAGGCAGCAGCTCTGACTTCTTGTCACTGCTGCAGGGCTGGAGGAGGGAATAAAAGAGAGAGAGGGTGTAACAGCAAAAGAAACAGGGTGTGCATCAAAACAATGTGAGAACAAACTCATCAGGATTCCTCTGTGACCAAACCAACGTGGTGTTACAGTGTCACTAGTCCCAAGTGGCACAACACTGTGTTAGCTAGCTAAACATGACATGACAGTTTTTAGAGGTCGTTATTGGATCTTTATCGTAAAACAACTGCTGGTTGGTTCAGCAATAAATACCAAATCTCAGTGATGAAAAGCTCAACTATGTTTGTCATACCATTACAGTACACTGGACGACAGTAAACGATACATATCATGCCCCCTTTAGGAAGCTAACGCTAATTTAAACGGAGCAGGCGGAGTCAAGTTAGCGAGGACAGAATTCCATTTGAAAAACTGACAGTTTCATTTCTTCTTGAAAAGCACAGGTCAATAACCTCGGTAGAAATAGACCCAACATCTTTAACCTCAGCAATTAAGAACCAATCTTCAATTCGGCTTATATCTAATTCAAAAAGCTGCAGGTATTGTACTGGAAATCTTAGCTTCTGTTAATCCCATGACCCTTTCAATATGAATTGTATCATAAAGCGAGCAATGGAAAACCGTTTGTCTAAGTTAGAGTTGATACATAAATCATCATTATGTTAACTACATTTCTCCCAAAGAAATAATTACTGCAATCAAAGTAGCTTTAAACTGTTGGATGTTGAACCGTTTGGTGTGATGTCTTCAAGACATGACATCAGATAACCTTATTTACCAGCGTTAACATAACGTTAGATTGTGTTAGCTAGTTGATGTTAGCTAATTTAACTCACCTCGTCTCCGGACCCGATGCACCTGTATCCACTCTTTATCATGTCCCAGTGGACGAAACACACCACGGCGTCCTGTGGACAGCTAATGCTGCCGGAGACACAGGTATACAACACCTCTAAGCCTGCCATGTTTCTTTAATCTATCACAACATCAAGTCAGTTTCTAGGCGAGAAATGAAAACGAAAGTCTTGACGGCTGCACGACGTCAGCTTCACAGCAACAAGAGCGGCTTCCGGTCCGAGCCTTTCAATGTAAAAGCATAAATGAAAGTAGAAATTAATTTTTTTTTAAAAAATAATTAAAACACACTCACTTTTAAAACAAAAAAAATGATTCAATTCAATATTTGATTATAGGTCGTTAGAATGCAAGTCCAGCTAGGTTCAATTATGGCACTGACATTTAAAAAATATATATATTTGTAACAATAAAACTTTTTTTGGATAAAAGTCAGAAAGGTAAACGTGTCAACTGACAAAAAAAAGACTCAATCAAAATGTTTTACTCTGACTAAATTTTGTGCGAATAAAGTAAAAGCATCCTTAGCGGAATACAGGTGGTGCACTGTGTCTAACTTTACAGAGCTACATCCATTGTGTTTTGATCCAACACGTAAAGAGACCCGGAGTGAAAATATGCTCAGGATTTATGGTTCCGCTTTGTAAAAACGTATTCCCAGCAGTGACTTAGCGAGAAAAGATTAATGTACCGTTTCTGTCGGTGCGTAAAACGTAAAACGAGTCATCTACTAGCAACAGAGAGTTAAAATGCATAATTAGTGTAATAAGTAATTCTAGGAACAGAAAAAGAGCAAAAATAATATTTGATATCACTTGTACAAACGTTATTGTAGCCATTAAAAATGAATAAATAATTAGATGATGTTATCAATGAGAATACATTTTATTTATTATTATTATTTTTAAAAAAAGTGTGTGTTTTGTGCTTCACTCAGTTTCCTTTGTCACAAAAGACTTCACTTCCCATCGTGCACCTCGCAGGGCGGAGAGGGCTTCCTTGTCAAGATGGCGGCTCCCTTGACACTACTTTTGATTTTAGCCGTTACGATCCGCGCAGCTCTTTACAGATCCAGTTTAGCGGACTTAATTGCAGAGCGGGTGGAGGTTGTATCTCCGCTAACCGCCTGGAAAAGAGGTAAGCGGGGATTCAGCAGCTTTTTGGGGGCCAGTTTTGTCGCTCAGACGCCGCGCAGGTTGCTTCCTCACCCCGGCGCTGGTACCCGGTAATTGAGTCAAGTGGAGGAGGCAACGTCGAACCGGGTTAGCTGCACAAACCTAGCGTTGGACTTCACGTTTACGAAGCTAACTAGCGTTATATGTAGTGAGATATAGCAGCTTCGTTGAGCTTTGTGTTGTTGTAGATTTACATGGTCTTTGACTCGTATATCTGTGTTGTTCCTGAGCTAATGGAGGATCCTGATTGTGTTTAGCTTCCGTGGTTCAGAGATGCTGGAGCAGCAACCTGCACCGTCCACAGGCTCAGCTTTAAAGTACTGAGTAGCTACATGTTAAGAGGGTTTATACTTTACTCTCTATTACCACAGTTGTAATGAAACTACTATGCATTTTACTGTGCTGTGGGCTGTCAGTAGTAACCAGTCTTAAAGAAAAGCTCATAAATTCAACCACTTTCATATTTATTTATCAAGTAGCTGCTGAATACAGTACCTCTTTACTTCTGGGTATATAGGGTCTATCTTTTCTGCCATGCTGTGTATTTTTCCTCTGTATCCTCTACATGTTCAACAAACAGGAATATTACTGCTTAAAGAAAAAAACACAGAACGCATTGTGATGGAAATACACAGATTGAAATCAAATATTATCCCAATTGGTTGTCTTTCAGATAACAATAAGGATTTTGCAGTTTCAATCCTAGCGTATCAATAGAACAAATCAAAATAAGAAATCAAGTGAAATAGTTTTGCATATGAATGTTTCAAAGTCTCAAACAGCAATACTTGAACAAAAATGTATGTATGCGGCATCCATCAGTGACTGCACCTCTCTGGTTCAGCTGCTCATGGGGAACACAGTTGAGGCACTTTGATGTGAGCTGTCAGTGTTAGTTCAGTGCTGATGATCAGGGTAAATGCATCTATTGTTTTGATAATGATAACAGCTCTGATAAACAGGGGTGCAGCTTGGGAATGCTGGAATCTCCACACTCAGATTGGGAAGAACAGATAAAGGAGATATTTTGGCATCAGGTGCTTTGAGTTACTCTCTGGGTGTCATAGAGATGCAATGACACCAGCTTTGTCGGTGGATTCTGTCTATGAAGACATTATAACGAACAGCAGCAAAACAATTTTAGCACAACACTAAAGAAAAAGCTTTGCTTTCAATACTCGCAATGCTTACATTCTCAATGTTTAAAGGGAAGATATTGTTTAATTTATATATGGGACAATGAAATGTGGAGCCTCTTTTCAGCTGTGGTGCCACACCTTAAAGTGAAGGTGTGGCTGTTTGTAGAGCCATGAAAGGCCTCAACATTTTTGTGTAAAGGATTGTATAAAAGGAAAGACCGTCTCGCACAAACAATATATGAGAAAGACAGTGTGTGAATGAGGGTTGCTGTTTTTGCAGATATCACAGTTGCGATTACGAATATTTTGATTAGCTGCCCAGTCCTAGTGTGAGATACATGGAAACACCACAGCCCTTCATGAATTGTTCATTAGGCAGTTGGAACAGGAAGTTGCGTTGTAGAACGGCTCTGCAGCTGATTACATTAAGTGAGGTGAAACACTATGACACAACAGCCCAGAGCTGAATAACTGCCTTTTTGTGACAAGATGTTTGTTTGATTGTTTGTTTGCAGTTGTTGAAGGTTTGGCTCTGCTCGACTTGGGAGTCTCGCCGTACTCTGGAGATGTTTTCCACGAGGTGAGAGATGCACAAAGACACACACATCAACATGTCTTTGACCGATTTCCACTGTGGCTGGGAAGAAAATCAACTCTCTCTTTTCTTGTGTCTTTTGATTTCTTGTCTAAAATCTCTCTCTTCACTGTCAAAACACCACAGTCCACATGAAGCAAAAAAGGATTTAATAAAAAACATTGATAACCTTCAGTGATTAGCTTAATAACTAACTCACTCTGATAAATTGCCTCAAGCGAAGACACGCAGTGGCTAAGTTGCATTGTGGGTAATGTAGGCATCAAGGTTAATAAGAAATAAGAATGTGTGGGATTAAAAAAAAAAGTGATATCTCTCTTCTGCTGTATCCATTTTGATCATTTGTCTTTAAATTGTCCATAATGAGTCCAACAGTTTCACCTCTCAGCCTTGTCGATGGAGGTTGCATTAAAAGCATTAACAGCATTAAAAGCAGGCGGCAGACATGCCTTTTGTTTTTCTGCCTTTGTTCGCTGCTTTAAAACTCAGAGGAAGTGACATCACATCAGAGGTATTTCACTAAATGTGTTTGATGCTCCGATCCCTAATGTCTGTTTCTTTTCTCTTCAGACTCCTCTCATCATTTACCTCTTTCACTTTTTGGTGGACTATGCAGAGATAACATTTATGGTGAGTGCGAAAACGAGAAACATCTTTTTCTCCTTGGGGAAATTTTAAGCATTTGCGTTTAAAAAAAAAAAAAGGATGAGATGCTAATGCGTTGGCTTTTTCTCTTTCGGGAGGATTTTCTGTAACGTGAGCCATGATGGGAAAGCTCAGCAGTTAGCAGCACTTTAATTTAAACTGCTTTAACTGTGATAAGACATTTCTGCCTCCAGTGACTTAAAAAGAAAGTACATGGGGATTTTTTTTTATTTTGTTATATTTCAGAGGCTCAGCTGTTTTTTCTCTCTCTGTTTGTGTCTGTAGTTAGCAGATGTGATCACTGCTGTGGCTCTCTACATGGCAGTGAAGGATTACAACAAACAAGTGGTAAGAAAACAGTAAAGTGTCTTTTAAATATACAGAGAAATCAAATAAACATATTTGGATATTAAAGGGAAATTGTAGTACTTTTAAACGTAATATGCTTGGTTCAAAACTACTGATTTATTGCCTTAGTGGAATCACATCATTGTGAACATATTAAAGTCTTAACATGATATGGAAAATGTCCGTTCTGTGTCGTAAACAAGAAATATGTTACAACTATAATCTTCTTTCAAGGCTACATGGCTTCAAAAATATGTTCAAGTTTTTGAAGATTAGACGTGAAATTATTATTAAGTGCAACAAACAGTGTGTAGTAGTGATGTATGTGTCGTGCTCATTCAGTTCAGAAAGCAGAAATATGCCCTGGAGGCAGACCGCTACCCCCTCGACTGTCTGGAGCTCATCAGGAGCCCCAACGAAATGTACTACATCCCTCTGAAAGTAGCCATGTTGTAAGTACCACACACACCTTCTAGCATGTTTCCATGTAGCAAAACACAATTATGTCTCGGTCTGGAGCGATGGCCACAATGTCAGATCAGGTGATCACGGTGCCTTAAATCCTTGCTGTGACTTGGTGAGAGACATGTCAGACTGCTTTGTTAGCATTTTCACTGTGAGCATGTTAGCATGACGTCCGAAAGCCCGACCACTAGTATGACTGTAGACTCTTTTTGTAAAGGCTCAAAAACTGATTAGTGGTGGTGATTGCCACCCAAAGGGTCATGAAAGAAAAGTTGCTTATTGTAAAATCATCCACATTCTCAGTGCTCGGTAGTATCAGAGAATTATTCAACAGTCACATTATTTCTTCCTCTCTCACAGTTATCTGTTGAACCCGTTCACCATCCTGTCCTGCGTCGCCAAGTCAACATGCGGTCTGAACAACGCCGTCATCGCCCTCTTCATCCTCTCTACCATTAAGGGTAACATTGATATTCAATGAAACATCAAATGATTTTTCTAAAGGCATTCCATGTTTCTGGATCAGCTCAGCTCTCCTCTAGAGCAACTTAAAATAAATGCAACGATAAAGACATGTGGTGATCATTGATTAGTAATTCTATGTTTTTGTTGCAGGAAATGTGTTACTGAGTGCTATATTTCTGTCCTTGGCCACGTATCAGTCCATCTATCCTCTGACTCTGTGTGCTCCCGCGTTGCTGTATCTGATGCAGGTATGTTTATGATTGTCTCTCTGCCTTTCTTTAAATATTTCAGTATAACTTCCTTGATTCATGCCTTTGTTTGATGCCATTCCATGTTTCCGATTCTCCTCTCCCAGCGTCAGTACATCCCGGTGAACTTCAGGCGGGTCAGCTTCTGGTGGTTCATCGCGCAGTACGCCTTCATGTACCTGGGAAGCCTGTTTGTCATCATCGGTCTCTCCTTTTTCCTGCTGGGCTCCTGGGACTACCTGCCGTCTGTCTACGGCTTCATGTGAGTGCGGAAGGAAAAGCTTGAGCTGTGGAGATATCGTATGTTTGAGGGAATTTGGAAAGTGCACCATTACATAGTTTGTCCACCAGAGAGCAGTGACAGGTTCATCTTTTTACTCTTTCATGCCCCTCTTAGTAAATATCATGGCCACAATTCTTTCATGATAAAATTCATGTAATGTGTGTATGTTTAGAAACTGGATATTGGCTGATTAGATTTAATCAGATGTATTAATTTCTCAGTTATTTATAAGACAGTCCAGCTGTAGTCCGACTGTGACCCTGTGTTTTCTCCTCCCTCCAGTCTCTCAGTGCCAGACCTGACCCCGAACATCGGCCTCTTCTGGTATTTCTTTGCCGAGATGTTTGAACACTTCCGTCTGTTCTTCCTCTGCGTCTTCCAGATCAACATCTTCTTCTACACCATCCCTCTGTCCATCAAACTCAAGTATGTCTGCTTTACTCACAAGCCATCTGTCCGTCCTTCCAAGTTGTTGCAACTAAGAGGCTCAGTTCTCTTAAAAATATACATTTGTGTGTGTTGCAGGGAGCATCCAGTGTTTCTGATCTTCATGCAGTTAGCTGTGATCTCCATCTTTAAGTCTTACCCCACTGTGGGAGACATCGCTCTCTACCTGGCCTTCCTTCCTGTCTGGAGTCACCTGCACAGATGTGAGTGTATAAAACATGAGATGTTGTAAATGAAAGGTCCCATATTCTGCCAAATTTCGGGTTCCTATTTTTATTTTGGGTTGTGTATTCGGAAATGTTTACACGCTGTCCATTGCTGCAGCAGTCTGAGGGTATTCACACAGTTAATTTTCTGCTCTCTCCTCATTAAGGAGAGCAGCTTTGCAATACTAGCAGTCTGCATTGGAAAAAACAATATTGAATAGAAGAAAGAAATGATCTGCATTTGTTCTGCTTCATTTTTATGCAACACAATCCAGTGAGGTCGACAGTAAAACTGAAATTCAGTCATTAGTTACAGATGAGTGGAAATTATGACCTGCTGGTGGCTGTAGATGAAACAACAAGGCATCAATGAAGACATTAAAATTCATCCTCATGGAAACATGACTGTGTACACCAAATTTCACATCAATCTATCCAACAGTTATTGAGATATTTCACTGTGGGCTCAATAGACCGACAGTGAAACCCCATAAAACAATGATTTACTATGACTTGTCACATTATCTTGTAATCCAATAAAACAAATGATCAATAAAGCACTAATAAATAAGAATTTAAGTAACGGAGCAGAGGTGTAGAGGTAAAACAATCTCTGACCTGGTTTGTTTTTTTTCTGTTCAGTCTTGAGGAACATCTTCCTGGTGTCCTGCGTCCTGCTGGCCTGCTCCGCTCTGTTTCCTGTTCTCTGGCACCTCTGGATCTACGCCGGCAGCGCCAACTCCAACTTCTACTACGCCATAACACTGCTGTTCAACGTGGCACAGGTAGGATGGTCTGGACAGGAGCAGGGACACGTTATGACATGAAAAACACAGGTGTAAATAGTACAGTGAATGAGACAAAAGTCGATTTAGCGGCTTCGGTTTCAGGCTTCTTGTATCGTTCATGCTGCCTCACTGTCACGTCTTATTGGGACACTTTGAGACGTTGTTTTTGTACCACCTGTGTTTTTCCGACTATAACAAGACAAAATGTTTGCTGTGATTTAGTATTTGGAGACAGCTCAGGGTCAATAATAGTAAGTATCATCAAGTTACTTTTCCTTGATCACACAGTAAAGAACTCATCAGTATCTTCATCTTTCTCTCCCGTCAGATTCTCCTGGTGTCTGATTATTTCTACGCTTTCCTGAGGAGGGAACACCACCTCAGCTACGGGCTGTATCTGAAGCGGAAAGATGGCTCCGAGGCGACTCTAGTTCTGAAATAAAACACTCGTACAGACACTACCTGGCTGGCAGCCTCTACCCGGACGAGAGAAACTGCTCGAGGTCTCACTTATCCTCACAGGGAACAAACACAAACTAAGGAGGATGAGATGAGGGGTCCTCAGACAGAACTCACATGCAGGAAGTGTGTCAACGTCATATGCCAACTGCTGGTCATAACATGCTACATGACAGACACATGCAGAGATGGGATGTAGAAATCTGGCTCCTGCTGTGTGAAACAAACGGACAACGACTAAACATCTCTCTGCTTTTCACTCCTTCATCTGGAGGGCTTTTATTTTGAAACCTCAAACGAGCAGGAACCTGCGCCTGTGAGAGTGGATTTTATTTTGAAGTCTTCTTCCTCCTGAGAGGCACTCTAGAAGAATTTTATTTTGACAGTCTGCAGCTCCGTCCTGGACAGCTTTTGTTCTGAAGAACGAATTCTTTCCTTCTTTCTTTCTTTCTTTCTTTCTTTCTTTCTTTCTTTCTTTCCTTTCCCTTCCTTTTTCTTGAGGGAAGTGCCACTCTGGGGGGAGTTGCATCTTGAAGCCTTGTTCCTCTTTAAACTCCAAACAGATTATACAAATGTGGAAAACTCCCACTGAGTTGATAATTCCTGATATTGTGTTCTCCCACACATGTTCTTCTTTTGTTGATGTTTCATGTTTACCTGATTACTTTTGTGTGAAACCTGGTATGTGTTGTTGCAGGAAACGGAAGAGAAAAACTACTTTTAAGGGTTCGTCTATAAGTCTAAAACATTTATCTCTGTGTTTCTCACCACTGCCTTTCACCTTATTTTTTACACCATCTGCTCTTTAATGAACAAATTTCACAGCATCAGTGTTGCATCTCATCTCAAGTGTAAGTGAATACTAACCTCCTCACGGTACGTAAAACTTAACTCTTAACTGGATGTGCTCGAGCTCCAGCTGCCTGAAAACAGATGTTTGTCTGAAGTAAGTCTGGTTACTGATCACTAAACTCCTCACAAAGACACCAGTGAATGTGTTTCAACAACTGAAGTGCTTAAATCCAGGATCTGTGGGGAGCAGAAAACTTCATTGTCCTTTGGGTCTTCTGCATCTTGAAATTACAGCTTCATTAATTTTTCTCTGGGTCTGGGGTTTTTTCAAAGGACGCAATTCCAGCTAGAAATCAAAGTTTGGGCTCATAATGTGCCACCAAATGAATCATTAAAGGCTAAAGTTTCATATTTTGCTCGATCTCTGCATGCATAATTAAAGTTAATATAATATAGTTATTGTTAAAATTAGATTCAACATTAAAAATGAATCTTTCCCTGACTGTACATGTAGCTGTCATGAATTGAGTTCAGGACGCGAGGATGTTTTGTTAAAAATTTAAGTCACACCATTAAAAGAAAAAAAAGCCTTAAACAGCCTCAGAAGTGTCGGGACGCTGATAGAAAGATTGATCTTTTACTTTATGTGATAATATGAAGTCCACAAATGAATGTTTTTGTTATACACTTGGTTTCTCATGGCCTTGCTGGGAAAATAATGATAAAAGCAACAACCAATTCCGCCAAAATAAGACAAAAACATTTAATATTTAAACTGGTTTTCAAGTGGTGAAGGAAAGGAAAACAAGCCTGCTTACTGTCCGATCACATGTTGGTTCAGTTGCTTTCTTAAATGTGACCCATGTCTCTTTAAAACCTCTCATCTGTTCGAGCAGGTCAACAAGTCGCCATTTTGATACCAATGAGTGAAAAGTAATTTGTGATATTTATTTATTTGCTGCACTAAAAAAACTTTGCAAACCCATTTAATTTTTTTTTCTTTGTGTTTCTCTGTCAGAAAAGGAGGAGCCGCTGTTGTTTGATACTGTATAAATGAATGTTTTGTTTCTGTTCGGGGGTTTGAAAGGTGTGATGTTATATTCGATGAATGAGTGAACATTACCATGAATAATGATTATTAAAGTTTGAGTTGTTGGTTTCACCTGTGTGGCTTTAACTATCATTACTGATGTCTGTAAGGTACATCATCATTTTCACTTTATTTATCAAGAGCAGCAACATTATATACAAAATTAAGTAATTGTTGTGTCACAGCAGGTGTATATTGAAGACGGTTGGGGTCCCATACAGGCTTCCATAGATGCAACAGTGAGGTTATCTCCAAATATAAATAGTTTGTATGGCTAAACACGTTGGAGATTGAATGTGTCCATAATTGTTAGAGCAAGGTTGGGTTTCCCACTTTTAGTTTAAAGCTTAAGACGTGTCCTGTAAGTCTGTAATCTTATACCAAAGCCTTTTATAACATACAGCAGATGAGAGAAAATTAAGCATTACACTTTTGTAAGTTACGTTCCAATACAATAAAGAAGCTACAGTCAATGTTTTTTAAGATTTTTCAAGAGCTGCAGAGACCCTGTGGGATAGAGTGTGAGTAGATTTATCATGACATCCCGTTATTTACAAGTAAAATGGGATGTTTTCTAATGTCAACTACTATTTCTTGACAATTTCACAATCAATACTGTCTTGATAATATTAAAGGAACAGTGCACAAAACATTTCTGGACTTGGATTGCACTGGAAGAGCTGCATGGAGCCATTTTATGTTTTTGTTTTTTTTCGGTTGTTCCTTTACGTTTTAAGACAAGTCCCCAGCTACTTCAGTTATTAAGGATGTGAAGCTCCAGAAATGACTTTCCTAACTTACATCAGCGTGACGTGAGTAGATAATGAGTGAATTTAAATTTTGGGGGGTGAACTGTTCCTTTAAAAGCATCAAGACGTGTAGTCAGATATGCAAAAATGGAGGATTTATCGTCTATGTATTATTATTATTAAGTTTAATATGGATACAAAACCTGCATGTTGTTCCTGAAATATTATTATATCGATTCATTTTTAAAAACAAAGGAAACCAGGAGAAATCACTCATATTGGGACGTGTCCTACAGTTTCCCTTCAGTAAAGTGAGGTTGTTAAGGAGGCAATGTTCGGATTTGAACGCGGCCAAAATGTTCCCGGGAAAATTTTACGTCATTAACTCCGCCCCCGCTGCGACGCTCAGAGAAGGGTGAGTTAGTTTTAGTCAGCCGCTCGCACCGCCTTCCCTCCTCCCGTTGATCTCCAGTCACCGCCCACAGCGGCTGACCGGCCTCACTGACGGTGTGCGTCAAACCAAACGCACAGTACTCTAAGACCCCGCCCCTTTAACCGAAAGCGACCAATAAGGAGGCTGGTGGCTTTGAATATTCATTATTTTTCGCGGGCTTTGGGGATCACGTGGTCGTTTCGCGCGAAAAGTGACTCCCGGCAGGAAGGAGAAGAAGTTTCTGTACAAGAGGCAGAAAGAGACACACGGAACAATGGCGGTGAGTGAAAACCATTAAAAACACACGAAATAACGTCTTTGTCGGGTTTTATACATCTGCTGAAGGAGGGAGAAGTTAAAATACGCTGTTTGACGTTTGTTGCCCGAGTTTGCTGCTGGTTTTAACTTTGACATGTGCACTTTTGTGTCGATCACAACAATCACAGAGGATGAACGGTCAAGCTTTGATCATAAACCTCAATTAAAATGCTTTTGAAGTCACATTTGCGCATAATCGAAAGTGTATGTTACAGTAAATCGCTTTTGCTCAGCTGATAACACGAACAGTAATCTGTCATTAATGTTCAGCTTGTCCTCTTGCTGTGAAAACCAGACCTGCCATGTGGCTGATGGGCTTTCTGTTGCCTGCTAGCTGAAGATAAAGTGTCAGTTGAGGTCTCTGCAGCTGTGAAACAGATTCAAAACAGTCAAGTGAGAAACAAATACAGATATTAACTTTACAGCAAACGAGTTTTAATTCAGAAAAGAGCTTCAACACCATCGCTGTGGGTTGATAAGTGAATCTCTCATGTTATCCTACATGATTTTTAAGCAACTTCATTTTCACCACATGGCCTCCAGCTGCCAGTAAAGTCCTTGTTTCTTACATCTCTGTCAGTTATTATAACACATTGTTCTCATGGGTGTAACAGTTGTGATCTATTACCATGTTAACAACATTTAAACCAGTCAGAAGAGAGGAGAGAAGCTTTGTGTTTTTGTTGTTGAGACTTACTGGATGATGTGAATCCAACAATGAGAGAAATACTGAGACTCCAGTTTAAGATGGTCATGTATCAGATGATATGTTATAAGCTGCATGTGTCATTGGAGAGAAACCAGTACAGTACAAAACAGTTTATAGAAAGTCAATTTAAGAGTTTTTGAAGGTATCTGGAAACTTTAAATCCATGCATGACATTTGTAAAAGCAATAATCCAGTTCAGTCTTTGTCACTTGTTGAGAAAATGTCAAAAATATTAACCAAAGCACGCTTATATATCTGTAAAAAGAGCGAATGAAAGGGAAATATCACAAATTATAAAAGAAATATCCTCTACCACAGAGAGTAACACAATCTAATTGTTAAAACAGTGACTAAAAATAAATTAATAACAGATAAATGAGCTAATAATAAGTTAAAATCTGTCAGTGCACATGCACATTGCACATGCCAAGAGTCAGTTTGTAATAATTAGTTTCTCCTGGCCTCCCTAATGAGAACATGATGAAAACAATGATTTAAAGAGCAACACATTTCCCAACAAAAAGACCCACGTAAAGACTTTCAACTTCAGCAGCCGAATATGAGGAAAAACACTGTAAAGATCAGCAATATGGCCTTTAAATAATATTGATGTTTTTAGGCTACACTGTGATACATGACAAATATCTCTTTTCTAAATCACTTCTTAAATGCTCGAACTGGGCTACACATTCATCACAATATGTCTGACCAAATACCTCATCGTTCATATTGTGACAACATTGTAGGGATGATTATTGGTTCTTTCACAAAATATTAACACAGAGGTTTTTAATCAATAATCATCCACAGTGACAAGTGAAAGTCCTGCATTCAAAATCTCTGTGAAAATACAGAAATGTAATTACTTAAAGTGTCAGAAATGTGAGTCCTCCATCATGTAGAATGATCCATTTCAAATTATGTTATTAAATATTTCTGATCCCTATTAACTTAAGAGCAGTTGGAGTAAATTGTCGATTTTATTTTGTGTCGTGGGCAGGATTCCTCCGAGTCGTACCACATGGCCACCAGCCCCAGCCGAGCCTCCAGGAGGGGAGACCTGACCTCCAGCCCTGGACGAGACCTGCCTCCCTTCGAGGATGAGTCGGAGGGGCTGCTGGGGGACTCGCAGCTGCCCGGAGAGGAGGAGGAAGAGGGCGACGGAGAGGACCTGATCGGGGACGGGATGGAGAGGTGAGGAGGAGGACGGATTTGTTACAGACTTCCTTGTGTGTGTGTTGGAAGGTTTTGGGGCTTGACTTTGTTTCTCCTCTCCTCTGCTCAGGGATTACCGAATCATCCCGGCGCTGGATCAGTACGAGGCCGAGGGTTTGGACCTGGATGACGAGGATCTGTCGGAGCTGTCGCCTGGAGCCAGGGCCGCCGCAGAGGAAGCCATGAGGAGGAGGGACAGGGAGCAGGGCATCAGTGGACGGCTGAGGAGAGGACTGCTCTACGGTGAGGAGAGAACGATAGCTAGGGCTGCAACTAGATTAGTTTTAGTTTTTTTTTAACCTTTCAACCTGCAGAACTTGCCTGAGAACATTTCTACTTTTTCTTCTGTATTAAAGTAATCCACTGATAATTTTCTGTACATCAATAGTTACACTGCAAACAGGAACTGCTAATGGTTAATTCGGCATACTTTTAATGGTGCTGCTTTGCAAAAGTGTAAAAAAAATATAAAAACAAAGAAAAGACGGGGCTTAAGTTGTAGCCTACTGCTAACTCGCTGACTCCATGTCAACGTTATACTTCCTGTTTACGTCTCCAAACTGTAGTTCATAGAACTTGAAGTATGATTGTAAGAAATCAATCCAAGATCCATTATGAACTTTTTTTTTATGTTGCACTGTGACAGTGTCAGACTTTGAAAAGGCTCGGTAGAAGGCCGTCTAAAATATTACCAATAACTACATTAATCTTCTTTGTTTGAAGGTGAAGGAACACAAAACACAAACGTTGCTATAACAGAAAAAAAAACAATTGCATGAATCAGAGAACGGGCCATGACGAGGATCGATATGCTGCCAAAATTCATGATTGGGTGTGAGGCATGTGTAGTTTGTCAGGAGAGGATACAGTTATTATTTTGTCTGCTTGTGTTTTACTTTTACAGAAAGCAAACAGTTTCCGTACAGATAATAAATATAACAAACATAAAATGGTGGTTGTCTGTACATTAAACAATTAAGAAGCAGACAGATGTAAGGCAGAGGTGTGTTGAAGAGGAATGAGGGAATAACTTATTTATTTTTTCTGTTATCCAGACAGCGAAGACGAGGACGATGAGCGCCCGGCGGCTCGGCGGAGGCGATTGGCTGAGCGGGCAGCGGAGGGCGTTGCAGACGGAGAGGAAGAAGAAATGATCGAGAGCATTGAGAACTTGGAGGACATGAAGGTAGTTACACTGCTGCTACAGTAATAACAGTACAGATGTGGTGATGTACAGTAGTTTTCCAGCTGTGGTCGAGGGTCTGACGGTGTTTCCCCGTCTGCAGGGTCACACTGTGAGGGAGTGGGTGTCCATGGTCGCTCCGAGGCTGGAGATCTACAACCGCTTCAAGAACTTCCTGCGGACACACGTCGACGAGAACGGCCACAACGTGTTCAAGGAGAAGATCAGCGACATGTGCAAAGGTAGCTCTGCTTCCAACTCGTGTTTTATGAAATATTGAAACGTTTCTTAAATTGATTTCTGGTTTTAAATGAAAACACTTCCATGCTCTCCCGTCACTGCAGAGAATAAGGAGAGTCTGGTCGTAAACTACGAGGACCTCGCAGCCAGAGAGCATGTTCTGGCTTACTTCCTGCCAGAGGCTCCGACTGAGATGTTGAAGGTGAGTGTCGTTCTGTTGTTCAGTCGTAATAAACATCCTGTGAGACTTTGTCTGTATTTATGTATTTAAACAAACTGCACCTATATAGAAGAGACTCTGGTGTGGCCTGAACAAAAAGACAGAAGGGGTGGAAGAGGGTCTCAGTTCACTTCCATTAAAGCGAAGTCCTGTTAGCTCGCCTTTGTTCATTTGTAAACACTCAGTGTGAGGATGGCACAGAGCAGAATTAACGAACAACAACAGATCATTATTCTAAACCAGTTAAACCAAACAATAGGGTGTCTAAGTGAACTAAATGAACACTGTCCACTGAACAAACCCATCTTCTGTCTGTTTCCCGTCAGGTTTTTGATGAAGCAGCTAAAGAAGTGGTTCTGGCCATGTACCCCAAGTACGACCGCATCGCTCACGAGATCCACGTTCGTATCTGTAACCTGCCGCTGGTCGAGGAGATCCGTTCACTCAGGTAATATTTTACTTTTGCCACTATACTCTATATATTCTTTATATACAGACGTGATTCTCAATGTTTTTTGAAGAATTGTGCTTTTAGATGTTTAAATACAGAAAGTCTATGAAACTCATGACTAAAATAGTAATAATATATTCTGTTTTCACACCTAATTGTTTGGAAGTTTGAGTACCAAAGAGTTGTTTAATCCCAGACTTAATCAAGAGTATAATTAATTATTGTAACTCCGACGTGATGTGACTGCAGCATAAGCTTTCTGTTTTTCCTTCTCTGAATTAAGGATCGAAGGATTGATGGTGTTTGTATTTTCCACGGATTGTAAAGCCCTCTGAGGCAAACGTGTAATTTATGGGTTATATAAATAAAATTGACTTCCTGCAGACTGTATCAACAAACACTGCATGAATCATTTTCTCCTGAGAGCAGCGCAGACATCTGGATCAATGTGAGCAGATGGAACGTTTAAATAATGCATCTTCTGTGAAGTCCAAGGTCCACAAACGGTCTACTGGCAAAAGCAGAAAAAAATACAAGAAAGATGGAATTTGCTGCATAAACTAAAAATGCTTTCACACTTCACAACTTTCTTCTTCTTCTCTCCTCTTCAGGCAGCTCCACCTGAACCAGCTGATCCGAACCAGCGGTGTGGTGAGCAGCTGCACCGGCGTCCTGCCTCAGCTCGGCATGGTCAAGTACAACTGTAATAAGTGTAACTTCGTGCTGGGACCCTTCTTCCAGTCCCAGAACCAGGAGGTGAAGCCGGGCTCCTGTCCAGAGTGTCAGTCCCTGGGCCCCTTCGAGATCAACATGGAGGAGGTGAGAGACCCCTGTGTGGCAGAAATGTTGTTGATACTTTAGAAGCAATCTTTCTCGAACCTCACAAATCTCCACTTATTATCCTCCTTAGTCAGTGTTTAACATTGTCTTTTAGAGAAGCTGCTTTGCAAACAGGTTGATTAGTTCTGTTCTTTTTTCGACCAGTGGCCCGTCTCTTTGTCTCAATTAACCAATCATCTCCCTCCTGCAGACTGTGTACCAAAACTACCAGCGAATCACCATCCAGGAGAGTCCCGGTAAGGTCGCCGCCGGTCGCCTCCCACGCTCCAAAGACGCCATCCTGCTGGCCGACTTGGTGGACCACTGCAAGCCTGGAGATGAGATTGTGAGTTAAAAACATAAATACAACACATGAAAACATGAACAAAACATTTAAGACATCACAAATCTATTTTCTCTCAACTATATTTGCAAGCAGAAAGTAAAGATAGTGTTTTATCCCCTCCTCAGGAACTGACAGGCATCTACCACAACAACTACGACGGCTCCCTGAACATGGCTAACGGCTTCCCAGTGTTTGCCACAGTGATCCTGGCCAACCACATCACCCGCAGAGACGAGGGCGTCGCCGTGGCCGAGCTGACGGACGAAGACGTCAAGGCCATTGTCGCCCTGTCAAAAGATGAACGCATCGGAGAGAGGGTGAGGAGGCACAACATCACATTGTTCCTGAAGTGGTCAAATTGGGAGGAAATGTTTAAACCTGGCTATAAATAAACAAATATGTTAGTTAACTTCAGTCAGTACAGCCGACACGTCCTGCGGGATTTAAGGTGTTTTTCCCCGAAATATTATAGTTGACGTTGAAGATTATCAAACGATTGATGGTAATGAATCCTCTCAGATACAGATGGCTTGTTGGTGTTATTTGCCTGGCCAACAGTTATATAAATCACAGCTGAAAAGATGTTTGCTAACTGCCTCCCTGTCGCATCCGCAGATCTTTGCCAGCATGGCGCCGTCCATCTACGGTCACGAGGACATCAAGAGAGCTCTCGCCCTGGCGCTGTTTGGAGGAGAGCCCAAAAATCCAGGTAGACTGAGAGCGCCTGAAGCAACAACACAAACATCTGTGTGTCGCCGTCCCGTTCATTCTGTTACACATTAGCTCTCTGCGCTCTCTTCCAGGTGGGAAACATAAGGTGCGCGGGGACATCAACTGCCTGCTGTGTGGAGACCCGGGAACGGCCAAGTCACAGTTCCTCAAGTACGTATCTGCAGCTAGCCTCTGCACAGAGCCAGGCTAGCTGTTTCCCCCTGTTTCAAGTCTTTATGCTAAGCTAAGCTAACCAGATGCTGGCTGTAGCTTTGTATTTACTTTGCAGACATGAGAGTGGTATCAATCCTATTATCTAAGTATATTTTCCAAATGTTAGATTCAATTTTAAAACTAAACTAAAATCGAAATACCAACTCGGGGGAAACAGGTGGCTCGTATCTAGACCAAGGTATCAAAAATATGATGGTGTCGAAGCTGTTTGAATAGAAAGCCTCTGACTCCGACGTCCTGTTTTCTCTGCAGGTACGTGGAGAAGGTTGCGAGTCGTGCGGTGTTCACCACGGGTCAGGGAGCCTCTGCTGTCGGTTTGACTGCTTACGTCCAGCGACATCCAGTCAGCCGCGAGTGGACGCTGGAGGCCGGAGCGCTGGTGCTGGCCGACCGCGGAGTGTGTCTGATCGATGAGTTCGACAAGGTGAGCCGATCAACAACTGGATGGAAAAAAACACAGTCCTTTACTGTTTCCTTCTAAGTAAGGAACCTGCTAACAACAAACACACTTCTAACCACACTCTGTCCTGTAGATGAACGATGCAGACAGGACGAGTATCCACGAGGCCATGGAGCAGCAGAGCATCTCCATCTCCAAAGCCGGCATCGTCACCTCGCTGCAGGCCAGATGCACCGTCATCGCTGCTTCTAACCCCATCGGTACGTAACACAGAATGAATCCGATTGGAAAAATGGGGCTTGAAAAGAGGCTAATGCGTTTGAAAAGTTAAACTAAAGATATCAAACATTTGTGAACTATTAAAGATTATCAGTGTCGCTGTAAGTTTTGCCCTCTTGAGTTTATAGATGAAAGTTAAATCTTTCAGTGTGTGTAATCTTACCGTGCTTGTTTCCCCTCAGGTGGCAGGTACGACCCCTCCCTGACCTTTGCTGAGAACGTGGACCTGACGGAGCCCATCGTGTCCCGTTTTGACGTGCTGTGTGTTGTCCGAGACACCGTCGACCCCGTCCAGGTACACACACATACACACACTCACACACACACACCTTTCTTTCCCTCCTGTTAGATTAGAGTTGCAGGTAGAAGACTGACAAATCTGTTTAGTATATAACAATATTTTAGTTTAGAAAGTGACTTTAATCTGAGCTTTAAAAACTATGAATTCACTCACTGCTCTCCGCTCTGGCTTGTGGTTCGCTCTTTTCCCAACCAGGATGAGATGTTGGCGCGCTTTGTGGTTGGTTCCCACATCAAGCATCACCCTAGCAACAAGGAAGGGGGCGTGTCCTTAGAGGAGGTGGTTCTGCCCAACACGTCTGATGTACCGCCGATTCCCCAGGAGCTCGTGAGGAAGTACATCATCTACGCCAAAGAACGGGTATGAACACACGCTCCTAACGACCTCGCTAACCCTCGACCACTCACTCACAGGCCACAGTTTTGCCATAAATGTAATTTCCTTTTGTCTCGTGTCTGCAGATTCATCCCAAGCTGAACCAGATGGACCAGGACAAGGTGGCTCGTATCTACAGTGACCTCCGTAAAGAGTCGATGGTGAGAAACCTGAACCTTTCACTGACACTTTGATAAACTAATGCCATCTGTGGTCATCATTTGTATATTTACCCTCTAGGCGCCAGAGTTTATTTAGGAAAATATTCCGTTTGGATTTTAAGATTTCAAAAGGCTGTAGCTTGGAAGTGGTGAGAGATAAATCCATAGTGTAAATGAGAAAAATATTCATAATGACCTAAAGTTTGTGACGGGAGTAAATTTACTCATCTAATTTGCATATTTTGACGTCACAAGGTGGCAGCCATATTGGATTACGTAACTTTCAGTAAAACTGATTTTTGAACATATTTACACAGAAAAAAAATATATATTCATCTCATCCTCAAAATAAAGGAACAGGAGTTTGATTGGAGTAAATTTACTAATCTAATTTGTATATCACCAGGTAAAATTCAGTAAAACGGCACTCTGAACATATTTACACAGTAGATTTTTTTTTTTTCATTTCATCTCATCCATTTACATTTAGGGCATTTAGCAGACGCTTTTGTCCAAAGTGACTTACAATAAGTACATTTGTCACAAGAAAGAAACCACAACATATCTCTGTTGATTAAGTAGAAAGGATAGAAACAATATTCAAGCCCTCGTCAGAGCAAAGTAGCTGCTATTCATCAAGGATACCTTTCATAAGTGCTATGATGTAAGTGCTGAAGGAAGGAACATACAAGTGCATATAAGTACTTTTTTTTTTTTTTTTGATTTTTTTGCTATGCGGGGTCGAGGTGAAGTCTGAACAAATGAGTCTTGAGTCTTTTGCGAAAGATGGCGAGCGATTCTGCTGTCCTGACGTTGGTCGGAAGTTCGTTCCACCACTGGGGTGCCAGAACAGAGAAGAGTCGGGATTTCGCTGTGCGGTCTTTGTTTGCTCTCAGCGATGGTGGTACCAGCCGGCCGGCCGATGTAGTAGAGCAAAGTGCTTGCGCAGGGGCGTGTGGTCTGATCAGTGTTTGGAGGTAGATGGGTGCAGTTCAGTTGACGGCCTTCAAGGCCAGCACCATGGTCTTGAATCTGATGCGGGCCGCAACAGGAAGCCAGTGGAGGTCACGGAGGAGGGGGGTCACATGGGAGAATTTGGATAGATTGAAAACGATCATCATCCTCAAAGTAAATGGAGGAAGTCAATAGGAGTAAATTTGAACATGTACTAATCTAATTTACACCATAAGGTGAACTGAATTTTGAAGATATTTACAATGATTTTGTATTTATTTATTTATTTTTTGTATTTTTTGTTTTATCCTCAAAGTAAATTTGAGCATATATTTTTTTGCTCATCTATCAAGATGGCATTGTTTGGGATTTTTCAGTGTGTGGTATCTCTCGTTGCAAGGCACGGCACACAGACCTACTCCACACTGACTGCACCTGAACTGTGTCTGGCGTCGCCCCTTAGGACGGGTGCGATCTGAGCAAACTACGCAATCTGGACGATCATCAGCATTGCGGAGCCAGTGGCGTTCAGTGAGCCGCTGTGGCATTTCTCCCCCTTCCATTGAAGGCCTTCCTCCCTTCTTTCCTTCCTTCTTGGAGTGACCCTCAAGTAAAGCAGTTACAATGTCCTGGATGAAGGCCTTCAGTGGTTTGTGTGGGCCAGGACTACACCGACTGTAGATGATGTGGGCATTGACCACACTGATGCTAAGAACCGCGTTGATAATGCGGTTGTACCATTTCCTGGATCGGTGTGGAAAGAGGTACGTTTTCATGCGCTGATCAGCTGTATCAACTCCCCCCATAAAGGAGTTGTAACTGTCAACGCACTCTGGTTTCTTGATGTCGCGAAAAGCAGTCGCATTTGCCTTTGAACGAACACGTTTCTGAACGCATGTGTTCCCGTGAACTGATGTCAGCATGGTGAGATGCTTTGTGTCATGCCATGCACAAGCTAGCAATTTGCCATGCCGCATGAAAACAGGCTCATCTCCCCTTTTCAAAGGCAACTGAGCTGGTTTCAGGCACCGTGGCATCCCTCGCCTGTTGCAGTTCACTGTCCCACACAGTCCAGTTTCGTTAGCTGCTAACTCGTTAGCTAAGGCTGGTGTTGTGTAGTAGCTATCCATATACACCTCATGCCCTTTTCCAATGTATGGAGCCATCAGCTGACGGACAATACGATGGGTCGCACCGAGATGATCATCCTCATCTGCTGTGTGTCCTGTGTACATGGACCACTGTAAAACATAGCCTGAGCTAGCTTCACTCAGTACAAATGCCTTGTAGCCATATTTATCTGGTTTTCTTGGATTGTACAGTTTCAAGGTTGACCTCCCCTTGAATGCGATGGTCATTTCATCCAGGGAAAGTTCCTTGAGTGGACCATACATGGCTGAAAAACGGGGGATGACCATATCAAGTACTGGACGCACTTTGAATAATTTGTCATAGCCTGGCTGACCCCTCTCAACTTGCTCATCATTATTTGCAAAGTGGAGGAAAGAAAGGATCATCTCAAATCTGTTCCTTGCCATCACTTTGCCAAAGCCAGGTGTGTAACTTGGCCAAAATCCTGCCCAGTAGTCCTCAATCTCAGGTTTTTCAACAAGCCCCATGCACAAATGAAGTGAGATAAAGGCTTTCATCTCAGGGATGGTGACATCATACCAGCCATGAAATCTGGAGTTTGGCTGAAGTTGGTGTGTGTCAAGGTACTGGTGAGCATATCTGATGGTTTCATTTGTGACGAGGTTCCAGAAGTCCTCATCCAAAAACAGAGACAGGAAATCACATGCACTAGCACCTGTGAGATCCTTGTCTCCACGATACCCCACAGGCTCATCAAAGTCCCTGATCCATTTATGGAACACCTCCTCACTTCTCAAATATTCCCAGCCATCATCATCATCAATTACAGCCCTATTTTGATGACCCCCTCTGCCGCCGTCACGTCCCCTCCTTGCCCGATTTCTCCCATGACCGTGGCGGAGAAAACTCTCGCCGTGATCAGCGTGTTTTGCTTGTGTGACAGTGTGTGCAGCTGCAGCATCGCCAGAGTCACTCGTCTCTGACGAGCGATCGTCATCAGAGGGCAAATCCTCCCCTTCTGAATCGCGATCAGCAAAGATCTGTGCAAGCACCTCATCCGCACTGTAAAGTCCTGTAGGCATTTTGTTTTTTTTCACAAAAATCGCTATCTGTCTCTTTATCTGTCCGGCACGCTCCTGCCACCGCTCCGCTGCTCTCTCCTCTCCCGCTCTGACAGCTGGTGTCGGGTTTCAAACTTTTTTTTCTCAGATATTTTGCATAGAAACTTTGGTGCCTAGAGGGTTAAAAGTAGTTTGCTGTAGCTTTGATGGTAATTTGGACTCGATAATGACAAATCACCCGTGTTGGTTTGGTCTCACTAACAGGCCACAGGCAGCATCCCCATCACTGTTCGTCACATCGAGTCGATGATCCGCATGGCGGAGGCTCACGCCAAGATGCACCTGAGGGACTACGTGCTGGAGGACGACGTCAACATGGCCATCAGGGTGATGCTGGAGAGCTTCATCGACACACAGAAGTTCAGCGTCATGAGGAGCATGAGGAAGGTGTGTGACTGCCGGCAGATTCTGTTTTCAAAGAGAGAGAGGACAGAGAACAGTCCCTGATGCTTCTGGATTGATGTTTTATTAAATCTGTTGTTTGTTTCTGTCTAGACGTTTGCTCGTTACCTGGCCTTCCGCAGAGACAACAACGAGCTACTGCTCTTCATCTTGAAGCAGCTGGTGGCCGAGCAGGTCGCCTACCAGAGGAACCGATACGGAGTCCAGAACGACACCATCGAGATAGCAGAGAAAGACCTGCAGGATAAGGTAACAGTGAAACAGATAATGAACATGATAAATAGCACAACCACAAATCTATAAAGGTTGGGACGTTATGAGGTGAATAATTAAATATATAGTCTTTGTACTGTAACAACACTGTAAAGGTTACATTCAAAGTGTCAGCGTGTTGAACGTCTCTACTTCATAGACAGAAATTTCAGACTTGCTTGCAAAACACAGATTTTGTCCCATCTCTGCCGTCAGTTAAGATCTAAACACCTCCTCCCTTCTTTCTCCTCGTCCTCCTCCAGGCAAGACAGATCAACATCCACAACCTGACGGCCTTCTACGACAGCGACCTCTTCCGCTCCAACAAGTTCAACCATGACGGGAAGAAGAAACTGATCCTGCAGCAGTTCTAAGACCCTCGCCACCCGTTCCTCCTCCTCCTCTTTCTCCTCCTCAGCGCTAGAAAAGTGCTTCATGAACTCTATTTCAAGGCCCAAGCTTTTCATCTTGTTGGACTCCAGGGTGAGGATCTGACCTGCTGCCTGGAAGGACTCTATTCAACATGTGTGAAATTGTTCGCTAGAGGAAGCCGACAGTTTCCACCTGATAGAAGATGATTCGAGTGAGCAACACGCGGCAGTAAAGCTCCACTAAGATGTTTGTGTGAGCTTTTAAATGTTGTTTTGAAAGAATCTTAAAGTAGCATAAAGAAAGAGGTGGATGTGCAAAGTGAAATGAAGAGTTTGACTCAAAGAGAGAGCTAAAGTTTATAAAATAACCTCGATGAAAGTGAGTTAACTGATAAAATATTCAAATTTTCACGTCCACCCTGCTCCTCTTCCTGCTGTTTTCTGTCTCTTCCCGGGTTTATCTCTGTATCTGCCCTCAGGTGGGGCTCATTGTAAATAAATGTACATGTTCATGTCCGTGTTGTTGAAGAAACAAGATTTATTGTTTCACTTAAATTCGTCTGTGATTCCTGTTACCAGCTGTTAAGATGGACGACATTTTACGACTCTAGGATTTTGTATTTGAGGCTCTTCTGTGTTTCACCACTGAAGTGAATGTAGCTGGAACTAAACGCCTCCTGACAGATAATTAAAATACACAAAGTACTTAAAGAGGTTAAAATAAGACAATGTTTGTTGTTGGAATTCACTTGATGTTGGATTGTAGGTCTGTTTTGATATTAAACTTGTATTTGTTAAATGTATCTCTTGTCCACTTTTTCTGCACAGGGACTTTAGGATTCCTTAATTAATGAACATTGATCTAATTAAACTCTGCAGTGTTGTAGCTCTTTAATTTCTGCTCACTGTTGGCAGCCTGTGGTGTAAACATACTGACGATGCAAAGTGCAGTAGATTAAACAGCTGAATTAATTAGGAAACCTTAATGGACAAATGTCCAACCTGGAAAAAAGTAATTTTTGGTAGATTTCAAAATGTTTAAACCCTTTTTTATTTATTCTTAATTACCCCAAGGATCAAAATGATATCTTGATCTACAATAATTCATCATAATTTGAGCATATACAGTATTGTAGAGTACTTGAGAACAATTTTGAGGAACTATTTCTATTTTCTGCTACTTTATACTTCCACTCCACTACTTTTTGAAAACAAATATTTTACTTTTTAATCCACTGCATTGGAGCCAAAATAGCACATTTTTAAAGTCAATTTGTATTGTCAGCACTCAGATAAAGGAAGAAAATTCTAACCTGTTTTCTATAATCAGAACACACAGTAGTCTATACATACCTGTAAATATATGTATAATTTACTTTTACCATTAGATATTTTTATGGGTGACTGACTTTTTTTTTTGTTTGTTTGTTATTGAACTTTTTATCTGAAGAAAAATAAGTTGTACATGTTGCGCTTAAGTTTGTATACATGCCATTAAGTCTTATCATCCAAGTAGATAATGAAAAAAAATAGATAAATAATTAAAAAAAATTAATTAATTATGACTTTGACTTTTTAACACCACTATGTTTTACTCAAGTATTTGTATGTCTGAGTACTTTTGACAATACTGCAGGAAAATAAAGCTGTAAAAAAAGAAATGCAGTGGAGTAAAAACTACTATACTACTACTACTTCCCTTTAAAATTTAGCAGAGTTGAAGTAGCCTGTAAAGTAAGAGAAAATGGGAATACTCAAGTATGAGTACCTCAAAATTGTACTTAAGTACATGTTGGCTACGGACTTCTACCACTGGCAAATGTTAGCATGCTATCATGCTAAACTTACACTTACCATAGTAAACATGGTAGCATTTTACCTGATAAAGCACCCAGAACATGCTAACAGTGCCTTGAAGTCTCAAATGTATCTAAACAAACTCGAATATTTACGAGGAACAAGTGAACGCAGCAGCAATACACCAGTGTTGTTCAGCTGTAGCGACACCTGGTGGCCACCAGCGGGACAACAAGCATAACCGGACTGTGACTGAACGCAGTATAAGGTAATTTAGCCTAATGGAGAAAAAAATACATCATTTAACTTTAAAATTTAGTGGAGTGGAAGTAGCCTGTAAAGTAGCAGAAAATATAAATACTCAAGTGAAGTACAAGTATCTCAAAACTGTACTTGAGGCTACTTTTAACTACTGGCAAATGTTAGCATGCTAATGTAGCCGCGACGTTGTCCGTCATTTCTTCAGTCTGTTACAGTAAAACGCTAAACTAACACCGAACACGGTCATTATACCTGCTAAATATTAAGGTGATAGCATTGTCATTGACGACATGTTAGCATGTTGGTGTTAGCATTTAGAAAAAAAGCACCGCAGCAGCTAAAAACAGCTTCACAGAGCCTCAAAGTTACATTACATTTATCTAAAAGTAAAACTGTATTGTCAACATTTATCTTAGTTTAACTATATTCTTGTATATTTATGTATGTTTTTACACAGTGTCTTGTGCCTGGGTATTATTTTACGAGGGGTACCTGAACGCAGCAGCAGTGATCCAGAGCGGAGTCCGTCAGCAGCGGCGACATCTAGCGGCCACCAGCGGGAACAACAGGCAGCTCCCGGGCGGGTTACTTCCAGCGTCGGTGGTGCAGCAGAGCAGATCCTGTCTGACCGCAGCTCAGTCCGCACACACCGCCTGTGTGTCTGTCCGTCCGTCCGTCCGTCCGTCCGTCTGTCTGTAGGGGCACCGCAGGCAGTCAGTCAGTGAAGCCCGCACAGAGACGGCTCAGCCCCGCCATGAGCACGGTGCTTTCCTGACGGCCTCCATTCACATCCGAGAGCGCATCTGCAGCTGAATCTGCGAGATCTGTCCACTCAGAGGAGGAGGGAGGGATGCTGAGCACTGCAGCAGACATGCCGGGCCCGCTCCACATCACACTGATCGGTGAGTCTTTTTTATACATTCACATCTATTTATTTATATCAGCCAGCCTTGGACACAAACAGCTACACTGGGCTTGTTTTTACAGGATACACATATTTTTTTTTTTACAACAACAACACAAGCCTTTAAAATGTAGCCCTACACCAGATGAATCTTCTGAGACTTTGAAAAATACCACACATTGTAAAGTCACTCCTGAGCAGCACACACACGTTTTTAACTCCACATGAGAAGCTGTGATGCTGCAGGATTAACGGTGTTGTCAGTGAGGATTTCATGAATCGGCTCCTGTAAATGAACCGTTCAGGTTAGAAATTCTGCAAAGTGGATCCACAGTGGAGCCACGGGCTGGCAGTGTGTGGGAGGCGCGCAGTGCACTTAAATCAGCAGACACACACTGCAGTGTCTGACACACACACACACACACACACACACACACACATAGGACCTGCTGCTGAGCAGGAGACATGCATGAAGAGTAGTGATCTTCATCATCGTCACCGTCACATAGAAATGAGTGGAGTGATCAACGTTAGCAGCAGTTTTTGCTTTGTCATGATACATCTATTGATTATGTGATGGATCAAAACAAGGCTCACCCGCCAGAGAAATGTCCGAACAGACACCAGAGACATAGAAACATTTAATTTTACGTGTTATTGAGGCTTTTTGTGTCGATGATTAGTTTGATTTTCGATCTCCAGACATTATGATCCATCTGCTTCAATGAATTCTCCACACAGAAATACTAAATCCCTTCATTTCATTTCAATTTGACTTGTTTGTTTTGCCTAAAAGCAGTTGTATTTGGAAGACGAACACTCTGATAATTGATAATGATAATACATTCATCATAATTTGATGAATCGAAACAATACTTGATGTTTTGATGACATCCAGAACCCTCCACTTGTAGATGTTTTGGCTGTAAAATGTTAAAATGATGTCTTTAAATGTCATTTTTTGTCAGATCAACAGTCTGAATCCTAAAGATATTCAGTTCAAGATGATGTTACAAGAAACAAAACAGGAAAAGCAGGAAAATGTCTCATTAGAGAAGCTAGAAACAGTGTTTTTTCTTTATAAATTGCTTAAATTATTTATCATTTATCAAAATTAGGGCTGCAGTCTTGCCAGAAAATTGTAAAAATAGCACAAAGGGAGGTATTTAGATTGCTTGTTTTATTCCACCATCGGTCCAGAAGTGAAATCTAATCAGTTTACCATCACATGTGACGAAGAAAAGCATCAATACATCACGTTTGAGACGCTGGGATCAGTGATTTCTCTTGCAAGTTACCAAAATTAGGGCTGCAGTTGGTTATTTTCATTTAATTATTGTCTAATCTACTGATTATTTTCTCAATTTCTCAAGAAAGTATTAAAAACAGCACAGAGTGATGTGTTCAGACGGCTCGTTTTATCCGACCATCAGTCTGAAAGCCACCATCACGTGACAGAAGCATCAAATCATCACATCTGAGGTCCGTGACTGTTTTCATGTTTCCTCTTGCTGATTCACTTTCTGTCGATTGACTAATGGATTCATCGTCTCAGCACTAATGATGATTATAGATCAGCGGCAGGATAAAAATCTGCCCTCTAATGAAGCTCCAGTCTTTCCTGTGGTCGTCTCTGGTGGTTGCTGTTTTCTCTCTGAAGCTCCTCCTGGTGAATTATGGAGGTTCAGCTCTGTGAAGACTGTTTCACTTCTACGGTCTAAACTTGGCGCTCTCGCTCTCGGATGTACCTTTTCATAAAACATTTAGGAGAAATCTACCAAATGGAGGCTTTGTTAGGGGAAAAAAGAGGAGCTAACAGGGTGAGGAAGAGGATGGTGAGTTGTCAGTCGGGGGGTGAAGGGGATTTGGGGGGAGGATCCCAGCCGAACATAAGCTGCTCTGAGGGGTGTTAAAGCACGGAGGGAGGGGGCTTTAGGGGCAACACCCCTCCTCCTCAACATACTGTACACAAAATTAAATGGACTACTGATCAGTATCTTGCTCACGGATACTTCAGCATGCAGCCTAGGATTCGAACCAGCCACCGTCCAATTACTGGGCAGCATGCTCTACCTTCTGAGCTACAGCTGCCGTGAAACAACAGGGACAACACTGTGGCTATGCCACCAGATTTTTATTGACTGTGTGGACTGACACTGAAGGCTTTCTGCAGTGTTTGGGGAAATTTATAGCCACTCTGAGGCTATTTTTAATCAGTCAGGTCCACAGCCACAGACACAGACCCACAAAAACAGGCGTGTATACTCATAATACAGCAGAGAACGAGTGCTGCCAGCATTAGTGTCGCTGTAAAACAACTGACGAATAACGCAGAAACACAAACTGAAACCATAACGAACTATAAACTCAAAGTAGGCTACATTTTGTAGGCTAAAATATCACATTCGATTAATTTCGGCACCGATTTGGTGGGATGAGTCATCAAAATGATTATAACGTTTCACAGGGAAAGAAATAGAGACTTAGACACAGAAATATAACTTTCTTAGGGAGCGATGTTAGCTTAAAATATAACTGTAATATAACCTTTAACTGAGACATTGTAGTCGTTTGTATAAATTAAATTCTGGACATTTTAGCATCCAAATAAAGTGATTTATTGACACTTAACTCTGAAATTCAATCTGGTTTTTTTTTAACACAGAAGTGAGTGAGTGTTCTGTCCAGAGGAGCTCAGTCGATAATGTTTTTCCTCTCATGTCTCAAAGGAATCGTTGATGTAAATCATCACAGTCGAGCCGAGTTAACACCAACCGGGCCGTGTGCAGTTCACTGGGTATTGACGAACAGTTGTCTGCTTTCCACTGTCATTTTTTTTAAGTCAAGAACAGATTTTTCTGTCGCTCTGCACCTGTAATCTCAGGTTCAGTGTGGTTTGGTGAACTTTGGAGGGTATCTCCTTTCCAGCACCTGTTCATCTGCCGCCTCGTTGAGCTCAGCATGGAGCTTATCTGTGTTAAGCTGATAAGGCTAACTCAGCTGTTCAGTCCCTCCTGCTGGATGGACTCTGGAAGATTTTTTTCTTTTTGAAGTAATTACGCTGTAAAGTTACCTTTGTAGACACAAATTTCCAAGGTCGCTGTGTAGATGTGGAACTGAGGTGTGCAGTCTAAAGAGGGCTGAGCTTTTATGTGTGTCGTCATCTCATCGAGAGTCGGTGATGGAAGAAGAACTCAAAATATAAGAAGAAGAAGCAAAACTGCAGAGTAAAATATATTTAAAAGTCACAAAAGCGAAAGCGCTCATTATGCAGAATGGCCTGTTTTAGATTAACATGTATTATCCTATATTATTGGATTATAATTCAGGGCTCAGATTATGTTTTTTCAGCGCTGTCCCCAGAACCATCCACATTAACATAATCATAATTTATTAGTTCATTTCATAGAGTGGTGTAGGGCGGCATATTTCTGTTCACCCTGGTTCCTTCGACAAAATGCCCTTCACAGAAGTGTCTTACTACTAGTCACTATACACGTTTTCTATAAACCGATAAATGTACAAGTTGTAGATACTAGTTTGTAACTAAAGTCGGCCTGTAAAGACGGACTAGTGAGTAGATGAGTCTCCTGTTCGCTGTGATGACGTTTAATGTCCCCGACAACCTCTGCAGCCTCATTTAGACACTGTGTCAACAGTTGTTAGCTGCGTTAGCTCCATTAGCTTCGTTTAAGCACATACACACCTGTGTAACAATATATTCCAAAAACAAATGCATTTCTTTGGCGTCTATATCCAATCATATTTTCTTCGTGTGCTCATGTAGGCTTGAACCAACTAATTTAATCAATAATATCATGATCCACCCATCAATCAATCAGTCTCTAGCTTTTAGCAGCACAAAGCTTAGATTCATTAGTAAGCTGGCTGACATGGTTTGTTGTTGGTGGGTCTTTGGGTATTCGGCACTTCAAACACTTTGTTTCCCCTGAAATACCGTGGTTACTGGCCAGCTGGCTTGAATTAAACATTAAACAGTGAACAAAAATGGAAAAGAAAGAAAAAAAAAAAAATCTCATTAGCTGATAAATGCTCCAGTATGTTCACCAGCTGGTCTCTAACTGTCTTTGTCTGCTGCTCAGGTGGTGTTTAGAGAGCGTTTTAGAGCCTTTCCTCTGAAAAGCAGCTGCTGCCTGCAGCCACGCTGATGACAACAGTGAGAGCGAACCACAACATCCAAAATAATTAGCTGAAAGATGCTAAAACGGTCCCGTAGAGCTGCATTACAGTCAGGTGATGAATCACTCGGAGTGACTCCTTTCATATTACAGACACATTTTGCCCCCTTGTCAATACAGAAGTATTGATCTGTGCAGTGGTTTTTCACCACCACTGCATTAGTCGTACTGCTCTGTACTTCTGAAATATATCTCTCGGGCATTTGGCACAATAGTGCGGCATCAGGAAGCTTCATAAAGTGAGAGTGAGGTGAAAGCTACATCAGCACAAACAAAGCAAATTTTTTTTACACCCTCTTCTGACTTTAATGGACACGACGAGTCTCAACATTGACTTCTCCGTTCTTCAACCGATATCCAAAGATTGATTGGATCGATGAGTGAGTAGGAGCCAGATGTTTACGCTATTTTCTAGCATAGTTTTCTGATTCTGGACTCAGCTGAGCTCTTTTCATCATCCTGGTGTTGTTACTTTAATAACGTGCACTAGTTATATGAGGACAGTGCCGACTTTAGGAAGGAGAGAGAGGAATTAAAACAACCACAGCACTTCTCCTCTGGATGATGGATCTCTTATCTGTCTCTTCTCCTGTCCTCCTCTTCATCCCTCCTCCTCCTCCTCTCACCCTCCTTGGACCTGTTCTGTTCTGTGGACCAGTCATCCACAGAGAGCAGTGGAGCAGGCAGGACATTTTTACAGGCCACTGGTTTTTATACTAAGCACTTTCTAAAGGTGAACTACAAGTCTGCCCTGATCATCTCAGGAGATATTAGTGTTTGACTTGACATGTTTGTGTTGTACCTTCAAGGATAAGGCAGTTGATATTCTGTGTTTGTTGTTATTGTCCACGAATCTGATGAAAATACCCAAACTAACAGTGAATTGGTCCGACTAGCTGCTATCTGTGTGCTGTAGCCCTGCAGTGAACACCAAGTACAGCTGAGGCTGATGGGTATTTCATTAGTTTTGCAGGTATTTGGGCATAAAACAAAGCATTAATTTTAAAAAATAACAGATTTATCAGGAGAAGGCAAGAAGCCATCTTATACGACGGTCCTCCTGCACAATGTGTCACTCAGTCCGCCATGCTCAGATTTTGAAAAACAATTAACAGGCGTGTTTTTACCTGACAATGTCTTGCCGGCCTGATCGAACCTTATGTTGGGCCAACTTTGGTCCGCTGGCCCGTACAGGAAATGTCAGAGGATCGCTGAAGTCAGTAGGATTGCTCCATTTATGACCATGAAAGTCTGTTCAAAATGTCGTCGCCATCCATCAGATAGTTGCTGAGACATTTCAGCAACATTTCCTTCCATAAAGCCCAGAGCTGACGTGGCTACGAACATATCATTGCATTGTGTATTAATTCAATTTACTACTGTTTGAGTCACATTTTTACTGAAAGCTACAGGGCCCAGCTGTTCTAGGAAGCTACTGAAGCTTTTTTTAAATAATGAAATAAGACATTTGTGAAATATTTGCACCTTTTAGTAGCAATAAATTATCTTTATGCTCACGACTACCAACACGACGCCACATCACCGCTGACCCAGAGTGCATATCTCTTTACACAGTGCAGCTGTACACCTGTTTCCTTTAGCCTCGGGGTTTAGTCAATTTATGAGACACATCAACATGTCACTGCAGCAACATAACAACTTAATAACATAGCAACGTAACAATACGTCCCTTTGTGGCCTGAAGAGTCTCCAAAAATATAGCTGACCCTTTATATTTGCTCTAATTCATGAAGTGAAGTTGATTTTTTTTTACTTATTTTATGGCAGTCCATCCTTTAGAGTGTTGACCACAAACATGATTTAGCTCATTTAAAAAACATTTTACATGTACAGGCTTTTAACTGCCTACAACGTCGTGTGAAAGAGGAAGTTTTCAACCTTATGTTTTAGTAGCAGCTTCATATGAGAGTGTCAGATATCGCTGTGTCACTGAGCTGCAGGGCAGAGACTCGAATCAATCAGCGGATTGACATGAAATTTTATTTAACACCCTCAGGATGAATGCAATCACTGAATCACCGTTTGAAGATTTTAATCCTCAGTGTGTCTTGAAAATGGTTTAAGTGCCGTGTCATTGCGATGTTTCATTCATTGCTGAAGCTTTACTTTATTGTGTTGTACTGAAACAACTGTGGGATGGTTTCACGTGAGACATTTATGATTCTTTCAGGATGAAATCTTTAACTTTTACTGATTTACTGAGACACAAATAGGACACAATTAATAAACAGTGTATTCTGCATCTGTTGATGAGCAGCAGCCATCTTGGTTTTTGAGGTTGGAGTCAAATATCCGACTTCAGGGGGGCGTTCAAGTTCAAACAGAGCGCATCGTTAAGCATTGTCATTTTCAGCATTGCTGGCATAAGCGTTTAGCTTAAAGCACTGCCGAGCTGCTAGCACGACTGTACTGGTCTCTTAGACTTGCTTAATCCTCACGAAACTTTTTTGACTTAAAAGTTCAAACTGTCAAGAAGAAAGCTCCTCCGGCGGCCGTCAGCTCAGCTACTTTACACACTTCTTTATGAAACCATTCAGTCAGCAGGAAGGAGCTGGTGGATACGTGTCATCTTAAGACCGTGGGGCTTTGTAGCGATGGAGAGCTTAACATGCCGCAGACGTGTTTGAGACATGACGACATGTTGATATCATAATCTGCTCAGTCAGCCCCTGATGTCAGACGGCCATCTGTGGTCCCAGACAGAGAGCACTATGGGATACGCGAGGGGGAGACGGGAGTGAGGGCGCCGCCTCTCAGCCGGTTGACAGGGATTAGTGATGGACGGATGGACGTATAGATGGATAAGAATGAGTGAATGAGCTAATGAATGAACAACTACGGGAGTCAATGATGGATCTGTGAACTCTTGAATGAGTTCATGAACCAATAAACAGATGAAGGAATGAATTAGACAAATTTAAAGACAAAATAAAAGTGCTTGTTGCTTATTTGTTATCGTTCTTTGAATATATATCCTATTTTAGAAGTTTTTGATGTTTCTGTATCCTGTTGAATCCTTAAACCTCTGCTGACAATCTGATTTCCTCAGAGAGCTCATTAAAACTTAATTTCAGACTAAAATATTGGCTCACAGCAGAATCATCTTCAAAGTGTTTTGTCTCTCTTTCCCGCAGCTCTCCTGTCGAGCTGCGACGCCTTCAGACTGGGTTCGTCCCAGCGCGTCATACCGCTCAGTCCTCCGGTGGCCCGTCTGTTCCAGGATGAAGGCCCAGCCCAGTCGCACTTCATCCAGGAGTTAGTCAGGACCAAACGCCACTCAGTCCAAGAGTTGGTGCGAGCCCAGCCTAATTTGGTTCATGATATGGGCCGACCAGAGATACATGAGACATCCCGTTCCCAGGCCAAGATGGACACCGCTAACTCCTCCCAGTTAAACCCACCGTCGCCGGCCAGGACCCGGCCTGCTGTGGATGAAAGTGTAAATGTGGAAGACGAGATGGAGGTGAGGATGAGTCAAAGGTGATGCCATTTTCTGGGTTAAACTTTAAACACACTGGTGATGAAAATGCATCTTTCTGCCACCAACATTGCTGTGGGTCGATGCCTGCATCTGTATGAGTCTCTAAGTTAAGTAATAAGATCAGTTTGTTATTGTCAATCAGTCAGACCGTCTCACCAAATATCTTTCTACTTTCAGCGCATGGTTCATCTGGTGCTTCCCCAGGATCCAGAAAGCTACAGGGAACAACCAGACTCCACTGACCCAGAGAGGGAGCTCGTCGGTGGGCCTGGAGCCGGCGATGCCTCCCTGGAGGCCTCGGGCTTCTACGGGACGGACATGGAGGACAGAGACAGGGGAGAGGAAGGAGGAGAAGACCGAGAGAGAAGAGGAGGAGAGGACGAGTGGGAGAGAGAAATGGGAGAGGACCAAGAGAGGAGAGGGGGAGAGGAAGAAGAGAGGGGAGGAGAAGATGTTCATGTGCTGGATGTCTCAGAGGCCAACCACACAACCCCAGACCTGGATGCTCTGATTGGTGAGTAGAAACGATTCTCCCTGCAGAACATGATACAGCCTCAGGCAGCCATTTTGATGATCTCAGCACTCCGAACGTTACTCCAGGATTTGGTCACATATGCAAACTTTTGGGAAGACCTGCTGTTATCCAGCAGGAGGTTGCATGTTCAATGACATTTTCTGAGATGTCTGCTGTCTGCTGCCTGCAGTGATACAATATTTGCCCGGGGCAAAAACCAGAGAGTCAACATTAAATCCAACATTTCTACAGACTGTTGCTGCTCCACCGTGCTCCTCTTGTTTGCAGGTCAAACACTACATCTGCTGGATTTGGCCGGCTCAGTCTGGAGATGTTGGGTTTAAATGTTAATTTCACTCAAGGCAAACATTGACTCAGAGCAGACAGACATCTGTGAGATTGCCAAAAATACCTGTGAAGATGAAATCTGCTGCTGGATAACAGCTAAAAATAAAATGTTTTGAGTGGCTTTATGGAGGCAATTGTTTTTATTTTCGTAAGATGGTGACAGCACCAAAACCTTTAAAACCTTAATTATTTTGTTAACGTTCAGCTGTATATCTCCTGTGAGTGTCCTGTCAAAACCTCATGACAGCAGTAGAGAGAAGAATGGCTGACAGGAGGTCTGTTTATGAGAAGTTATCACACTGACACACACACATGTGTTTCTGACATGTGTCTTTGTGTCACACAGGCTACAGCCCGTCTTTCCACCCCTCCAGCTCACAGCAGCCCAGTATCTCCTCCCCAGCCGAGCTGCACGATTCTGGGCTACAGGAGCATCGTGCAGCCCCGGTCCTGGAGGTGAGGACGGATAAAAGATGCCTTGATATGGACGCAGATATATTATGTTTTATTTGTTAGGGTTGGATATTTGAGCAGCAGTTATGTAGTTTAATTTTCTTACAAAAAGGTGGGACAGATTGCACCTGAGCGTCACAGATATGACACCCGACCAAGCCTCAGTCATTGTTCTACATTTTGACAGATATAAGCCACTGTTTTTTCTCAATGACAAATACAAGGCAAAATATAAAAATCCCAGCATGTATGACAGCCCATACTGCTGTTGTGATTTCATTTCTAGTCCATCTGTAGCAAAGTGAAGTCGATTTTTAACCCATCACACCAGAGACTTGCTTAAAAAAAGATGCTTGTGGGATCATCCAACAGCGTCTGAAACCGCTTCCTACACACTTGTGCAATGTTGTAATGAAGCATGCTGCTTTCAACCATTTCTGTAACTTTCCACAAAAGTCAATCCAACAAATACATCCAATGCAGACAGCCAGGTGTATGAAGGTGAGAAAGACGGCAGGATTTGAACATTTCCTTTTGTCATTATTGTGGAAAAACAGCTTTTTATGCAATCAGCTCTACAGACCGGAGCAGGAATCCTGCACACAGCCATACATTGTTCAAAGTGTTTTTTCAGGTATAAAGTAAATATGCTTCAAGGTCTCTTCTTTTCCTTTCCACATAATTACTTCCTGTATTTTTCAGCATACAAACAAGTTCACTGCCTTCGATGAGAGACTGTCTCACAGAGTGTTTTTCATGATTTGGTTAAAAGGTGGACCCCCCGCTGTGTCGAAGTTTGCAGCATGAAAAAAGAGAAATCCTCAGCTGCAGTTGGGCTTTAATTGGATGGCAGTAGATGAGATGTAATCCAGGGGCTCACCTACTAACCCTCCGCTGGAAGGTTTAATTAGTCTTTAACTGCTTTGTGTGATTAGTCAGTGTCTTGTTGGGCAAATGACTCAGCAGAGAAACTTCTGCGTACAGCCCAGACAAACTCCACCAATCAGAAGGTCAGGATCACAAAGCTCTGAGGAGGGCACGGTGATATATGAAGGTCAGATGAATGTTTCCTTTTTTAAAATCAACTCAGAGCCTCTCTCATCTGATATATGGTCTTAATGTCTATCATACAGGTGGGCCCCTTAGAGCGAGAGCTGTGGGAGGCAGAGGGGGAGGAAGATGGTCACTCCAGCGGCTATGGAGGCCTCCACCCCTCCATCACTACAACCAGAACTACATCCACTGCTACTCCTCCTGCTGCTGGAGGAGACACTGTGGGAACTGCCACACCTGAGACTGACACAGGCACAGACTTCGGACTGCTGGGAACTTATACGAAAGGTACGAGCCAGTTTGATCTTGTTCTCTGTTCATATGGCTCACATGACTGTAGACTCTTGCCTTGTTTAACTAAATATAGCACAAAAAGTAAGGAAATTTGTGTTTGGTAGATTATTTCTTTGTTGTAACGATGCTTCTTGGGAATAAATCTCATACAGTTGGAAAGCCTGTTTATTTCCCTTTTAAAATGGTGCCACATTTGTAAGGAATATGCATTTGTGGGAAATTTGCCAAATCGGGCTGGTGACCAGCATGAGGAGGAGGTGCCAGGCTGTTGTGGCTGTGTATGGTTCTTCCACACGCTACTGAAGCTCCTGTTTGTTAAATTAATAAATTGTTAAATTGCCAAGATGTCTTGTTTCTTCGGACTTCAATCATCCAATCCACCACACAACACCAAACAAGAGTCAATAGCAGAATAAGCTGTTTGGCAGAGAAGAATTGGCAAATTTTTCAGCCCACATACTCAGCTCTGCTGCTCATACCAGAAATGCATGTTCCTTACAAATGTGGCACCATTTAAAAGGGAAATAAACAGGATTTCCAACGGTATAAGATTTATTCCCAAGAAGCATCGTTACAACAAAGAAATAATCTACCTAACACAAATTTCCTTACTTTTTGTGCTATGTCTACATGTGTCAGAAACACAACACAGTCATGAATTAAACCCAAAGCAAAAGTTAATATTCATTACTGTTTTAGACGGTGCTTGAAGTGGAAAAAAACAAGTTATTCCCCTGCACATGTCGGTGGGGAATAGGTAGCCTGGCGGAAGCTCATTCCTCTGGCCAATTCTGCTCCACTGCTCTTTTCTGATCACACACAAATCATGAATTCATTACACGTAGCCTTTTATGTGTTCCTGGAAAAGCAGGATGTTGCTTCCTCTGCAAAAATGAAGTTTAAAAGGTCCATGGTCCTGTATGATGATCTGTGGGGAGGGGTTTCAGCTTGTGTGTCTGCTCATCTCTGAGGGAATAATAGGCTACGTAAAAACACAATCGCAAACAGCAGTGACACTATTTCTAACAGATGCTTTTGTTTTACATCTGGTGTGTCGCTGCAGATGAGACAGAGGATGAAGAGACAGAGAGGGAGGAGGAAGAGGAAGAAACTGGCCTGGCACACAAAGGTGTGTTTTCCCAGAATCCCACTGTGCCAGAGGTCGGCATGGCTCCCAGCAGAGAGCCTCTGCAGCCCAGCGTGGAGGAAGAGGAGGAACAGGGCGAACATGAGTTCAAAGGTGAGAATACTCTTTAAATGTGACTGTGATGAGAGGCTGGTGTCTTTTTATAGCCTTTGAAAAGTGAAAAAGTGTGACGAATGGATTAAACTCTAACGTTAGCTGCAATTCACTTGAGCAGAACATTAAAGAATTAATAATAAATTCATTATAAACTGATTTGTTTTGTTTTTGTTTCAGGAGCTGGACTGAACGACAGAAGCGAAGAGGTGGAGGAGGAGAGGTGGGGAAAGATGGAGAAAGAGGAAACAAGAATCAGGCCCATCAGCCCGCTCACCACAGAACCCTCCACCACCATTGGCTTCACCGACTCCTCCTGGGATTGGACCACGCCCCTGCCGGCCCAGAGGTCAGAGGTCAGGGCAGGTGGAGTCACTGAGGTCTTTGTACCAGGCCATGATTTTGATGATATGGAGGAGCACCAGGTACATTTACACACAAACATAAATACACTCACACAGGATGAGTCTAAATCTGAGGATTTAAATATTCACATTACTGCTCAGAGGAACTAACTGTGAATCTTTCAGGTGGTGTGTGTTGACTGGAGCGAGCTGACTGGACGAGGCTACGTCATCCTCAACATGACGCAAAACTTGAATTGTGTAAGTACAAGGATTATCACACTTCCACCTTTGGATGTGGTTTGACAAGGCTTTGTAGGACCCAGTCTATTTCAGGCACACTTCCTCCATAAAAGTCTAAAAATGTCTGGGTAGGAGCACTTCCTGGAGTCCAGTTGAATTTATCAGAGGTGCTCTTGTGATGGGGATACACACAGACATAAAAATCACAAGAAAGCTCCAAGGCACCCTCTTTTTTTAAACAATTAAAATGCCTTTCTTGTCCCGGCGCGGTCATGTAAGACCTTAAACTGACCTCTGACACATTTTGGTTTTGACTTCCTGACATAGGCTTGACGCCAAAATGCCACATTATTACAAAAAAGGCATTTTTATTAATTTTTTTAAAAGAGTGTGTGTTAGAGTTAGTGTTACACCGGTGCTTTCTCACTTCACTCTTCACTCCCACAGTGAGATGACCAGTGTTGGGTAACTCATTACGTTACAAGATTACTGCCATTAAAAAGTACCTCATTACATTACTGTGTTATCTACTGAGAAAGTAACACGTTAGAGTACTTCAGAGTTACTAAAAATTACAGTAAAACCTCCTTGCGACTCGCTGCGCGTGTCGGTTATATTGTCCAGACGGCGTGCAGCCAACTGTACGTGTACCTTTGAATGTAATGACTCTACCGTCATTTTGTAGCCTCCTTTACAGCCAACTATGAGTGCTGACATAGAAACCTTACAAGCACAAATACGATGGAAGTGCATGGGTTTTATTTATATTTATTTTATTTTTTCAAAACACATTCCTACAGACAAGCTATATAAGTGCATTTAGGCTTTTCAAGCACACAGACTCACACAGACAATGTTCTGTTCTCTCCAGTTTACTTTACTTCAAAGTAGTGATTATAACACAGAAGAAGAAGTTTTTCAAAATGTGTGTCTGACAGTCAGACGAGACTTCCAAGGCTAAAAAGCCTCTCCACGGGCACACTGGATGGCAGCCATTTCTTTCCAGTAACGGCTTACTTAACTTACCCCCAACACTGGAGATGACACAGACATTTTTTGCCTAAAGATGAAAAAACAAATGTTTATAAAAAAGTGTGTTCACTCCGGTCTTTCTGCTGTTCTCTGCTACTAGCCAAATAAAGACAAGTTGAATCTCATTTGTGTCCTCAGTGTTGTGTCAATTTCCCCTGTGGTATCAAACATGATACCCAAATATCAATACTTTTTAAGGTATTAACAGAACTTCCAGTATTGTGACAACACCACGGTCAAGTGTGATTGTCTCCTGTCTTCATTTAATCTCAATATCTACATCATATCTATCTACATATCTATATCTACATATCTCTGTCATCCTGGTGTTGAACGCAGGTGTTATTTTGTCTTTGATGACAGCAGGAGCAACCAGACGTCTCTCCCACGCTGTCGGAGCCAGAATAAAAAGATGAAGGTGTTGTGTTGAGTTTTACAGACAGACATTACTGCTGGAGGCCGTCTGTTTTCGTGTGTGTGTGTGGTGGTGACGGCGGACAGACCTTGATCACAGCGTCTGCCGCCATTGTAGCAACACCAACACAATGACATCATAGTCTGTTTCTTTACAACAAGAAAATCATCCTGACGGCTTTTTATCTCTGAATTCATTTTTGTTTTCATGAGTAAAAGTGCGCTCTGGCTTCGGTATCAGACGAGTCTGTAGAGGAAAAACTGTTTAGATCTGCAGCGTAATCAAGTATTAACTTGCAGAAAAATGTGTGTGTGTGTGTGATAGGAGGAGTTTCGTGTGGACCAGGGCATCCTGCTGTTGAAGATCATGGAGCGAGTGTTTGCCCGAAGAATGAACAGCCCCGAGGGATCATGGGTACTTTACCTCAGCAAGCCGACACACCAACAGCACCAACTGCTGATGAACGTGGCATCTGAGCATGGTATACACACACACACACACACACACACATACACACACACACACACACAAAAGGATTGTATTTTTTACTCCACTACATTTATTTAACAAATTTAGTTACTAGTTACTTTGCAGATGAATAGTTAAATAATACAAGATATTATCAACAAATAAATGATGATGTGATGATACAGATGAAGATAAAACTTTATTGAGGGATCACCAGCTACTCTTTTTAGTTAAACCACCTTTACCAGCTTCAACATTAATACATCAAAAATGACAATACAACAATGAACATTATTCTCAAGTAAGCTATTCTGCACAATGAGTACTTTTACTTTTGTTCCTTTAAGTATATTTTGGTGAAACCCTCTGAGTACTTCTGAGGTTACCAACTCGGAAAGGAAAGCCTTCTTTTGACGTTCAAAATCAAGGACAGATGGGCTCAAAATTTAATGTAAATTTCGATGGTTAATCTTGTAACGTTTGAATTAGATCCTCTCTCATCTGGTCTGTGGTGGCAGCACAGTAAGAAAAAAAATGTTGAGACAGACTTCAGTAAGAAAATCAACCTGAAATAATAAAAGTCAACAGGGGACAAAAAGGATTTAAAAAGTGAGGGGGTAATATTTTTCACATAGGAAATAACAGGCACCTTAAACCTTTCCTCTAAATTCACAACGTTTATGCTCATCTTAACCTTGACTGCAGACTGCACCCTGAAACATGTGATAGTTGTCATAAAAGCAGCAGTTTAACTCGAGACGAGAGAGCTTCTTTTTGAATTTGTGTTAACGCTGTTCCACGTGTGTTGTTGTGTCTCAGGCGTGATCGGTACCAAGGATTTGCTGGGCATGCTGGGAGAGATCAGGAAAAGTTTGACTGAGGTACAATGTCCAATAACTTCTTTAATGATTTAGTGATGATATTATTCTTTCTTTTAACGACTCTGCGATTTGTGTTTATTTGCCGTATCAGGCCGGCATCGAGAACTACAGCGCAGCCAGTAGCTGCCAGTCTCGACCCAGTCAGACACGCAGCGACTACGGCAAACTGTTTGTGGTTCTGGTGATCATCGGCTCCATCTGCATGGTCATCATCACATCTGGATTCATTTACATCTGCTGGCAGAGACGCCTGCCTGCGACTAAGACTACGGTAAGTTAAACACACACACACACACACACACACACACACACACACACTCACGTATTGGTGCATAAATCAGGCGCACCCGTAACACATCAGCACTTTTTTTCCCTCGTAGTTTCGTGCTGAGGAACTTCACTTTGTGGAGAACGGTTGCCACGACAACCCCATGCTGGATGTGGCCAATGACAGCCAGCCGGAGATGCAGGAGAAGAAGCCGAGTACCAATGGGCTTGCAGGGGGAGGAGGAGGAGACGGAGGCGGGGAGGACAGCAATCGCTGGCAGGTGATTGGATAGTCCGAGCAGCCATGGCGGTGGTTTGGAAAAAATTTGATACGTTCAGAGGTAAATGTACTAACTTTACTCTGCCAGCATGAAGCCTCTCATCCTTTTTTTTTCCTTTAGGTGTTTGTCAATCAAGCAGCGACTGAGGAGGAAGAAGAGGAGCAGGACACACATCTCTGATGGACCAAGAGGAGAAAGAGACAGGTTATGAAGGAATGGCATCATTGATAGAGAGATGATGAAGTGGAGAGAGAAGAAGAAGGAGAAGAAATGCCAGTAGAAGAAATGAGGACAAAGAAAAAAAGTCTTTTGAGGAGAGAGGAGAGGCGAAGAAAGGAGGAAGAGGAAAAGAAAAAGGCTGAGTAATAGATGTATTGTCCAGTCGGAGTTAAGCTAGGATTGAGTCTAGGAGGAGTCACTGACATCATCATGGACATTAGACACTGGGGTATATGCTAAGGTTCAAAATGCTTCAAATTTAAGTCAATGGAAGGACAATAAAGTCACCAAACTCTTAAGATGTCCGCCTTTTACATAGTTAAAAAGTGGACTTCAGAGCTGCAACTTTACTTGATTTAACATGTCACCATTACATAAAACCTCCTCTGTTTAGTGTGCCTTATGCTTTTAGCTTTTTACTCAATTAAAACATGAAACCAGCAAAAAAAATCGTATCAAAAAGCACCTTTTCCCGCCTAATGTTTGAATGTAAAGGAGCTTTTTAAAGCTTGAAGCATTGACGGCTGCAACATTCGGAACGGCTGCCATTTTACTTCACATTAAACACACAGTATGAGATTTCTGCCACTTGGAGTCTCTCAGACAAAACAAATAACAAAAGGCTAATGATGCATTCAAGTGCTCCTTGGATGATCCCACTTCACAAGTACGGTAGTCGGTCTTCGGACTTTGGTGTGTTCATGTTGCGTTAGTATGTTGGAGCAGTTGTTTGCATTTTATCACTCAGAGCATTTAAACAACACATTGATGCTGTTTCCAGTATTTGAGTGACAAGGAAGAACAAAGGAAGCGGATCATGTAAGACATGACATATATTTCACATAATTGCATGTTACCATCAACCCAATGTTTACTTTCGTCCGCCATGTTTTAGCATCATGTGACGTCAACTCGACAACTCGTATACCAAAATTTTCTCAGATTATCGGGGTTGTTGCTCTGACTTGGGGTGTTCACGTGAATTTTCCCAGTCGGAAATATGTTTCTCCAATTATTCCAGCACCACATGAACGCACTATTAGTTTGTTGATGTTGTGAATTGGCGTGCGATTACGGGAGTTGCTTCCTTCATTGTGGAACAACCACCACTGTAGGTACAATTTGAGCAACAAGAGGGTGCAAAGGGCTACGACGCCATCGACAGGTGACCAAATCAAATGCATCATTACCCTGAATTCAACTTCTCTCTGGATGTGATATATTATATTTTGCCTCTAAACCATGAAACTACAATAATAGCAAACAATTCCCCAGGCTAAAACCAGGTATCTGCAGTCCTCTGCAGATTGATGGCATATAACTAACATTAAAAAGAAGACATACAAGAGCACATCAATACAGAATACAAAAAAAGCACAGACAAACACCAAAGCAATGACAAAACCACTACTCCAGATTGTGACAGCACTTTTGATTGTCCAGTAACCACGGTTTTATAAATTTGGAGAAAGAATCGAGAGATGTGATGTTCCTTAGTTCTTTACGTTCTGCTCGATAGGAGGTCCAAAGGTACTTCTGCAGTCTCGTCTACTACTCATCAGCTTCAGAGATGGTCGGTAGTTTCACCCCGATGTCTGAGTCCAGAGACAACAGTGACTCCTCTTAGCTCCTCCTCTGTATCACTGAACAGGAAGTTTAGCCTGTAGCAACTTTGAAAGTAAGGTTGTGGCACTTTATCGATTCCTCTTGGAAATAGTGACTATCATCATTGAAATGCTGCATCATGTTAAATGTATTACATACAGTGACTGAAATATCTCTATTTTGGAATGGTTGTAACTGCTGAGGATGTTTACTGTACAACCAGTCATGTGATTGCTAAACTTAGCGTCCTGTTAGCCTAATATGCTTTTTTTTTTTCAATCGTGTTGGAATGCCTGCTGTATGCTCCTGGCTAAATCTTGAGGCGATGACACATGGGCAACATTTAGAGGCCAAAAGCATGAACAAATAGCTAGTTAGAGTGTTGAAGTCAAGTCACCAAACCCCAAGTCCAAGTCGAGCCCCAAGTCTTCAACGTTTTAGTGTTACATTTTTAAAAACTGAGTAATGAAGAACGTTTTCAAGCTGCCTTGATCATATGTAAGTCACTATGATTACGAGTCACTTCGGACAGAACCGTAGTGACACAGAGGACACGTCCGAGTCACTACAGTTGACTCTAAATCACCACGTCGATGTCTGAGTCAGAAAAATCGTGTCCGCAACACTACGGTCAGGTCCGAAGTCATGTTCAAGTCAACACAGTCATGTTCGAGTCGCTACGTTCATGTCTGAATCAAAACATTAGTGTCCGAGTCATGTACAAGTCAGCGCGGCCGTGGTCGACCTACTACAGTCATATCCAAAGCTCGTGCTACAGTCACTACGGTCACGTCCTAGTTAATACGATCTTGCCCGAGTCCCTTTCAAGTGATTGTGTTTATGTCCAAGTCACTTCAGTCATGCTGTAGTCATGTCCGAGTCACCACGATCTCGTCTGAATCAATACATTAATGTCCAAGTTACTACGGTCGTATTTGACTAATAAAGTCATGTCAGAGTCATCATGATCACGTCCGAGTCAGTGTGTGAGTATCCAAGTCAGTATTTTATTTCATTTGAGTCACTACGCTCGTTTCGTGTCACTGTGTTCATGTCTGAGTCACTTCGACAATGTTTGAACCGCTACGATCGTGACTGACTAACCAACATTTAAGTCCAAATTAAGTTGGCATATGTGGGACTTGTACTGGGCTTGAGAAGTTCAGGGTGCCATAATTAAAATACTGGCTAGTTACCAAACTGTCATAGCTCATACAGTAATATCAGACACATCAGATGAATGGAAATAATTTGAGATATTTTTGTCTGATTCTCAGTAAGACAGGCTAGTTGACTCAAGTCACCGTTCACTTAACTGGAATGGAGACCGACGATTGCTAGCAGCGATATTCAAGTGTTGTGTTTGTTTACTTTTATTGTTTATTTTTAATGATTATTTTGTTGCTGCGGTCGTCAGTCTCCACTCCTGTTACAGGTAGTATTGCCCATCTGCATTTCATCAAGATGTTGCCTGTGTTTCAGCTCTTTTACTCTGACCTTTTTCTCGATGTAACAATACTGTATATGGCTTCACTATAAACTACGCTGATCGATATGCACTTTGCCAGCTAAGCAGGAAGCAGGACGTGCGGGGACTGACAGCTGTCCAATCCTGAATACTTTAAACGACTGCCTGCAATGTAGATGACCTCATACGATACAGAAAGACGACAGAATAGACGAGCATGTAGCTTTCAGCGCTGCAGAAAGCACCAATATAATGAAAACATACAGCTTCTGTTGCTTTTATTTGCTGAATGACTGAATGAGAGAGAAAAGTGTGATGGATACAGAAATCAAGTGCACAGATTCTGGTCATTGAAATGTGTTTTCTATTTAGAATCTATGTTTATGTTTATTTAAGAAGAGACAATCCACAATAATTAACAGAGGCACTTGGGTCCGTCATGTAAATGTACAAGATTTAGCTAAACGTTATAAAGAGTATTTTAACAAAACATTCAAGGGAAAATAAGTAAACAAGCACAGACAAAAGCACAGATGATAGCAAAACAGTAACATGAACAGGTTATGACAGCATGTTTGATTGTCCAGTAAGCACTGTTTTACAGATTTCAAGAAAGAGTCGAGCGATGTGATGTTGCTGAGTTCTTCTGAGTGTCCAAAGATTCATTTTTTATGGTGTTTTACAATCGCCTCTGGTCAGTAACTCTGGTAGATGATTTTGTTTGATGAAATTATTGAGCAAAGTTGGGTCAGACCATTAAAAAAAGGTTATTCACAGTAAAACATCTTCAAATTTGATCATGTTCTTCAAGTTTATTTTCTTAAATTTTGCCATTGGCACAATTTTTTTACAGTTTCAACCTAATTAAATGCATTAAAAAATTACACTGGACAAACCAAAGGTTTCCCCTTGCAGTTCATCAGGCAGAATTAAAGATAAATGTGTAAAAATGATGCCCGATCCAGGATATTTCCATTTCATAACAGCTAAATAAACATGGAGTCTTTTGTGGGACTATTTGATTCAGTAAATTGTTTAAACAAGCACATACCTGATATTGTCATTTAGTGTGATGAGTAAACTAAAGGGAAATCAAGGGCTTAAAGAGGTTCAGAATGGTTTATAGTTAAATTAAATATTACTTTTATTCAATGTTTTGATGGGCATTGATGTACAACTTAAAGCTCTTCTGGTTAAATTGTTCCTAATATGTCTAAATTTGCCAACTTGAATTTAATTCTGTTCTCAGCTTTTTTTTTTACTTGTGCTGAAAATGTGATTTTTATGCCTAAATATTAAAACTCATGCACTACTGATAGTCTTCTCCCTGCTACAGTATAACGTCTGGGTCCAGATCTTTATCTGTGTGTAATAATGAGTTTGTTAAGCAATTAGAGATATTGACCATTGACGCTGATAGTTCTTGTAGATATATGATCATATCGGCGTACATCTCATAAGTTATGGACAAACTTCAGGTAGGTCATTAATATACAAACTTTAAAAAAAACTGAGGACCGGAAGTTGAACCCTGAGGTACACCAACATGATTATCAACCATTTTCTGAGGTTTTATGGTCAACCAGAACATGTTTTTATTTCTGTAAGGTTTGATATTAATGGTTGATTTATGGTAAGTGAAAATTTTAACTTTGAAAAATTGATTAGGCTTTCTTTAAATCAAGAAAACCTGATCACACCTCCCTTGTCCAATTTAGCCTTAATATTTTGTAGAAGAAAATACTAGTTTGAGAAGGAAGTAGCATTAAAATGTGATATTATCTGCCTAGAGATCAATTTTTCTGCATCGTTTGATATTGCCAGAAGTAAACTGATGGGTCTGTATGATCACGTGTTCACCTGATTTGAACACTGGTGTAATTATTGCTGCTTCAAAGCACTTAGAAACACTATTTCAGTTGGTAATTTGACCACTTAGTATTTTTTTTCATTGGCGTGCCTCCTCATGGGTTTTTAATGAATATCGTGTCCATGCCATACAGTTCAGCCTTTGCCCTTGAACAATTACTTTGGAGTTGGTCACTGCTCTAAAAGTCAAAATGGGATCATCAGTATTTAGAGGAGTGACAGAGTAATTCAACGTAGGGAAACTCTAAGACTTTTTGTAGAATCGATTAAATAAGAATTAAATGCTGTTGCTACTTTACTTGGATCATGGGTCATATTTCTTTCTGTATTTAGTTCTGTTGTTTTAATTACTGATGTTAGATTTCCTTGTTAATTTATTTAAATGCTGACAGATTTCTTTGCCATTTCTCTTGGCTTCACTAACAGCATAACAGCATTTTGATCACATGCTGTCTCACTGTTTTGGTCGTCTGTGTAATAAGTTAAATGTGAGAAATAAAGTTTGGAGAAAATGGGTGTGGTTCTTTTTTGGTAATTGTTTGCTCCTGCAACCCTGAGTCTGATTATTTAACTTTAATTATGCATACATTCCATTCATCTTTACTAGTTTCAGTTAAGTTGATCAAAAAATACATTTAAAAAAAGACATCCCAGAGAAAAGAGAAGACAATTTATAGTTGAACAAGCCACAATTGAAGTTTGATTCAATATTCAGCAGGGAAGGTGATAAAAAATCTTTAAGAAAAGTAAGCAAACAACATTTACAAGCTTGCCAAGTGATTAAAATGCTGCGTGGACCCAAATTTGTCTTCAATACAGCCCACTCTCTCACTTTTATGAGCTGTGACTGTCAGAAAGAACAATAAAGTTTTCACAGGGACAATTTATTATATTGATTATTCATTATAAGATTTGATTGGACGGCTCTATTAATCCCCAGTGGGGAAACTTATGCCACTAAATCAACTCATAAAGACAACAAACATTACATTCACAGTATACAACAAATAAAATAACTCCATAATTAATAGATTCGTTGTCTACTCTGCTGTAGATGCAATTTGTATATTTTATTTTATTTTATGTCATTTTATTTCATTATATTATATATACCCACCTATGGTGTTGACGTGAAGTTAAATGCATTCAGGCAGACCTCAGTCGTCTAAACCTCTTTGCTCCGCTGCACCAGGGGTCCTTTCAGCTAACGCTAATGTTTGTTAGCTAATTTGCTAGCTAGCAGCTACGTACGCAGTCACAGTCAGAATGGTGTTGACGGTTGTTGTCTGCTGAGAATGAGCCCGAACAATGTCAGGTTTGTTTTTTTTTACTTACACATTCATGCAACATAGAAGTCAACTCGTACAAAGACGCCAATCTTTGTCATTGTGTTATCTCACTGTGTTGGTTATGTACGCCGGAGGAACAATACATTGGCAAAATCTTTTGTTTTTCAAGCTAACCTAGCTAGCTAGCCTCCGGTAAGTGTAGTTCCTTCTTCTACCGATTAAACGTTAATGCTAAACTCCGCTGCAAGCTGGTCGTTTACACTGGCCATGCTTATAATTTACAAAACACTATCTAACATTATAGCTACATAGACTGATGTGATAACACAGTTTGTGACCGCCAGGCAGAACGGTTCTGTTCCACTTTTAGAACTGGCTCACGCTGCGTGCTAACGTTACCGCCCACTGCGATGGATTTTTGAGGGACGTGATTGTAGATGAAACAGCTTTGATGTCAAAATGACTTTATAACAGAAATAGTTGATTGTACTGGCGGTATCCCGAAATGATGAGCGCCCCTCTTGGGCTCTAAATTTAGTTTGTGTGACGTATCATGATGCATTCGCTTCCAGTCGCACGGCTTGCAACATTAAATTGGTTGGTTTTTGAATTGGGTTTGGTTGCACCACTTTGTCCGTATATTCTAGAATGGGCTAATGTTTGATAACTTGGCTGTTCCCTGTCAACTAGCATAAAGAATGATAAGCGAGCTTAAGGTTGTAACTTCAGGACCAAACTGTGTAGCGGTTTTTTTTAGTGAGCATTGATATAATTAGTTAACCTAACTAGCATTAGTGCTAACTAGCTGCCTTGGTCACAAGTGCCAGTGAGCCCAGGTTGTCCTATTGAACGTTTGCGAATTTAACCCAGCAAGTGTGTTATTAGTAACCACTACCGGTCGTTATTTCAACATGACTGTGTTGTGAAGTTATGGACACATGAGTCTGCCAGTGAATGCGAGCAGCTGTAACTGACAGTAACTGCTTTTGTCCTTCAGCCAGCCGCAGCCAGTTTTCATGTTGAAACCAGCCGCTTCAACGTGAACTCGCTGACTCTGTTAAACATTAACGTCAGTTTTTATGTTTCATATGATTAACACAATCCTAGCAATGTGGTCAGATACTGCATATTAGTCCTCCACATATCTGCATGATAGCGTGGGTTTGCTTAGTGCGCAGCTAATTATTGTTAGCCGAGCGGCTAACAGCTACCAGTATCAGGCCCTTACAAGGAAGTTACCTCTGTAAATACATGATGTTAGCTAAGCGTTTACTTTTGGGAGTCATTAACTTGGGCAGGGACACTGATTAGTCACAACTGTGTAACAGTGTGAGACAATGGCCTTCAGTCTGTAGCACACAGTAAAGTTACATGTCTGAAATCTGTCACACTGTCCAGACTAACATGCATGTAATGTTTATTATTACCTTTTTAATGTAATCATCTATAAATAAATCTCTAAAGTCAGTGTTCGCACTATATTACAGGGTCTATTTATATGTGATGTCTCTGCGAGATCAGCATTCATGAATTGCTTTTAAAGGAGTGGCAGTAAGTATAGTGTCGGGCTGCAGCCTAACGTTGTGTTCATTGTCTGTTCCTGTTTTATTGATTAGTTGTTTGCTCTTGTTTGGTTTCTAACCCAAAGATGTTCAATTTACTGTTATAGGGGAGTAAAGAATCCAGAAAGTATTTAGCCTACATTTTAAAAAGCTGGACCCAGATCATTTTTGACTTTATTATTTTGTTTCTTAAAAAATACTGAAACCAATTATCAAAATTGTTGGTAGTTCATTAAATACTTTGTAACTAATTACTGATGTTGTGAGGTATCGTGTAAGGAGGATCCTTATATACATAAGTTTATTTTAGTTTTTTTATTCACAAATATACAGTAGATCTGAATTAAATGTTAGTCCTGTCCTGAACAAGTTAAAACCTGAGGCTGTTTGGGATTTTTGCTTTTAAAAAATGATGTTAACGATTATCAAAATAGTTGTTGATTAATTTCCTATATTGTTTCAGTTGTAAATTACACTCATTTTTATACTGTATGCTTTTTCCCGTTGCATGTAAACAGAACTGAATGTATTAGCTGGTTCTAAAAAAGATAATACCTTCATGCCGGCAGTCCAAGCAAAGATTGTTTGTATATTATAGTAAAAAAAAATTTTGTTGCAGTACTACAATCAGAGTTTTTCATAATCCATTGATTATCAGTTTCCGATCCAAAACATTCCCTGGCTACAGCTTCTCGGTTATGAAATTTGCTGTTTTTCATGTGTGATAGTAAAGAAGAGTATATAGACATCACTCTGGGCTCTCAGAAAATGTGATGGGCATTTCCACTGTTTTCTGGAACAGAATGGACCAAACAATTGATAAAATAATAGGCAGATTAAGTGATAAATAATTGTAGGTTGGAGCCTCAGTTTGATCAGACTTTGTTTGGGACATGAAGTCATCCTTTTTCACCTCATCTGTCCTCTACTGTTTACAGGGATGACCTGACGACAGCAACATCTGGCTTCTTTGACCTGTCCCTCCATCATCTCAGCTCGGATAGGACGACTCTCCCACATCTTACTATCTGCTGAGTCTGCTGCATCCTCCTCCTCCACAGACCTCAGGCGACCCTGGATTGAGCTGTAGCAGCCCCACAGAGAGCTTCTGTCAGCGCCCTTCATAAAACAGAGACAATGTATTGCTTACAGTGGCTACTTCCTGTGCTGCTCATCCCCAAGCCGCTGAACCCAGCGCTGTGGTTCAACCACTCCATGTTCATGGGCTTCTACCTGCTCAGCTTCCTGCTGGAGAGGAAGCCCTGCACCATCTGTGCCTTGGTCTTCCTGGCTGCTCTCTTCCTCATCTGCTATAGTTGCTGGGGCAACTGCTTCCTCTACCACTGCCAGGATGCCGCACTGCCGGACGCTGCCCACGACCCAGCGATTGTCGGGACCTAGGAGAGAAAAAGGGGGGGAGAGATATCAGAAAGGGGGAAGAGGGGGGTGTGAAGGGTGACGAGGCATTGCTGGAGAATGATACTGCCATGCTGTAAGACAGGACGGACTACACTTTGGGGGTGGGAGAGCAGTGAAGAGGCGGTGCTGAAGGACTGCCGGAGGGGAATACCGCAAAAACAGAGAGCGCTCAGCCAAAGGTGGTACTAAGGAGTAGAAGAGCCAGTTCTGGAGGATTATGGGGGGCTGTTTTCATGCTGTAAAGACAGATTTGAATTTCAGGTTGTAGGAGGAGAGGAGGGGGAAGCGATGTCGGAGGAGACATTATGTGTACTTTTACGTAACGGGAAGGAAAGGAGGGGCATCCAAACTTTAAATGCTGAGGGGAAGGGACGTGTGTGAACTTGGTGTTTAGGAAAGAATTTCAGTTTCAGCAACTTTCATTCCAGCATCTGAATGAAAACTAGACACTATAAACCCCACATGTGACCGCTGTGTTTCAGTATTCTGGTTCCTTTCCAACCCTCTGACGTGTTTACTACCAATATTACTAAAGAGAAACGTCACTTTCCCCAAAAACCTGTAGGTTCGTTTTTAGAGCTGGGTTAAAAAAAAATTGATTTTCCGATTCAAATCGATCTGTAATTGATTCAGAAAATCCCGAATCGATCTTTCACTGTATGCCTTTTCCTGTGGATGCATGTCAGGGTCTGAAATCAACACCCACCAAGCACCGAAAGAGACTTTTTCTGTTTGGCGAGTAAATCTTTCCAGGCTTTCGTCACACTCACGGATAAATGTTTAAATCGAAAATAGTCTTGTGATTAAAAACTATGTTTATAACGCGTTTTTGGTGTAATTTTCGGGCGCTCGGCTTCTGTCCTCTGCTGTCTGTCAACGTCTTAAACACAGTACAGGAACAGGGACTTGATGGTGCGTTCAAGTGCCCCTCGTAAACACAGAAATCCATACTTAAATGGCCACAAAGTTTGATTAAAAGAGGAAAATGTATTTATTTTTTCTTTGTTTCCTTTGTTGAAATACAGCCAACATCTGTCATTACCGTCTTGTTCTTTCACTACAGTATTTTTTAACAATTGGATGCTAAAATCGCAGCAATACTCCATTAAAGAGTTTTACTACATATCCCCCAAAACATGTAATTAAGTCCTGTATGTAAACAAGAATATTTTTAATATTTCTTGTACAGTTTACATCTTAAATTAAAAAAGTAAATGGAATTGAATCGGGACCTTGTGAATCGATTCGGGAACTCCTCGGCGATACCCAGCTCTATTAAATTGCTGTTTTTTTCTTAAATAATGAAAATGTTTCAAACCTCAAACTGCCAAACTCGAGTCGGATCTTTCACATTTCACTCGCAGCCACGCTCGCCTCTCAAGCCCTGCACCGTTTCAGTTTTTGACAACCAGTAAGTGTTAAAGAATATCTGGCATCTTGACATGTTTGTCCCCCCGTAGGAGCAACACGTCTTTCACAGTCCAACCCTGACCAAACTCTGTCGCCACTCCGGCTCTGCACACATAACGCTATCCTGAAGGAGAGCACACTGACACTGGACAATCAATAACTATGCTGTGAATAATTCCTCCTCTGCCGCATAGCCACACAAAACGCACCTAAAGAAGGTGTTATAATGCTGAGAAACTGTCTCGTTGTTACTACCCACTGTGCTCTGCAGCCGCCCCTCTCCTCGTCTTCTTCGTCTCCTCTCCCTCCTCTCGCCTCCGAGTGAATGTCCCCCTACCGACCGACCTACCAGACTCACCATCTGAACATTTTGTTTCCTTTTTTTGCTGTTTTTTTTTTTTGTTAGGTTTTTTTTTTTGTGCATGGGTTGCCGTTAGTTATTTTTCAGGCATAAAAAGTTCACACACAAATTTTAATTAATAAAAACAAAATGCTGAAAGTTTCCAAAGGGTTAAAAAAAAAATCTGTATGTGTGGGTATGTTTAGGGCGTATGAAAGATTTGTGTTATGTGCGATAGGTGTGTATTTTTTGTGCTCATGACATGCTGATACGCGAAGAAATGTGGGGATACACAAGGTAACATAACAATAGATGTTCAGTATTTCCAGCAACAATAAGTTATACAGCGCGCTGGAGGACGAAAAGGTATCGAATTTTCACTGACAATAATAACTTTATTGTTCATTTGAAGGGCAACGCTGTTCTGGAGTTTCCTTGTGTATCACTGCTGTAAGTGTTATGTTTAGCTGTCAGACACAGGCTACGGCGTTCATACTGTATATCTATTGGTGTGTGTGTGGCCTCCTGTCGCAGTGCTGAACATGCTCACTGCTGCATTATTGCTTTGGTTTTAATTTAAATAAAGTTTTTCCTCTCAACGTGTTAAACTGTGTAGAGGTTCGTATTCTATCAAGCCTCAAAAAAAGGTATTTCGCGAACAGGTAGTTTTTCTGTCTGTTTCTGTTTCGAGCCCTAAAAATCTTAACAAGTGATTGTAAGAAAAGTTGATTTTTGAATCTCATTCCCATTTTCACTGGTGATTAATCTGGCAATTATTTCCTCGATTAATCGATCAGTTGTTTGGTGAAAAATGTCGATCAGTGTTTCCCAAAGCCCGAGATGACGTCCTCAGATGTCTTGTTTTGTCCACTACCCAAAGATATTCAGTTTCCTGTCATAGAGGGGAAAAAAAACACAGAAAATAATCATATTGAAGAAGCTGGAATCAGAGACTTTTGACTCTTTTCCTTAAAAAAATTACCCAAACTGAGAAATCATTTGCAGACTTCATGAGGCACGTTGGCACCGTTAAATTAGAGATCAGGAACAGAACAGCCAGAGGTAATGTTGAGTCCTTTTAATGCTCACAAAAGAGAAACGCTTCCTTTTCTTGTAAGTACAATATAAAGTCTCAATAATACACATTTCTGTAAGCAATATACATCCAGTTACAATAACATAGAGCTGTTAAAACCACAGTTTGATGCAAAGGTGGGACCATGTCAGAAGAAGGTCTGGACTCGAAGTGAAAGTGAAGAAAGATGAGTCCCAACTCCTCATAAGTGTGCGTCAGTGTTACTTCGAACTTGTTGATTGAAATTGTTTTGGTGCCGAACAGACGGGCGATGATGGACCAGCATTAACAAACTGATCCAGGGACTTTTCCTGAAGTTAACTGTGTACATTTTGATTTACGCTGCTCTCTTTAAATATAAGTTATTGCCTTTGTTTGTTTAATCAATTGACGGCTTTGTTTATCCTCTTTTTTTTTTCCATCTAGAATCACCACGAGGTTCATATTTGAGTTTTTAAGTAAAATATCTCAACAAAAAATGGCACATTTCCATGAAATCTGGTTCAGATGTGATGCTCTCAGGATGAACTGCAGTCATTTAGCACCACCATCAGATAAAAACTGAACTCTTACACGTCCAACACTTTGGTTTATGCAGCTTTAGAGGTAATTTGTGTATCTAATTAACAAATGTTAGCATGCTAACAGGTTAAACCAAGATGGTGAACATCATCATGTTAGCATGCCGATGTTAGCATTTAGCTCAGAGAACTCCCTCCTGTGCTGAGGTGCAGCCCCGTAGAGCTGCTGGCCTGCCTGTAGTGTTGCTAAATCCTGTCCTACACGTTTATACCTCACATTCTTACTTCCTTTACTCTCCTGTTGTCATTCCTTTCTTACAAATCTCTCTCAGCTCTATGTTCCTTCATTTTAGCTTCTTCTTCTCGGCTTTTCCTTCCATGCAACCATGAAAACAAAGTACTGAACAGAAGTACCGTAGCCTCGATGTCTCAACTGAATAAGAACAAGGAGGTTTTAACAAGTCAAACCTATTCTGATGACAAATTGTCAAAAAATGTACACAAATATTTTTTTAATTTTGCTGATTGTCTCTTCCTTCTGATAAGTTCTTGTCTTTTAACATCTCCGAGCCATCCGGGCCTGCAGGAAGGGACTGAAACAAACCAGGCAGAGACTCTTTAAACACAGTTAAGACCGAACTCTGGTTCCTGTTTATATTCTGAACAATTTCATTCCGACTCTGCATCTGATCATCTGGAAAAAAAAGGGACAAACTGTGTCTTCTCATCTCTTGTGAGATCTTAATGGTGCAGTCGTGGTTTCCAGCACGAGAGCTCTGGTATTTTTGAGGATTTACTGGGAGAGAAAAATGATGTAATTTGATTTCTGGTACCAGAATCTGTGATGAGCTGTCAGGGCTGAAGAGAAACCTCACGTGACTGAGGTCTTCTTCCCATGCCATTTTATTGACCCTCCAAACATTCCTTAAATATCCCAGTCGAAGAGGTCCCAGGTCAGTTTGACCACAGCCAAATCTTCACTGTGGGTAGAGAAAACATCCTCAGGTCAGGGCCTTCGTACTGAAACAGCCAGCAGAGGGCAGCACCTGCCTGCGTCTCAGTGATCACGCACAGCTGAGTCCATTAACAGTGATTACACACCCACATTAAAACCACTGACAGGTGAAGCGAATGACAACAAAACAAAGACGTAGATTTTGTCGTTAGTCCCAACAAAAAGCAGAAATCAACTTTAAGCTGCACCAGGAATCTAAGCAGGTTAAATAAACTACAACAGGACTCCTTCTTCTTTAAACAAATGTGCATATTTGAGCAAAAAAAAAAAAAAAAAAATATCCAAGATCCCAGTAAAGTCTCTTCTTTGGTCACAGGATGAAGCAACGAGCTTTGGAGAAATCCATCCAGAGAAAGCTGGTTTTTGTCACAGGGGTTTCTTTCCGATTTCTTCAAACAAAATCAGAAAGTTCGATGCCTCGTACGCTCTGTTTAAATGTAGTCCCTCAGCCTGACAGTCAGGATCATCGAGACTCCTCATGTCGGGCTCTCCGGCCTGTTTTAGGTCCAGACTGTGTCCTATAGAAATGTAATCTCAGTCTCTTGGTTCTGATACGCCTCCTCCTCCATCTCAGTGTACAGCTGGTCCATCCTCTGGAAGGCCAGGTAGCCTTTTTTACCTGCAGATGAACAGATGGAAAATATAATAAAACTACAATATAATGAAATAAAAACAAGTGAAAAGGAAATAATGTTTGTACCAAAGGAGAGGACGGTCTCTCTGACAGCGCTGCGAAGATCTTCATCCGCTGACCTCCATAAATCTGCGATGTGGTCCACACTCTCTGTCGCCTGTTCACACACACACACACACACACACACACACACACACACACACACACACACACACACACACACACATTGACGATGTAGCAGACGGTGGTGAAACTGTATTTCTGTGAGTGTTGCTGTGATTCTCACCCTGAGGCACTTCAGAGCCAGACAGGAGCCTTGTTGGATCTGAACATCAGCGCTTTTCAAACTCTCGGTGTAGTAAACGACCGCCTGGAGGAGAAGAAACGATGATGTAGCTGTTGTAGAAGCTGCATCATTGTTTGTATTTGCACAAGGTACACTGGGCAGAGTTCAGGTGTGAATGTGAAATCTTCCTGATTTAATGGAAGTTAACAACAAAAGTGAAAATCACAAGGAAACTTAGCAACTAAACAAAAGGGAAGCTACAACTGTCTCCATTTCTTTGGAAATTAGTGCAAGATGCATTATGTTTTCCCCTCAGGACACTTCCACTTTAACATTTAGTGACTGATGATGACTTTGTGACTGAATAAAAGCCTTTCAGACATGTGGTTGATTTTGTGAAAGCATCTATTTGAACCCAGAACACTATCTTGCCATAAACCAAACTGAAACTCAAGTTTAAAAATACTAAGTGAAAACTTTCTGCTTCACTGTGAACACAGAGTGGACGGTTTGATGTACCTTGTTCCTGAAGGCTTTGCAGCCTGCGGCCCTGCAGAGACAGTTGACGGCAGCTTTGCAGACTTTGTGGTTGGAGTCGATCTGCAGGGCGGCCAGAGTCTGCAGCGTGCATCCCAGTGGGAGGAGCTCCGTGATGGACCGCGCCCTCAGTTTATTTAAAGCCCGCCTCCTTTTGGGGCTCCTCAGGGCCGACAGGATGTACTCTGAAACACATCAGCGGTCGTAATGAAGGAATAATACGCCTCATCTGTTCAGTTCTGGAGCCAATCACAGGGTTTTCATCAGCACATGGCCATATTTATATTTTTTCTGAGCGCTAAAGGGACATTTCTCCTCATTATTAGCTTAAAATCTGAGGTTCAAAATTCATCCTTGACCTCAGAAACATGGACATGAAATCTCCCAGGACAGGCTTGTTATAAGTTTTATTTACTACAACAGCAACCTGAAAATCCTTGCTGAGACAAATGCAATATATTAAATAAGTCTTCATTGTGCTCCCACTGTGCAGCCCCATTAACAGCTCTGAGATGTTTTTAATGTAATTTCTTTACATCTCAGAGAAGCAATTTTAATTTCATCTCCGTCTGCTCTTTGTGTTACTCTGGCTCTGAACTCCATCCGCCTGGTGTTTAAAGTGAGTTAAAACAAATGCCCAGATTAATTTCGGACTTTTCTTTATCTCCCAAATTGAATTAAGCACCGAAAACACAGTTGTTGTTGAAGATTTAGTCGTGTCGTGCCATGAAAACCAAATGTTTGCAGACATCAACACGCTGCGGCCACATGAAGGAGGACAGGAAGCAAAGAGGAGGAAGGAAGGATGCTTGTTTTTATGTCTTCCTATCCGAAAAATATTTAGGCAATAAAATTAATCATGAATGAAACTTGAAAGATACTTTAAAGAGAGTTGTGGCCTCCCACACACACACACACACACACACACACACACACACACACACACACACACGCTCGCCCAGTTAGTTTGGTGTAACTGTTTGGCAGTAATGTTGACAGATGGTCCAGATGCCTTCAGAAAGCTGGAATCTCTGGAACGTTCTCAGATCCTAAAGCTCTCGAGTTAAAACTATAACAGCATGCCGCTCCTTAAATACACACACAAACACACACACACACACACACACACACACACACACATCTCCATACACAAACTTTGTAGACACCTGTCGTGTGTGATGCTTGCTGTAAGAAAAACAATAATGATGGATTTACATATAAATAAAAACTGTTGAATCTTCTCTTGTGGTCATTAAAAGGCCCCGAAAACTAATTTTCCTGTGAAACTCAAAGAAATAAATAATAAAATCTACAGTGGATTTACTTTTTCCCATAAAATGTTTGGATGTGGTCGAGAAGATCACCTCAGTTGGCGGCTGCGACACGGGCCACGACGTAATCCTTGTGGGGATCTTTCAAAAGTATATCTACTACAAGCACTTGCTTTTGTTTTATTTGTTTCTTTTATTTGCTTCTGCCGAGAGTGATACATCAGGTGTTTCCTACATTTTTCTCTTTAACAATAAGTCTTTCTCTGTAAGGATTCTTTCCATTATGTGGTCGAATATAACAATCCGAGCCTGTCAGCGGCAAAACAAGAAGTTTTTATGGATGGACTTTGACGCTCACAGTGTTACGACCCCAGAGGTCGTGTAAACATTTCTACTGTATGTGCTTTAGTTGCCTCTGTGTTACCTGAGTGTGTGTGATTGGTTGCAAGTGTGTTTGGTTGAGTGAGTGTAGGTTGTCCAGGGAGCTGATTGGTTCCTGCCTCGAAGCCAGAAGTTTAAAGGCCGGCCCTTCCCAGTTCCTGTGGGCTCTCCTCTCTCAGCCAGCATGTCTGTTTGTGTTCTAGATGTGTTTTTAATTAAACCTTTAAAAATGCTTCGCTGCTGCTGGTGGTGCTTGGGGGGGGGGGAAGAGGGGAGGCTCATTTTCATGTTGCGCCAGGGTTTCCCCTCGGCCCTGGTCGTAACAGCATTCCTATCGGTCATTTACACACCGGAACATTAATTATAGGGCCGAGGCTTAAAAAATTGACAAAAGTAATGGGTGATGTGTGAACCTGAAGTCCAGAGTTTTAAATATGTAACAGCTGTACCTTCTTTGGAGAGGCGTGAGATGTGCTCTCCGAGCTGCTGGACGCTCCAGCGTTTCAGATACACCGACAGCTGGAAGAGGGTGACTCTCTCCGGGCTGCAGACCGGCCGAGGGCTGGGCACCATCCGACAGGCCGCCTGGAGCTGCTGCAGGAGCTGAGAAAACACTGCAGAGGAGGAGAAAGAGGAGGCAGGGTGTCCAGCTCAGTCAGCAGGTGATGAACACTGCAGTGTGTGATGGTCAGTGTGCAGGAGACGACATTGGTTACTGCAACTAACTATCATTTTCATTATCAATTTAATCTGACGTTTCTTTTTGTGATTAATCGCTTAAAAAAAATTGATGTTTGAGTAAGAAAATAGGTGGAATAAGGTGCTTCTGTACCTTTTTCTGACTGGCCGGGCTGCTTGGCCTTCACCTTGTGCGTGTAACGTTTCTTCAGCGTCCTGGAGAAACTGTCCAAGTGGCAACAGAACGGAGAGCTGCTGTCCGTCACACACTCCTCCCAGAACAGCAGCACATCCCTCGTTCTCTGGGCCTTCGGGAGGACTTAAGGTAAAGAGAGGAGGGTGTTTACCTTCATGTACTCCACGAGAGCCAATGTATGAAATGGCAACTTCACAGTCCAGATTTGATGTAATAAAAACGGATCTTCGACTCACTGTCTCTTGCAGAAATGTTGTCGTTCTTCTCCAGCAGCAGACAGCTGACTCTGTCCAGGACTTCAGCTTGCAGAGCCGTTTCCTGCAGCAGCTCCCTCCTCGAGGGGCTGAAGTCGGTCGTTCGTATCAACTGAGGAAACATCAGGTGCTTTTGTTAGAATTTTAAAAAAGCAGCTGAACAAAAGCTTTGTTAATGTGGACAAATGGCTTGCGACATACTATAGAAACATCCCGTACCTGTAGCAGGATGCAACATATATCCAGGTGCGTCTCGAGAGCCTGGTCAAGACCCCAATTCCCAGAAGTCAAAGGGGCGATGACCAGCTCTTCCTCAGCAGCCAACTGACTGAGCTTTCCCAGAGTGCTCTGCTGGAATGAACTGATGCTGAAGGATGGCGATAAAAAAGAGAGGTGAGTTGTTTCACAGTAAGTCGGTGTATTCTCTTCTTCTTCTTCTGTCTGTGAACTCACCCGCTGTCTTTTAGCCTCAGGCTGCCCAAACAGGAGGTGTCATCATCTCCGGTGAAGTCATTCGACAGGAAGTCAAAACTGCCCAGCACTTCCTCTACAGCCAGAGTCTCCTCTGATGACGAGCTCCTCAACAGAGAGAGGTCGTTCTGGAGGAGGACGCCACAGAGCGTGAAGATCACACACGTTCCCTCACAGGTGTGTGTGTATATGTGTGTGTGTATAAGTACCCACCTTTAATATGGTTGCCAGGTGCAGTATCTGGTGGTCGAGGGCTCTCAGCTCCTTCTCAGAGCAGCTCTGGTTCTGTAACGTCTTCTCCAGCTCAGCGATCAGAGCTCCCAGCCTGACGGCCTGAGCCCTCCGCTGGGCGCCGCTCACCCCCGGCCTCCCCTGGGCCGGAGCAGCAGGTGTGGGCGATGAGGGGATCACGGCAGGGGGCTGAGCAGTGGGTGAGGGCGAGTCAGGGGCAGAATATGACTGAGAGTCTGGGGAGTCCTGGGACAAAAGAGGGGAAGACTGAGTTTACCTCTTGGCTAATAGCATTAGCTGGAACACACACACACACAAAGAGGGTCTTTAATATGAAACAGGCCACAATTTACTCATTTAGAGTTTATTTTTGTTGCTTTAGTGAGTATTGGTGAGTATTTTGCTTGGTGCAGCTGTTTTGTTGCACCAGGACTTTAAAGGATTGTTGAATCATACTTAAATGTTTCAGGTGTTTCATAAGTTTTATTTTTTACCTTAGCTACACTGTTTGTCTCAGGCTCTGGATCTCCAGTTGTGTTCTTTCTGAGGATGTCAGGCGTGCTCGACCTGTATTAAAATAAAAAAGGGGGATAACAACACTTTGTTTCTCGGCAGCACTTAAAGTTAAAGAAACCAAACATTATTTGAGTTCATGCTCACATCTGCAGAGCCGGCAGGGAACCCGTTTTACTCTCTGCCGGTGTAGAGCGAGTATCTAACACACTGCCCCACTCCTCCTCGTCATCCTTCTCCTCCTTCCTCCTCTCCCTCTCCTCCGCAGAGACCTCCAGGGATCCTTCCTCCCCGAGGGACAGCTGAGTCTGACTTCCTCCCAGACTGGTGCCTCCGCTGTGGCTGGAGGGGTAGCTGTGAGTCCTCTTCAGACTGCGGAGGAAGAGATTTTTAAACATGATTTGTTTATTTTGTCCCAGAGCAATCTCTTTATTAATCTCCCACAGAGAGGAAACTGATATTTATCTTCTCATTTAAATCTTTGTAAGATTGCAGAAAAGGTTCCCAACATGGAGGTCAGGACCCTCCGTGGGGTCCCAAGATGAATCTGTAGAGTCATAACTTGATTCAAATGATGGGAAAGAAATAAAAAAACTTGTTTATGTTTATTTACTGGATACTTTCACCTCTCCAGGCCTCTAAAAAGCCTTCAAATTCAACAATCGGAGTAAGTAAATGACTCTTTGGTTGAAAGCTCTGAAGAATCAGGAAGACATTACTTAATCTCTTGTTATTACTGACGAATCCCATGAGAAAACAGCAACTGATTAATTTTACTAGTAAGTTTTGCCCCTGTAAGTGTTGTCCTTTGATGCTCACCAGCCCAGATTACATACCTGAGGTTATAGGCGCTCTGAGGGCTGTGGTTGGACGTGATGGAGGTGTTTGAGGGGTCGGACAGGTAGCTGAGCAGAGAAACTCCTCCTCTGTTGTGTCGACTTTTAGACACCAGAGACGGGAGGGAACCCTCTCGATCCTTCAGCTCACGCACCATCGACTGCAGAGGAGGAAGAAGACAAACAAGATATCAACTTATATATCAAAGTAAAGGTCCTAAAGTCAAACTGTGTGACCTGTTTGTTAGCCAGCTTTATTTTGAAAGTCTAACCAGCTCTTCATGTGCAAAAGTGACACTAGAGGCAGAGGTGGACCGTCATAGTTTGAAGCTTAAGACTAACAGAGAGATTGTGTGTGTGTGTTTATGTGTGTGTGTGGGTGTGTGTTTGTGTGTATACTCACTATAAAGTATTTCTCGGTGAAGGACGGGGTGCTCGGAGCCGTCCAGCTGTAAACTGAACTCTTCCTGCTCGACACCGACTGCCTGCTGACGGACAGCGGCCTCATCTTCTCAGAGCTGTCAAACGGACTGAACATACAAACACAAACACAATATAAACACATGAATGTACAGTAAACACACATCTGCTGAAGATTACATGTATTGCATCCATTTGTCAATAAATGTTACTGATCTTAACACTTGCAGTATTTTACACGCACAAAAAGGAAAGGCAAAAACCCTAAAAGCACAATACGACCTCTTTAAATGTCTGCAGACAATCACCATTTTGTATCTTTTATTAAAGCCCACAGTTTTTCTTTAACCTGAAGCTGCTCAGCATCCTCCATCCATACCACTTATGCTTTTTAGAAACTACATATTTCTGTATTTTTGTCATCAAAATGTGTATATATTGTTTTCATTTTGCTGATCTACGCTGTGCACATGACATCTACTTCCTGTCCGTCCATCCTGGGAAAGCGAATCCCTCTTCTGTCTTTCTTTTTTCCACCATTAAAGGAATTTTTTGGGGAGTTTTCCCTTATTTCGAATCAAGAGTCTAAGCACAGATGATGTCATACACTGTACAGATAGTAAAGCTCCTCGAGGCAAATTATAATGTTTTTTATTCAGGGCTGTATGACTAAAACTGACTTCACTTATCATGCATAAGTTTTTATATGCAGCAGAAAGACTGAAGGAAAAGTTTGAAATGTGTGACTCATTTTCAGGCTCAAAATAACAGTGTGTGTGTGTGAGTGTGTGTGAGTGTGTGCAAGTTCAGCAGCCATGTGCGTGTTTGTGTGATTTTCCATCTCTTTTGGGAAAATCCATGAAACGTCCTCCACCTGGCGCCTCTGAAACCCTGAAATGTGATCTGTCATGGTGCAAGGGCACAGGAGAGTGTTTGTGTGTGTGCGTGTGTGTGTGTGCGTGCGTGTGTGTGTGTGTGTGTGTGTGTGTGTGTGCGTGCATGATGTACACTCTGAATTCAATGAGCTGCTCAGCGACAGCTGGCTCAGGTTAGAGGTACGGAGGACGCAGAGGCAGAGAAGGAAGACAATAACAACAACAGAAACTGGATGTGAATCTATAATAATCCAACACATCGTTCGTTGTTGTTTACATCATGTTGTTTGTTGCTTGGCTTTGTTTTACTGCAGTGAACATGTGTTATAACAAGAGGAAGGAAGCTGTTTAAATTAAAGAAAAGAAAAGAAAAGAAAAGGCAAATGTCTCTGTTCACCTCTTCACTCTCCTTTTGTCTCGTCTGAGAGGAAGATATCTGATGTGTTTGCTCACCAGCTGCACTCGTCATTCATATGAATCATCACTCGATACCTCGACAGGCTACAACTCTGAGGTCGAGACTAAAGTTCAGAGAAAAACGTCCTCATATTTTACGCTACAAATTCAATTTCCTGACACAGCTGTCCACACCCACTCCCCTTCGCCTCATCCAATTATTCTGCTTTCCTTTTAGGGAACATCTCTGACTTCACTCCTCATCACTTCACCACCCATCACCTTCAGAAAATCCTGTCCTCGTGACATCATGGCGTTTCTTTGCCATCGCCTCATCTGTTCTTGTCACGGACGACTTTCACGTCCGTCTAGATTAAATCACGTTTGTGTGTGAGAATGTGTGTGTTCGTACTTCCAGGTGACTTCCAGCTGCAGTTTGATGGTTCCCAGCTCTGTGATGTCCACCAACATCAGCTGCGGCTTCGCCACGAAGAAGTCCGCGCTCGCACACGTCACCATGCCAACCAGCAGCCAACCCAAACCCTTCGCCTCCGTCACCTGACAGAAGAGATCTGACAGGTGAGAGAGCTGCACACATGACCAGATATCTTGACCACAACAGTAAACAGTAAATATACACGAGTGTACATCATGTGTTCGTGTACATGTATACGTGTGTGTTTCTGTGTGTGTTTGTGACCTTGATCTCAAAGTTGTGGTGTATGTGCGGGAGGAAGACCATCTCCTCTTCATCCCAGGACTGTGTGTCGTCTGATTCGATCTTCCCTCTGATCCTCCATCGCTGGCGGCCCAGCCGCACCATCACCTGGTCATGTGACATCATCGAGACATGACATCACCAATCACCAAAAGTCATGAACAGGTCAGTAAATCATTCAGAAAGTTTTTGGCTGCTGTTTAAAGAAAGAAGTTTCTAATGTTGAAGGCTAAAGGGTCAGTTCATCCAATTATTTTCTTGGCCGTGCAAATATTTAGGGTTTTATTTATTTATTTATTTACTGGATGCCGATGAGACTTTCATAGTTACAAGCTACAGAAGCTGCATACGGTAGAGGTGAATGTAAAAATGCGTGCAGTTATATTTTTTGTTAACAACCCGACAGCCAGTTCTTTTAGTTCTCAGACTGTCTGAGAAGGTCTGTAGGAAGGATGATGTTTCTAGAGCGCTCTGCTACTTTTAAGTTTTTCATGTGTCATTTTTTTAATGTTGTAAACAAACAATATTCCACTCTCCTCCTGCGACAGTGGATAATTAAGCTACTTCTACTCAATCCATTTAAAATATCATATACGTTAAACTAGTCTTGTTTCTGTCACTTTTCACGTGCTGAACGCTGTTTGCATGTTAGGGCTTCTCCTTCGATTCGTTCAAGCTCGTGATATTCATCTTGAAACAGAGACGCTCACCTCGTATTGGTCTCCAGGGCAGAGCCGAGCGAAGCCAATCAGACCTGAAAGTGATAACACATGTTCAATATTTAGAAGATAACGTGTCACCGGATAATCTGCAAACTGCTCTGGGACTGTGTGTGTGGGTGTGTGTGTGTGTGTGTGTACCTTTCATTTTGATGTGCAGCTCTCCGAGGAGGATTTCTAACTCTCCTTCCATAACTGACATGTCCTGCAGAGAGAAGGAAGGGTAAGAGTGAAACTTTAGAAAAGGTAAATAAATCTTCAGCTGGGAGCCGTTGACGCTTCTTATTTTTGCACTCTCTTTCTTTAGCTATCTTCTGTCCAACGAGAGGTCAAAGGTCGAGGTCATCTACTGGACATTTTTAGTACATTCAGCAAATATTTGTCAACAAAATTCTTTAGCTTCTCGACTGAAAGTTGATCTATCTCCTCATTTTACCGCCGTACTCGCTGCTGATTCTCGTTGGGGAAAAGTTCTGGTGCTGGCTCAGTTAAAAGCTCAGTGTGTAAGGAGAGAGTCGGGTGCAGAGCAGAGCCAAACCTTCCGGAGGAATAAAAACTAATTAGATAGTAATCGTTCTACTGAAACAAAGTACTCCAGTAATAACTTGAGTTTCCCTCTAAGAGTTGCAGACGAATCAGCAGCATGTGTGGAGCAGACTGCTGCTTCCTGTGTGGGCTGATGTTTGACTGATGAAGGTCACGGCTGTTGGTCACACGTCGCAGACCAAACTCAAATAACTTGAGAAAAACTGCGAACCAAGTGGTCGGTTTACGACTCTTGTAGCACCTAAATATGCCCGTTAACATCCTGTCTAAACACAGAGTCAAACACAGGTGGTGAAAACACCAGGGTTGTTCAAACTGTGAATGTTTCAGGATCATTCAGAAGTCGAGATTTGTATTTTTCATGTTTATTTGACCTGTGGACATGTTGGATGCCCTCTACAACTTAAACTGACTTAAGGACAGTAAATACCTGCCAGCACAACAACATAACGTAACAAGATGCATGCAGAGTATTTTCATTACAATAACTGCTCACTCAAAACTTGTGTTGATGGCACTGCAGGAGACCAGGCTCAGTGTTTGAGGTTCAGGAAGGAACCTACTGAGTTTTTAAGTGGCCGAGGTAAAACATAAACACTTCCAAGAAAGCTAAAGTCTCTAGTTGGGCCATAAAAGGAAATGTTTCTAGGAAAATCAAGCCAGTCAATTTTAAATATCTCACCTCCATAATCCAACATAATCATGGTCACAGATTAGAGGAAGCTGCTCTGCTGGATAAAACTCATTTCTTCACTGTGTTGCTAACAGAGAATGACGTGTTCGTGTGCAACAGAGACTTATCTGTAGCAGCGGTGAGGTGAAACCGCACCGTCGCCACAATAAAAAGGTTGACAGTTAACGTTCCTGTAAACCATTTCAACATTTATTATAAATTATTTATAAGTGTGAAACCACCGGATATTTTTAACGACGCATGGGGACTCCAGCCGTGTTTGTGGCGACATAAACAGGTATTTTAAATCAAAGCCAGATGTTTTCCTCACCCTTACCGAGTGGTATTTGTGACTAAACCTAACCAGAACATAAACACAGCATTGTCACCACATGCAATTCAAAACTGAACCCAAAGAAACCCACATTTTCAACATAACTGTGGTCTGCAGAGACGTACGCTGCACATACTTGTTCTGGTAGTTTGGTTTCAAAAAACTTTACATGACGTATTTCAGATTTTTCTGGTGATTTTTCCAATATCAATAGTAATGTTGGCTGTGAAGAGACCCAGGACGTATACGCACTGTTTCAGTGTGTGTGTGTGTGTGTGTGTGTATGTGTGTGTGTGGTTGTGAAGACATACGCAGATGTCAGTGTTACATACGGAGGTGCTGACCTCTCTGTGAAAGACTCAACAGTTGAAGTGAATGAACATGTGACAGTTGAGTCCTCTGCATGTTTCTTATCTGACGTATGACCAGAACAGAGAATTACGTTTGTTTACTCAAGAACTGTATTAAAGTACAATTTGCACAGTATTTCCATTTTGGCACATTTAAGATGGATATTAAGCCTACTGTATACATTTTCTTTTGCTGTTGTGCCTTTTTGAGGCTTTATTGACAGGACAGCTTGAGAGAGGACAGGAAATGGGATGAGAGGGAGGGGGACAGTGAAGACAAAGCCTCTGTACATGGGTCGCACGCTCTACCAACTGAGCTACCCACCATTTATTTGAAAGTTTTAGTTACTTTGCAGGTTCATTAACAAAACAAAATATAATCAACACATAAATCATGATGTATTCTTTATACGTCAGTGGTTCCCAAACTTTTTCACATGAAGGACCCTCAAACTGACATAAATTAGACCACAGGACCATTTGAGTGCAGCTTTTGCACACACATCGTCTTAATGAAGACAACGTTTCAGTACTCAGACCTTCATCAGGTGATCCAAGATAACGAGTGTAGTAAACAGAAAGTGTATGAAGCTGATGGTTAAACTAGAATGACACTCAGTGGAGTGCATTCCTCTGAGAAGGCTCAACAGTTCCCTTTAATTCAATCAAACATTTGGGATAATGTTTCCAACAATGTTAAAACCAGAGAAATCCATAATTTCTTTCAAGGTAACGGCGAGTTTTAGGAGAGTCAGAGAGTGACGAAGGAAGTCGGAAAACATCACATTTAAAACATGTAGACTCGCAGATAGATTTTCATCAGCAGTGGTGTTTGTTTAAGAGTCAAAACAACAACTCCCATGACCCCACACTACTTGACCACGACTACGATGTCATCAAACTACATCTTTTGTTTCCGTTGTTTTGACCGAGAGACCTCTGACAGCAGATGTGACGTGCTGTGTGTTTAAACAAGCAAAAAGTGTTCTGGCTGATGAGTGGAAGGAAGAGAGATCAAAATATTGAGGGAGAATTTTGGAAAAAGAGAAAGTGACCATATGAAGTGAAGAGAGAGTGAGGAGGAGAGAGTAACAAAGGATAATAAACAGAGGGAGAGACAGACGGACGGAGAGACGGAGGGACAGACAGGGTATGAATGAGTCTTCAGTTGTCTGTTAATGACCCTCAGCCTGCGGTCTCACTGTGGGACCATCACTCACACAGCAGATTATTTCCCTTGGCAGCGTTATGACTGAGCGTGGACATGATGGATACGTGGCGACACTTTTGGCCTGAGCGTGTTTCAATCACAGCTCTTTTTTACCGACGACTCCCTCTGGGATCGTTCAGAACACAAAGAATTTCTGCGGTGATGAAATTATTCAATTTTTGCAGCGTCACTGAAATCTAAAAAAAAAAAAATAAAATGTATGAAGCATTTTCTAAAGACCATCAAGTGTTTATTTTCTGTGGATGAATTGATTCTCTCAGCTTCCATCACGCAGTGTTTCTGTCATGCAGGAATGAAATGATGTTGGGTTTTATCAGCATTTATCTGCTTTTTTTCCACTGCTGTCGTTCCATTTTGTGTAAAATGTTTTTCAGGAATTATTTTTGACCAATTTAGAAATTTGCTGTTGCAGAAAACTCTCTTCCACCTAAAGACAACCAGAAAGGCATCTGTGTTAAAGTGACACTGTTTCAGGTAAGAGGACGTTTTATCGAATTTTTCCGTTTCCATAAAATTTAAACTTTTACTCATTACTTGCAACTTAACTTATGTGCTGATAGACAGTGATTTACGGTTACAGAGATCTGTACTTTTTCTTTTTTACTCTCCTCTCTTTCAGTTTTACTTTCACTCACGTTTCTCTTCTCTCCGTTTCAATGAGCTTTAATGAAAGTAAAATAACCTTCAGTCCTGGTTTCAGCTCTGGGAGTCGTTAGCATGAAACAAGACATGATGAATCTGTTAATGACTGCTGCAGGTCGTCTGTTTAACAGATGCTACTGACTGTGTTGACTGTTTTTTAAACGTATAAAAATGCTGCATTGACCTGTAAGTATAAAGATGTGGAGATTGTTTATGATGTATTTGCTAAAAATTACAGCATTTCATGAATTTTAATGAAAAGCTTTAACTGGATTATTACTCTAGAAACTTTTAACCCTTGTTTGAGGGTGCTGGGCTGGTTCTGGGTCAGGACCAGAGACAGGATGTTGAACACGGACTTTTTAGTGATTCATCATACAGGTGATGATGTCATGTGTGACCTCTGTCAGCTGCACACATGGTGAGATCACGGCACAGCGGTGATTAATGTGTTTCACCTGAGACACATTTAACGGAGCCAGAAACAAGGTGCAGACGAAACAGATTATATTGTGTAGACAAGAAGAAAATACTGTTTATCGGCTTGTTAAATATGTTTTTTCCAGCATTTATTACTTTGACCTTAAAGAGTTAATTTGTCCAGAATCTGGCTCAAATATGAAACAAGTTTAAAATTCTAAAATAATAATGATAATACATTTAACTAATATACAAAGACGCTTCAAAAAAGAAACCAACAAAATGAAAACACGTATCTACGATTATTCAATTAAACGTATCACCTCATTTCTTCTCGTTATACTCTTGTCTTCTGCTATCTTGTTTTGACCTGCCTGGCTCGCTTGTTTGCTTGTTAGCCTTCTTGTTCTTGAATATTGATTGAAGTCCTATTTCTTCGACATGTTCCTCCTCAGTGTCCACATTTAGATCCTCAGTTCTTGTGCTGCGTACACACACATCCTTACTAAGAACAGCAGGTGCACCGGAAAGTCAGTAAGGGGAACACAGGATGCAGTTTGTTTACTTGTTCGAAAATCTTGCACGTCTTGGATCGGAAATGAACTCTTCCCTCCGTCTCTGTCCTCAAAAGACAGCGAGGCAAAGAGACAGCAGAGGAAAGAAAGAAAGAAAAAGTAAAACTAAAAAGAAACTTAAACTTTACTTTATCTGGCCTCTATTTCATGGTGTTACTTCTTAAATTGAAGATAGCAGCAGATAAAATTGAGAGTAACTAAAGGAGATGTGGCCCAGCTACAGTGAATGTGACTCCCGACCATTTCACTTCTCTTCTCTAGAGACCGAGCATTTTAAACCCGACTTCAGTTTGTCCTGCTTTGAAAAAGATGTATTATTGGCAACATTTGTACCCTGTTTCACTTAAAACCTGCTCTTTGTGAAAGAAAGCACAGTGGTGTACCTGCAGGCTGTGTCTGTGGTTGCGGTTGAGCTCCAGCAGACTCTCTCTGGAGGCTCTGGTGGACGGCGACAGTGAGAAGGCTCTCTTCATGTTGACCGCTCCCTGACACAACCTCCACTGGATACAATACGTCTCATACAGCTCCTCCACCTGCACGGACAGAGACGACCGACAACACGTGACTGCTAGCCTGAAAAATGTTGGCTGAACTTTTCACGGACCTCGTCTGTTAATAAAACAACTCACATTACTGTTTTTTGTTTGTTTCCCAGGCGATTTTGCTGCATAGCACGTAAAAAGTAGACAAAAGGGTTTGCTCAAGCTTTTCAAAGCTATGAAAAGTTCCCGAACCTTTAATTCAAAAACCACAATAAACTAAAACTAAAGAAACAAATGTAAGAAACAACAACGCCTTACCTTGCTGATTTGAAATTCTAATCTTCGTATGTATCTCTCCAACGCTCTTATCTCCTGTGAAGGCAAAAATATGATTACCTTGGGTCTATATGATCTTTTTTCAATGTTAATATACCTGGAAATCTGTTTTTTTGGAAATTAATGTATGATTGTGCTGAATGGTGAAAGGTTTTACACCATGAATTTAAAGCTAAATCTTTTATATAGACTGAATAATACCATTCATTTTAGGCTGATTACTTGCTTGTGAAATTACTGTATTTTACCATGAATCTTATGCTACTTGTTTGTTTTCTACATATGATGACGGCAAGAAATAAGGTGAAATACTGTTGATTTAGGGTAATTCAATGTATCTTCTTGACGTACTGTCTTTGATTTTTGATATAATAGCTATCTGACAGTTTGATATTTAGTAATTTCTACAATTTCTACTTTTTAAAGTATATTGGTTTGTTATATAATATATGGTTTCATATCAAAGCACTGATTGTTGTCAGGTAAACAAAAGTACATCTGCAGAGGAATGGCTGTGTTGCAAAGATCACCTTCTCCAGATCGTACAGAAAGGCCTGAAAACAAAAGAAAGAAAGAGAAAATACATCATCATCATCATACGCAGATGAAAAATAAATCAAACCATCCCCACTCTCTCTCTCACACACACATATTCAGACTCTCTCCTCACCAGTCTGGAGTTTCTCTTGGTCTCTCTCTGCTGTGACGACAGGAAGTCCATCTCAGCCTGGTGACCCTCCAGAAACTCCCTGCAGACGTCACGTCAGCAACAAGAGTGACTCAAACTTCATGACATTTAAAGCAGCATTCACACCATATAAGTCACCACATTACGTATGTATGTGCAAGTGAAGTATGTATTTTGGCCTAAACGGCTTCTCATACTGTACATACGTGAGTCCTTTGCGTAGCGCCTGGAAGACCCTGTCGACCTCATCCGGCTGCATAGACCAGATAGATCCTCCCCCTCTGCTGGGAGACAGGTGCATCCTGGGAGATTTACCTCCTGCCCCGGCTTTAGAGCGCATAGAGTTACGAACAGAGGACGGCCTAAAAACAGGGGTTAGGGTTAGGCTAATTTTCAACTTTTTTTGCTTTTCTGATCCGATGATGATGTTCAGGGATCTTCGTCATCATTGTTAAAAGAAACCGTTGACTGTTGGGAGGATACAAGTAGTGAACGGTGCAAAAAATTTGAGAATCTGAAGCATTTTGCGCGGAGACGCTCAGAGTGTTTGTGTCCACACACACATCTGTACAGTGTTTTTACCGGCTGAAGCCCCACTCTGATGTAGCAGACGTCCTCTCTAATTATGGACTCGGGTTATAAAAGTGGTTTTCATGGTGTGTGAAATTTGTCGTTCCTGTCAGTGTGTGCGGTGTGTTTATGTCATGTTTTACGGCCTGGTCGCGTCTCATTCCTGCCGCCATCAAAGCTCCATGATGGAGAATCATGAAGGAGACCACACAGTATTATACTGTTAGGAACGAACAGAGAGAGTGTTTGTGTGTGTGTGTGTTTAAGAGATATAGTGTGTTTTTGAGTGTGTTTGTTTGCATGTTTGTTTCACAGGAAGTGCATTCTTGCTCTGACGTGACATTTTGTTCCCCACTTCTCTCTCGTGGGACTGACAGTTGACATCTGTGTGTTTGTTACTTGTTGTTTCTTCATTCAGAAATAACATCTAACAGTCTGTGGTGCGTTCACTGTCTGGTCATCAACGAGGAAAAAAAGGCTCGTCTGAGGGCAAAGGGATTTCCCTCGACACAACATGAGACAGTCCAGCTTCAAGTGTTTTAAATCTTAAAGAACAATAACTGATTTAATTTCCTCTCTTTTACTGTTCCACAGTACAAAAACAACTCACACAGAGTCAATATGAGGCCAGAATCTGGTCAAAGTATCTGCGTAAGTGTAATTTCACTGGGCTGAATTCATCATGACAATTATGGGGATAATTGGGAGTCTCCTCTGAGAAAAAATTCCTCAAATACTTGATGCCTGAACTTCAATTAATTTTGCATGAATATTATGAGACGTGAACCAGACAGCAAAAGATTGCCATCATTGTCGAGACGTAACATGCAAACAAGTTCTAGCACAACAGTTAGCAGCAGACTGTGTTTGACATGTGTAAATATCTTTTCACTTTATATCTGTGTTTTTGCCTGATAACTTTATCAGTTTAACTTTAAAGAGTTTGCAGCGACTGAAACCTTAAAGAAATAGTTTGCTAAATATGTAGCTGGAGCTAGCAGCTGATAAAAGTGCACTTCCAACATCAGTTTGCAGGCTACAGAGCTAATTAGCTCCTCTGCTGCAGCACATTAAACAGCATGCTAATGAACCTGCAAATGTTACTTGGTCTGTTTTAGATCCTTGTGCGGTCCTTACTCTACCATACAACTGCAAACAAGCTTTATTATCTATGATTTTTAAGCTACAGTGCTAGTTTGTTTACTCCCCTGCTGGGACTCAGCCTGCCAGCTGCTGTCATTCAGACAGGGACACGCCCCTCCAGTCAGAGTCAGCTGAGACTGAAAGAAGTCTTTTTGAGACAGTTTTTTCTTCCTTTTATAAATAAAAAAAAAACTACTTTATTTTTAACCTACTCCCTATTTATTGTATTTCCTGGACAGCTGCCAAAACCTACAACTATAGCATACTTGTATTAAAGTCACATATTTTGAGTGCTGACTGGTTCAAAACTGATCAATCAACCAGTTAGCAGAGGTTTTAAATGTCTTGTGATGACAAAAACCTAATTCAAATGTCGTTATTACTTGACTCTCAGTGGCTGTAACAGTGTCACTCACCGTCGTGCTCCAGTCAGAGAGCTGAACCCGGTGAAGGAGCGGCTCCTGTGGCTCAAACCTCCGTCGGAGGGTGAGTCGAATCGCAGCTTCACCGACATCCTGCGAGAGACAGAGAGAGAAAATAATAATTACAGGGGCGATGAGAAGGATTTTAATTAATGTACCACAAAATCCCAAACCCTTAAAGGACAACACAACGTCGTACTGTTTTACTTTGTTTATATGTGGCGGACCCTGCCACCTTTCTAGCTTCAAACAGTGTTCTCAGGACCTTTTTTTCCTCTGAGAACGGCTTGTTTATTCAGTTATGGAAAAAATACATATTTCTGAGTTTGTATTATCACCTCATTAATATTATAATATAATAGACAAACTCTCTTTGTTTTAATTTCTGAATAAACAAACTGACTTTAAATGACACTTATCCATGACTTCCATGAGACAGAGAAATTCAACGACACCCAGTTTAAAAATTAATAAAGTTATGACTTGTTTGTACCCAAACCAACATTTTCTAGCACACATGAACCAGATTTAATTGGCTGCCTCAAGATTTCCAAATCTTGTTATCTCAATATTAACAGGCATGTACAACCAGTTGATGTTCAGACAGTTGAGAGAGTTGTCTAGTTCCCCTTCTCCTCAACGAACACATGCCTCAAACACTTCAATCAGCGAGACCACCCTCGCTCTCAGACAATGCTCTCAGACAATCCACAACAGGAAGCAGGGCACAGACGTCTCTTTGAGACCAATTAAAAAGAGGAACATCCTCAAACAGACACACAAACATGTGCACATGCTGGTGCACAGATGGAGAGCAGTTACATGTTAACATGTAATGCTCGGAAACAGAGCATCAGATTTTAAGCCACATTAGTCGGTCAACCACTTTGGTCAAGATAAGACAATAATCACAATATATCATTCCAGCATCGACATCACGATGTGGAGTGTGCAATAGTCATTTGCAGGAATTGCAATGTGAAGTAAGGTGGTCCTGACCATTTTATGATACGTGTTACGACATAGTAAAGACGTTTACTGCAAGCTTACTCAGCCTCTTACAGGCTACATTTTAGGGCATCCATCGTAAAGTATGATCTCATCCTGAAGTGGAGAGTCTGCAGATTATCTCAGTACCCAACGTGCTACAGTGTGATTCACTGAAGTTAGATATGATTCGAGCCGAGATTAATAAATATCCCGCTCCTGTCTGGTGGGAGTTGGGAGAGTTATCGAGTGTCCGATCAGTAAACACTCAACATTTACATTAAATTAAAAGCTAAAGATGTCACTTTTATATCCAAAAATGGACCTATTCAGGTTATCTGGTGAAGATTTTTGAAATAATTCCACAACTATTGGATGGATTTATAGAAATCTTTTTATACAAACGACGATGGTTTACAGAGGATTAAGCATAATAACTTTTGTAAGCCCTTGACTTTCCTCTCGTGCCAACAGCAGACCAAACATGTCACACATTTGGTAAACTATCTCAACATCTGCCACCTGATAACTGGTGATCCACTGACTTTTCCTCTAGTCCAATGAGCAGGTTCAATTTTCTGGTTTCGAGTGACATGTTATGTACGACTACTGGATGGATTTCCATGAATTTTTAGTGCAGATGTAACTTTTTATCCTTTCAACATCTACCACGTCTTCTTAAGCCTGTCAAGTGTTCAGCCCTGTCTCCGAGAAATTACTGATTGGTAACAGAAAATGTGTTTTGCATGAAACTTAATGCCGGAACGAAATTAAAATTAACATGCCTGGCAAGTCACAAAAATGTTGATGCTGACCCAATACGTGATGTTTCATTTGTTTTCTGCCAAAACAGGCAGTCTTGCAACATCTTAACCAGCGACTAAGGCATTATTCAACTGTTTTATGGTTATGTTTAGGCACTGGCAGCACTTCACAAAAAGTCAGCAGTGACTTGAGACTGAAATCAACAAAATCACAATCGTTCCTCCCTTTGTAGCCTAAACTTTACCACCGACTGGTGTGGACAAACCCCGGGACTGTGGTGCGATGAACCTGCACTTTGTACATTGATACATGATGCTCAGCTTCTAATGTGTGTGTTCAATTAATTGTTCTTTTTAGAAACAGCTGCTTAACTTCAAAACAATAAAACACAGAAAGATTTACTGCCCCTCATGATGGATAATTATAACAAAATCCAGGTTTTGGACGAATACAAGAGTTGTAAAAAAAAAAAAAAAAAAGTTGTTGTAGCCGTTGCTCGCTGTGACGTGCAAGAAATTTAAGTCAAACAAAATGGTATAACTCGATGTCAAAGCGACCACAGAAGCACTTGAAGATGACGATAAAACAAAACAACAAAGTGAGAAGGTCAATCAGAGATGAAGAAACAGTGGAACACATGCTGCACTTCTGCAGAAAAATACTGTTTGCACGCAAGTATATTATAATAATGTGCTCACACACACACACACACACACACACACACACACACACACACACACACACACACACAGTCTGGACACCATCTGCTGTGGGCTTTCATGTGGCTCCTGTGAACGCTGAGTTCGGTCGAAGCAAAAACAACAGTTCTTTTTGTCTGAATGCTCGTCAGTTGTTTTCTTCTGAAGCAGTTCAGACTCACACTGTGAGTTACATTTTGTTTTTTATCATAGTTTACAAATCCTGTTCATTGAATGCGGGGGAAAAAACCAAGATTAATCATTGTCCGAACTTCCTCATTCATCATCTTATTGAGCCAGACTGCTGATGGTGTGGATGAACCAGCCTGTTCTCAATCTCGGCTCGTGTCCCTCTGGTGTAGTGGTGTGAAGAGGCCACAGCAGGAGGAAGTGGGTCGAACACAGAACCTCCACCAAGGAGACCTGAGCTCGAGTCCTGTGTGTAACCACAAGTGAGTAAAATATCTGACCTCACATACCTTTTTTTCCAAAAACCTAACCAAGAAGTCTTGGTGTCTAGACCTCAGCGAGCTGTGACCATTTCAGAACGTGAACAGTCCAAATGTCATGTTACCTTTATTTTGAAAGTCTAACTGGACATTGCATATTCATTTGGTCCAAGTCTACAGCAAGTCCCGAGTAATTTTTTCTTGGGCAAGTCAAGTCATGTCGAGTCGAATACGAAGATAACCTGATGAAGGTCTAACTACCGAAACATTGTCGTCAATAAATTTAATTGCAAGTGAAGTGGACAGTGTGCGGGAGTCTTCTTCCTGAGTCGAGTACTTATAAAATGATCACAGACGAGTCATTCGACTCATCATGTCTTAAGTCATTTATTTCCTGTCAAGTCAAGTTGCCAGTTATTAAAAACAGGAACTCAAGTTGACTCGAGTCCAAGTCACAATGACCACAAGTCGACAGGACACGTAAAAACAACATGGACTTGTGATCAAATAGCATTTTGTTCTGGTCTACCAACCACTCAAACACTTTACAGCACTTGCCACATTGACCCATTCACACACACACACACACAAACACATTCATACGTGATGACAGAGGCACACCTCGACATGCATCCTCAGATCGAAACCACCGGCCTTCCGATCATTGGACTACTTGCTCTCCTTCCTGAGCCGCAGCCAATAAACATAAATGTGCAGTTTGTTTATCTATCTCAGCTTCCTCCTTTCTGTTTGGTTTAGTTCATTTCTGCATCTTCACATTAAAATCTGGACTCGTACTTGTTGTCTTGCTCAAATAAGCTGGAATCAAGGTCATCCCCTCCCTGCTTGGCTCTTACACGACTCGGATTTGAAGTAGAGCAGAAATACGCTGCCAGTGTAAGTAGTTCAGAGTCGAGTCCTGACCCAGAATGTGAAACACACTCCTCTGGTCCTGATGCCAACGGCAACACAGTCACCGAGCAACCACACATAACAGACGGAGATGGAGAAACCAGGTGTGATCGTTACCGCGAGAGGAAGCCAAGTGTCTTTTGTTTTTACGAGGATTATCGTTATTTATATGTTATTCCAAGATGAAATATGATTTATTGTAAGCGGTGATGCTTCCTTCTCTTTGAATCACTCAAAACATCTAATAAATGCAGCGTGGTGTTTGCTGTTACTGTAGGTGTGTGTGTGATCTGGTATTAAACTGCAGGAGATTAAAATCTGGCAGCTGTATTTCTTAATTTAACCTCTCGGCTCTGCAGATGCTGAGCACAGACTTTAAGAAGCGTGAAGGAATCAGCTCCGTTAGCTGAGAGCAGCAGAGTAACATAGTTCAGTCCTGCTGGCTGAGCGCCACATTAACCAGCTGTAACAAACTATGTGAACAATGTAATCCAGCTCCAACTTATCAAACAAGCATGAAGTCTATTTCTGCCGTCACACACTGCATCCAACTCCACCTGTCTGCTCGGTTACAGTCGACATTTTTCAACAGGTCGGCTTCACGAAATCAGCTGCAGGGAGCTGCAAAATGCAGCTGTTTCAGTCAATCGCATCTTTTTTTATTATCATCGCCCGAGAACAATGTGGTCACCGTCTGAATGTGAGTTTTCTCCTGCTTACACAAAAAAATGGAGCATGAATTTAAGGAATTCGGTGATTTCCTCTTAACCCCTTGAATCACCACCACATGTGACCATGAAGAGAGACAGAGAGGAGGAGGAGCTGTGGCCTTTAGTGGGGAAGTAAAATATGAAATAATGTGGACACTGAAGCCAGTGGTGGAAAGTAACTACGTGCAGTTATCCATTTTCATTTTTTGTTTTTGTTTTATCTGTATAAACAGGGGAGAAAATAAATTCAACACAAACAAAAACACGAGTGATCGATCAGACGCTGTGGAGTTACAGAGAAATTATGAGACGAAAGAGTAAAACTATAAACCAGAAGCTATGCAGTCTAATGCGATCCTGAACATGTGTGAGTGTTTAATATCCTGACCCGCCGTCGCCTCCTGTAAATGAGATGTTTGAAGGAGGTCTGGGTCTGACACACGTGAACAGCTGAAGCTGTTGGATGTTCTGACTCCTTGTTTAAGGAAAAAAGAGACGTCCAGTGTTTATTCTGAGAGAGAGAGAGTGCAGGAAAAAGAGAAATGGAGCAGAAACAGAGAGAAGTTACATTTTGTACAGACTGTAGAGAGGAGGAGAGAAGTGGAAGAGCGAGGAACACATGAGAGAAATGGCATCAATAAGACTGAGTCATCTTCATAGTTACACATATAAATCTTACTCGTAGATATTCTTCTCAACACATTTTTAATTAAGGAACTACAGCGACTTATTAAGAACTAGAAGATCACGAAACTTAAACGCTTAAAGTCACAAAGTTCACTGGACTTGAATGTTTTTGCTTCCAAGTCTCAAGTTTAGTTCAGTCTAAAGTGACGATTTTTAAAAGAGGGACAAATTAACTTTATTCACAAGCAGAGGTGACTCACAGATCCTGGTGTCTAAATGATCTTAACATCAGTCTTATCGGATTGTGACTTTGGTTTATTATAACTTATTTTATTTCGTCCCAAATGAGGTTATGTTTTCACCCGTTTGTTTGTTGGTTTGTCGTCAGGATTACAAAAAGACATCCTGATTTTCAGGAAACGTGGATGGAGGATGAGTCTCTTGACTCTTAACTTTTGGGGTGGATCCAGATAAAGAGACGGATCCAGGAATTTTGTATCACTTTCTTTAACATTTGGAGACAGGGTGTAATATAACAATAATGTAATGTAATACAATAACCAATATAAACTATGACCAAGCTCACAGAAATGACACCTGGTAGCATTGGTGTAAATAAACTCAGTTTATCCTTTAAAACTTGCAGGTAACTCTGGTCTTCTGTTCCCAAAACCCCTGTTCACCTCTTTTCTTTCCACTTATGATTCACACCACTTTCTAGGCTTGTCTCCTCTAAATATTCCCTTAACAATATAAAAAAATGTCTTTTTCGATCCTGCTGCCTTCATTCAAACTGGCCTCGGACCAGCTGATTCCACAGGTGATTAATTAGCTGCTCGGTTGGCCGGAGGTGTGCAGACCTCAGGCTGCAGCTGCTGCGGTTGTTCGGCTGGAATGAAAATCTGCAGCTTCTCGTTTTCGCTGTGATTGAAAATTGACCGAGAATCAAAGAACAGAGAGCACGTAAAAAAAAAAAAAGAAAATAATAAATAGTGTAAGGAACGTGTTGTAACAACAGGTTCTACCGATGATCAGCACATAAAATAAATAATGTCTGGAATGTGATTCGAATGTGATGTGAGGGAGGCGCATTCCTCAAGTGATGAAGAATTCAGGGGGGGATGAGGATGGATGGAGTGTGTGTGTGTGTGTGTGTGTGTGTGTGTGTGTGTGTGTGTGTGTGTGTGTAGTGTGTGTGGTGTGTAAAGGGGTGTCTTGAGAAAAGCTGAGATCTGGTCTTAAAAAATTAGCCTTGACCTGCAAGTGATTTACTGGGTCCCATGTGGTGAGGAGGTGGGAGGTTGGGGCCTCTGTGTGTCAGTGTGTGTGTGTGTGTGTGTGTGTGTGTGTGTTTGTGTATGTGTGTGTCTGGTCTGGCTATAGCATGCAGCAGACCCTCACAAGAGGCCTGTAGATCATCTGCGGTGGCAAACGCACACACACACGTACACACATTTGCACACACAAAGACACACGTCGACCACTTAAATGTTTACGTTCACACACACACACACACACACACACACACACACACACACACACACACACACACACACACAGACACACAGCTCAGTACATGAGGAACTGATTGTCTCCCCTCCTCTCAGGGTGTGGTGGTGTCACATAGTGAATGTGGTCTCGTTGGTAATCACTCTCCTCCAGTTCGGTCTAATTAGCCTCAGTTCTTCGTTTGCCTGGTTTTGCCTCTGTAACGATCAGTTCCTTCTCTCAGTCGCTGTGGGGCCGCAGCCATCAAACAAACAGTTTTACTGTGTGTGACGCAAACTGAAAGCTGAAGAGGCCTGGGAAATCTGGAAAATCACTGGGCCCTCACGCAAGAATCACTGATACAAACCGACTCTTTCTTAACTCGCTCACACGAGTAACGTAAGCGACCCGTCCTCACCAGAAAAACGACAACACTGTTTTTTTGTTTAAGTGGGTTTTAATAGACGATGTTAATGTTGTTCGCAACCTCTGTTGGCTGTAGTAATTATGATGGGAATAAAGGAGGAAGTCAAGAGATGTAAAAGTGGGTCAATCGCAGGACTTTCACCCTGCAGAGGGCTGTAGGTGTTCCTGTGAAACCAAAAGTCAGTGTTGACTTATTTTAACTGTAAGCACATATGTGACCTCACATACGTAATGGACATATGTATTAACTTGCATCAAGTACATAACTTATGACATGTATGTAAGGTAACATAACGCACGTTGTGTAAGACATAAAACATCATGATGCTTTTGGAGTCATTGTCAAACAGCCTATCGTCTTGTTAAGGCATGAATGTAAGAGCACTTCAACTTTGGTACAAATGAAAATCACTCGCTAACTTTTCACATGTTTCTTCTGGATGAGTGAATCTAGAGTCCAACACCTGACACCGTCACATCACCTGCTGTGTTTCATCGTCTCATCCATCTTCATGACTGTCACGTTCCCTTAACTGCCTCTAAATCATCGACCACCGTGCTTTAAAAGGAAAAACTGTGAGCCTGTTTCCTCTGATGACACCGATGTTACCGTGCTATTAATATTCATAACAACGGCTGACTTTTGAACAAACGAACAATTCACAGAGAGCTCGTTCTGCTCGTTATTACCACAAAGATCAAAGACGTCTCAGGTTAATTACTAAAACGCTCCACGTTGACATGACAGATTTTATCCAACACAGTCGATGTCTGTAGTTAATCCAAAGATGACGTAAAGACAAAACATCCTTATAGTCTATACATAACTACTGTAAACACCTGTGTGTGTGTGTGTGTGTGTGTGTGTGTGTGTGTGTGTGTGTGTGTGTGTGTAAACATATGGGAAACAGCTTCAGTGTGTGTTTATGTTTGATGAAACACGACAAAAACAAGAGAGAGGAACATTCTGTATGTACATCCTCAGTCTCCTGGGTCCAGTGTGTGTGGTGTGTGTGTGTGTGTGTGTGTGTGTGTGTGTGTGTGTGTTCCTGAGGTCTTGTTCCCTGCGTCTCTCTGTCGGTTGGAAACATGTTTTACGTTATCTTGTGCTCCTCTTCCCATCTGTCCTCTTGCTTTTGGTTCGTCTCCCTCTAACTTTTTTCCCTCCTCTCTTCTCTCTCTGACTCACAGATCATCTGTGATCATAAGACGGCAGCTTTAAATTACTCTGAATGCTCCTCGGAGACTTTGCTCAATTTCCAAGTAAACAAAACCCACAGAACATCTTTTATCTTATTACGAGCAGCAAACGAACAAATCTCTGTCTGTAGAGAGTCGAACCAGCGAAGTTAGTCGTCATAAATCGTCGGATCAAAGAGATTCTTCATTGAAACAAGAGGGAAGGGGAATGTAATTAAAACATTTGTTAATCAGGGATTAACTTCATGCCAAAATCAAAGTACATATTTATGAGCTGATAACTCCAAAACTCTGCAACTAAGAGGGAAAATATGTATTTCTGATTTTGGGGGCGGACTGTCCCTTTAAGTTGTTTCTGCATGTTTTCCTCCAGTTTCAGATCGTCTCTGACATTCGTCACCTCTGGCTCCGTGCCAGCTGACACGTGATTGGCTAATTTTGGAGAGGTCAGAGGTCACAGATGACCTCATGTCCCCCGAGGGTGAAGAACTATGCTGCTCTGTAATGAGGTGCACACACACACACACACACACACACACACACACACACACACAGACACACACACAGTTGTAATGTATATGTGGTCAGCAGCTGGTCGGAGTTTGATTCATTCTTTCGAGATTTACAAAGTCACTCACATCGCTCCGGCCGAGCACGTTTACCTCTTGTACATACGTCATCCCATTGTGTATGTGATGCACAATGGAGAACAACAGAGAAAAAGATTAACTTTACTGACTTCTTTGTGGCTTATGTTGTGTCTTTGTGCTCATAGACGGCCGTCTCACGTTCCTGGATTTCTTGACTATGCAAGGCGCCGTAATGCGCACGATTATCCTTCATGTCCACGTTGCTCACCGGCGCTTGTGCTCGTGCATGAGCAACCGTACCGTGCCGAAGCAAACCTCTTCCAACCGTGCCAGGGCCAAGAAAGTGTCCCACACTTGAGCAACCACGCTAGTCAAACAAACTGGACTCTGGGGGTCAAACGTGCCTGGGGATGGTGTGAGTGCGCTCTGAAAAACCCAGAGTTACGTGAGCTTGTTGATAACACACTTTGTGGTGACTAATGTTGATCTCAGTGAAGCAGGAAACCCCAAGGAGATCCAGACTAAGTTATTCTTGCTTCATGCTTCAGGCCTCTGGACCGGAGAGAAGAAAATCCTGGCATCGATTAGATTTTTGGCAAAGTAAACTAGATTATAAAAACATTTAGTAAGAGAAAGGGTTCTCTGTAAACACCAACATGAAGGGTGTGGACAGACATCCATTTTCTTCTTTGTTGTCAGCTTTAATGTTGCATCGCAGTAATCCCTTTCTCTTTCTTCTTGAGCTGTTCACAAAGTATTCTGGGTAAGCCTTGATGCTAAAAGTCTCTTAATGAAGTTTTGCATTGAGACATCACAACTTATGACATACATATGGGTCAAAGGTCGAGGACGAGGACGCCGGGATGATCACGGTATAAATAGTTGAAATGTAATCACACCTGACAGAGTCACTGTGGTATTTAGTGGCTGCTGGACAAACCAAACATCTTACGGCATTTGATTTATAACCGGTGATAACACATCGCTGTGGTATGATGAGGTTTTGTTTTCAGGTCATCTGATCGATTGTTGTTTTAAGGGAGTGAATTAGCAGCGAGCTGGAGCTCTGTTAACACCAGCTTTCAACATTCAGCTCTGTCAAAATGTTTAGATTTAGTTTGGAGAGGAGAGACGGGACGGGCGTGTCGGGAAAGGACGATGAAATAGACAAAAAAACAAAAGACACAAAAGACTTTGGGGGGGGAAATGTGATAGAGGATGTTTGGGGAATCTTTATCATATCAGTCACAACAACACAATCGCCAGAGTAAATGTTGGTTGTACGTTTCTGCAAACCACGTTTATGTTGAAACTTAACGTTTCTTTGGCTCTTCAATCTCATGTTGTGCCAACGCTGTGCTTATGATCTGGTCAGGTTTAGGAAAAGATCATGTTTTTGCATAAAGATACTTGGTTCTGTCTCCGCAGACACAGCTGGGAAAGTCCCAACATCTTTGTTAGAAATGACAAACTTTTGTTTTCAGTTCTGTTTTTCATGCCTTGAAATAAAATATATTTTTTTCTAAGCACAGAAAAAATATTTTTCTCTCAGATTATGTTCAGACTTGTTCACGAGCGCTTCTCCTAAGAAAGTCACCTACTGATGTACAACCCCTTCAAGGTTGAGTACACACAGTATGCAGATTTTGTGTACGCGAGAAATACCCTCATGTATGCTACACTGGCAAGAATTGGCCCAGAATGCATTGCGACTGTTCAGACTGAGCGATGGCAGCCCAAAGCATCGGTATCTTTCTCCAGAATCTACTTTAAGATGCGGGAAAATACTTAACGTTTAACGTCTGCAGCCTTTAATGCAGCAGATAGGAATTAAAACTGACCTCAGAGTGACCTCAGAGGTTTTTGAATGAATAAACGACCTCAAAAATATTCTGATTCATTACTTTATGAGGTGAAACACACGTCTTTCCATTTGCTGGTTGTTGTCACAAGCAGCCAGAAAGTGATTTTATTCCTCATACTCTCCAGGAACGAGTACAGTTTGTAAAAAAAAAGAAGGCCTATGAATAAAGTGAATGTTGAAAAGGGGACAGAGGAGGACAGACAGCGTTCACTTCTTCCACAGGAAATAAGAAAAAAAGATGTAGGTTAAAGGAAAGAAGAGAGAGAGTGTTGGAGGAGTCGTCCTCCTCTGCAGCTGTCACTTCTCTGGCTTCACCTTTCACTTCGCTCGTGTGTCTCCTCGTCCCTTTTTCCATTTTCTCACATTTCTTTATCTCTTCCTCGCCTCCGCCACTTTATTTGTCTGCATCTCTTCTCTGTCTTTCCTCTGACTCCGTTTCTCTCAGTTTTAACTCATTCTGCAGACCTCCCTCGTCTCTCCGCCCGTCGTTCACCTCCATCCCCACCTCCTCCTCCTCCTCCCCGCTGTGTGTTGTGTTATGTGGTGATATCCAGGTTTCCTGTGTGTTTAGGCCGAGCCGGAGCAAAGATTAAAAGCCTCTAAAGTAACCGAATCCCTTAAATCTGTTGACATGAACTCTTCACACACGGCGTTCATCTCTATTTTCCTGAGGAGATACAAACATCTGGGCTCTTCTCACACACACACACACAGACACACATGCCGGGCTTCAACAAGTCCTCAAAAGATACAAACATCTGGACTTTCCAACACACACATGCACAAACACTGAGATGTTCACATACACAACTTCTACCGAAGATGAAAAACATCTGCCGACTCCAACACGCTCGTACAGACCGACACAGTGACCGTCCACATCTGTGTGTTCTGGCACGTCGACGATCGTAATCCTTATCTGATAATGTTCATCAATAAACAGCTGAGTGTGGAGTTATGTGAGATATGTTCATGATAACTTTGGCATCTAGATGCGGATCACACTTTAAATCCAGGCTGTTTATGTTTATCAGACTTTCATCACGCAGCATCCTGAACAGACAGAGATTCACTGTGAACTCAAGTGTTGAGAAATCACACGAAAACGCCAAGAGGGACCCGCTGAGGTTCACAGGCAGAAAAACCAGAAACAAGAAACAAGTCACTCACTTTTCTGTTGCGTTTCGTTCGATGGAAACATCCGAGCTGTGAGGTCGTCAGCAGATCTTCAGGGTGTCACTTCATCTTCACTTAACGCTCTGAAACAACAAGAGATGAAGACGCACCTTGTTGGTTTCTGCTGTTCAAAGAAGAGGAAAATGAAACTGAAAACATTTCACATTTATAAGTCAAGTCGAGTCAATTTATCAGTGGTCCCGAGCGGGTAATTTGTGCTGCAGTAAGCATACAAACAATCAATATGATAAGATAGAAACAGCAAGCTGACGAAACCAACTTGTTGACACTGATGTACAGAGGTGTTAATTTAATTTAATTTTCATTTTTAAGACTGATTTTAAAGCACTGTTAAGTTGTATTGTGTTATCCTGACAGGTGTTCCTGTTTATTTTGTCCATTCCTTTAATATCAACAAGCGACGGTGAAATTAATTCCAAAAAATGATTTGTTTTTATGTTACAAAGACCAGTTTATATGAATTGTTGGGTCACCACCTGCAATAAACAATAAAACATCATGTAGCCAGCTGGGAAACAGGGGTGTACATCACTAAGTTTCATCAAGATACGATATTATATCGATTCTTCGGACAACGATACGATATTTGTGGATATCACAAAGTCTGACACGATACGATTCGATTCGATACAGGAGCCTGCGATCGATATGAGATGACATCATATTCCCGTTTAACACAATCAGTTACATTTATATCATGTCACAAAAAGCAACAAAAATATGATTTGACAATTTTGGTTCCAGACATTTAAATGTAAAACATCGATTATTTTTAATAAAAAGAAAGCGCTGTTTAGAAAGGAGCTGCTCGTGGACGTGAACGGTGAACAAAGATGAGCAACAGATGAAGGATCTGTCTTCCAGGGAGGACACTATGAACAGACCTCCATAGTGAAATGACAGCACGGACAATCAGGCCGACACAATTATTGATAGAAAGTGAAAGCAGACGTGTGTCAGTGTCGTCTTCAGTTTGGATCTGTCTACATCTTCTTCTAAACTGATCTAAATCCAACATGGACGTCGTGTGTGTCTCTCCACATGATTTTTCTCAATCTGAAGCTCATTCATGATTTATTTCTTCCCTCTGTCCGACTCCCGGCCTCTCTGTGGCCTTTTTTATTTCCACTGCAGAGAAGAGAGAAAGAGCGAATCCCCATTTTTCTTCCTCTCTTCATCCGTCTCTCATCGGCCTGTCTGTGTGTTTCTGCCTCTGTGGACGAAAGACAGATAAGAGACGTCACTGAGTCTCTGCATTACTCTGTCCTCCTCGCCGCTAATACGTCGCTGCCTTTTCCTCTCTGTGATGTGTGAGGGACACGAGGAAGAGGAGGAAATGGAGAGGAAGAGGAGGATGATGACAGAAAACTTCTGGGTTTGTAATCACAGTAACTCTCCACGGTCGTCTCCTCCATTAGCCTGCTGTCAACACCACTTAAACTGAGCAGCAAACAGGCTGTACCACACACACACACACACACACACACACAGATATATAGCATAACTGTACAGACACACTTTTACAGACGTTTCTCCAGAGCTCTTGAACATAACTCACTGTGTCGCACGTTGACAAACATCCTGGAACTAAACCTGACATTTGTACATATTTTACAGTGGCTCTCCAACCGCTGTAGCGCTCCGACAACTCTTCTGAGACGACTCTACCTGATAAATGACCGTCTGAAGCGTGTTGAGTCTAAAGCGCCTGTCGGGTTTTATCTGTCCGTGTGCTGCAGCTTCAGACTGTTGATTTAATAAGTTAATATATTCAGCAGACACCTGGAAGAGAAGATGCTCACAGCAGATGTGTTATATGATACCCAGAGGTTCTGTTGCAGCAGATTGGGATTTATCTCAACTACTGGGTGGACGTTTGTTAGAAATTTAAAGCTGAAATATGTCAGCGATTTTCTGATGACATGGCCGAGGCCGGGCCTGGTCCACACGTAGCAAACGATATCAGTACAGACGAGCGTTTTAGCCCCATTTCAGAAATAATCTGAGATCAAAACAGCTAGAAAAAGTTATGTTTTAAGAAACACCTGTGTACCTGTGGATGAGGCCTGATACCGGAGCTACAGTGTGAAATTCAAAGGAGGGAGGGTTGTGTTTTAACGCAGGGACTAAAACAAAATCAATGTTGGTAATATTTCAGGGTGTTAAATGTTATATTATGCCGACTTTCAGGCTCGTATTTTTATTTTGGGTGTCGACATGTTTGAGGGCGGTTACTGTATATTTGTGACATCACAACCGCAGTAGAAGCCAACGAGGCTGCCAAACGGTCAACGCAGTTTTGAGTCGCACTGCTGGATAGTTTTTAAGGAGACCTGGAGACATTTCCAGCTGTTTTTGTGGCGACAAAGCTGTCGGCCATTCTCCAAATGTTTTCTGTGGGGACAAAAACAGGTATTTTTTAGCCAAACCATGATGTTTTCCTCACCTTAACCAAGTGTTTAAATCCAAGCAGAGTATTGTGACAAGAGAGGAATCAAAACACGTTAGGTTTGAACTTATCTGTGGTTTTGCAGAAACTCACATAGCTCACATTTATTCTGGGTTGGAATACAAACTGTGTGTTTGGGTTTTGATACGTTAAATTTTTTCTGTAAATCTGTAATCTAATCCAAGATGACGCCAATTCTTCTTTGTGGCAGCGTCTTTGGTAACTTTGGCAGCTTTTCTTGCCAGACAAAGATCACCTGATAACCACCTACCTGCTCACCTGCCCCTCGTCCCCTCTAATCAGCCTCTGTCTATGTATACACCTGCCCTCCTGCTCTCAACCTCACATGTCAGATTGTCAGTAGTGCCTGTCAGCTTTAGTGGTTCATCCTCCTCATGAACTCAACCTCTTCATGGTTTTTGCTCGTCTGCATGCATTTTTTTTTTGCCTTTTCTGCCACCTTTGGGTGCTTGCCATTTGGCTTTCCTGGTCCGTGTTGTCTCTTTGCATCCTGCTTTGACGTCCTCACAATATTCACCAGATTTGTCACAGAAATAAAAAACACCAGTAGTTGTGTCTCAGAACCAGAGTCCATTTGTAGGTATTTTAAACGTGTATGTGTGTAGCTACACTGACAGCTCAGCATATTTTTTAAATCACTGGAATTTTTTGATGACTCCAAAGGGTTTTCATTAGTCGCACAGTGGACTCAACAGTACTTCTCCGAGGTGTCTGCGTTGGCTATAACCTTCTCAGTTAAGAGCGGTGGACTCTGATGGATTCAGCAGGAGATGAGGAAGGATGCACTTTGCACGTCTTTACGGTGCCTCAGGGTCTTACAGCTGTTACAACTTTAAAGTACTGCCTGAAAGTTACTTAAAGGATCTGATGAGATCTCCAGTTAAACTAAACTTCTTTAAAAATAAGCTATTAGCAGTTGTTTATTTAAAAACCTGCAGTAAATTACAGCAGTAAGTTGTTACGATTAAAAATATTCTCTTGCAGCAGCCTCATTATTTAACACTTCTGTCTTTTTACTTAAGCAGAGAGTCTCAGATCCCTCTGGACTGACTGCAGTGGATTCAGATCAGCTGTTGCAGGTGTGGAGACTGACTGGCACCTAATTAATGAGAGCAGCTTCTCCTCAGAGCTAATCAGGGTGTGACGGCGCCCTTTGTTAGAGGCTTAAGAGAGGTGGGGAACGGCACGCCTCGAGGTGAGCTGTGCCGCAGACCTCAGTTTGACAGATTATCAGCCAGAAGCTCTGCACCTGTTGAGATTTGTTTGCCGTCTTGTGTTCTTTCTGATTGGGGGACATTTTGAGCATCCTGCAGCTGAGTTGAGTGACTATTTTAAAAAAAGACGTTAAACTAGGTCACCTGCGTCAGAGCCGTGCTTATTTTCATAGCGGGGAAGTCGAGCTTTTTCAGCTTCAAAACACCACTGAGCATCTTTCATAGGAATGAACACGGCTCCACCTCCAACACTGTGTCCAGTAATTCCCAAATTCCCTCTTAATTTACACGTCACCACCGGATGTTAATAATGCGTCATCACCTCGGCAGAGTCAACTGACCATGCATGTTCCCATTGCACACAACAGACTGATCTTAGCGGGTTTAAGTGGGATATTTGACCAGTGGAAAAGGGGTAATAGGTAGCTTAGGTAGCCTCTCCCCAGGAAAATGTCCCCTAAACAGGAAGTTGTGCAGTTTACATCTCTGGTTTGTGTGGAGTAAACAGAAGAGCCACGATGATGGGACAAAAATAGAAACATCACAGTAACAGGTGCTTACAATAAGGAACGCTGTAACCGATCTTGTTTTTCAAAACTGCATTTAAAAGTGTGAGAAAAGGCAAAAGATGAAACAAGAAATGACTGAAGTCTCTGTAAACTTATCATGTGTCCGTCCACCTGCTACATTACTGTCCTTTTATTCTGTCCTTTGTTTTTCTGTTTTGAAATTCTCAGGCTTTCGCTCACACACACACACACACACACACACACACACACACACACACACACACACACACACACACACACACACACACACACACACACACACCACTTACAAGAAAACAAGAATAAAGATCACAGTGAGAACCTGTTGGTGTGTGTGAGTGTGTGTGTTGTATTCGATACCCTGTGGCCCTGTAGGGAGTCGGGCCAGCGGGTTCAATCCAGCAAAGAACAACCTCCACTCACACACACACACACACACACACACACACACACACACACACACACACACACACACACACACACACACGTCTCACACTCTTGATCTTGATGCATTCGGTGTCGGAGCAGCAGCGATCTGAAGCTCCATCACTTCGCAGCAGGCAGAGACTTGATCTTGATCTTTCAGCTGATAAAAGTTTGAGCTTCAGAACTAATTGGTTGTTTCATGATGCGAGTACAATTTCATCTGGTGTCTGTTTGGCTCATTTGATTCGACTGAGATCTCATTCATACATTCTCATTTGTCTCTTTCTCTGCAGGAAATCAGCCAATAACGGTGGTGAATTATTAAAACAGCAGATGTTAGTTAAAGAGCTGCAGTTTCTCAAAATATTTTAAGCCGTTGACTTTGCCTCCAAATTTGCAGTATCCCATCAAGCATCACAGGATGTGTCGGAACGAGTCTGATCCATGGAGACGCCACCTCGCAAGAGACAGGACTCGAAGGATCCCCTGCCAGACGTCTCAGAGACTTCTTCCCACAGCTGCTGGATCGCTTTGCTGTTATGTTTACATGGTGAACTAAGTGCTCAAAGATCTGCCAAGTGGATATACATTTTCATTCTTCAGGCATCGGGAAAAACGACTCACAATCACGATGCTTATTGTTATTATTGTTTTGCTTTGTTGCAACCTGCAAGGGTCAAAATGTTGATCCCTTACTGATGTTTCGCTTGTGTTTCCTTTATATTAGTGCTGTTAGCAGACATTTTAGCCACAGCTGACACACTATTTTATATTTCTGACATGGAAATCATCAAATTATACAATCTAAAGCAAGTCAACAACTTGCCTGAGGTGCCTGTGGCCCCAGATCTTTCCATGCTGCACATGGAGGTGATTATCTACCTGAACTGGGTGCTTTACATTCAGACCTAAACTATAACATCGTCCCTCCTCTCTTTAACTTCCTTTAACCCCTGTCTCTGTATAATGTTGCTTTGATTCTTGCATTTCGCTCCGATGACCCAGTTATTGCTGTGCACCAGTGTAACCTGATATCTGAAAAATGAGCAGAGTGCATATATGTGGCACAGCATGCAGGGCTTCACAAAGACAAGACTCCCTGTGGATCAGCAGGAGAAGGTTTGGAAAATCTGGCTCCAAACATGGACCGCTGCCAGGACTGCAGGGGGCTGAGGTGAATGTATGCACTCATAACACTGCGAGGCACCGTGCGTAAAAACATCAGTCAGCTGCCATCAGATTCGATCCTTAAAAAGGTCTCCTCTCGCATAATTTATATCGTTGCACTTTGTGTGATTTTGCAACTTCGTCTTATTGTTTTAAGAACACTTGGAAGAGGAGGATGAAGATTTATTCTCGCGTTTTCACTCTGCATAACTCACCCTGATGGGAGAAGTCGGCCGAATGCCTAAAACGAAACTGCGGAGCTACATTCGGTATACGCAGGAAGCTTTTCTCCCGTGTTTTCCTTTCACATGATTGACTTTGCTTGGCATAATGTAGGCCATTGAAAGGGCCCTGTGGGGTGAGCTCAGCCAATCTGGAATTCCACCCAAGTGTGAAATGGAAATTCTTGTTCTGCCTCCCGAGGCCGTGAGCATTTTACTCAGACAAATGACAGTTGTGGGGGGGTGTCCCGACTCAGCGAGGGTTCAGACGGCCAAGGTGAAAACACGCCCTAAAACACAACACGATTGTGATTTGCTGCAGTTCCCTTTCTCCTCAAAAACCAGAAGCTTCAGGAGAACCAGGACTCTCATTGAAAACCTGCTCAAACAAGCCTGACTTCTTGCACCTGGCACTCAAACAAATGCAAACAGTGGTCCGTCATCACAATGAGAAGCTCCTGAGCTCCCGGCGGTGGTGTCACGGTGAAGTGGTTCTCCAGAAAATGACGTATCACTCGAACACTACAGAGAACACTACAGAGTGGAGGTTCTTCCCTCACAAATGATCTTTGGCGGCTGCAGAGAGCACACAAACAAGACGACACAGAGAGAGTCGTGATTATGCTGCATGTTCAGATGTCTGTTCCAAGGAATCTAGAAAAGAAGGAAGGGTCAGTACGACAGTGAATCCTGTTTTGGTGCCAAACTGTGGAGAAACGCACTAAAACCCAACAAATCTACATTGTGTGACTTCTGATGAAGAAATGCTTCCAGAAAATCAGAGAACACACTTGATAAAGTAGGTTAACCACTGATTTTTTTCCCAAAAAGATTGACAGGGCTGATAATGTTGTGATCAAACGAGGAAGGACTGATTTCCACTGATGAGGCTGCAATTACACCGCGAGCAGCAGCGCGAACAGAAGCCTTTCCTACACAAATTTGAGGAAAGGAACGAGGTGTCGATACAAAAATCAGTGGTTAACCTGCTCTCTGAAGTGTGCTCTTTCATTTTCTGGAGCCATTTCTTCCTCGGACGTCACATGACGTAGATACGTTGGGTTTAAGTGTGTTTCTCCCATTGACAGTTACAGCTGTCACCACAGTCTGGACCCAAAGTGAGATTCATTGACGTAATGACCCGTCTATTCTAAATACCTTGGGTCTGTTCCAAGAAGCAGTTTGACTGAATGATCTTTTTTTATTCAGTCCAAAACACAGTTTTCCATCATTAAATGGTGACAAAATGGCAGAAAACTGCAATTGCGGATGCTTTTCCATGCTTTTGTCTGTAGAAAGCCACATTTTTGTCTGTCAAGTGCTCACCAAAGCACGGTGGCCAAAGGCTAGGTTACCGCCACTGCCGCAGACCCCTGACGCCTTCTTACGTGGGACGGTCCCCGCCCTGGAGACACGACACGTTTGGTCTTTCAGTGACCCAAACGCATAGAAAAAGGTTTGTTTTCAGAAATACCCGTGTACGTGTGGACAAGGCCTCAGTAAACCTGCTCTTGCAACGGCCCCAGTTCAGTTTGGGAGTGTTGTGTTATAGTCTATACGTCCGGCTGACACAGTGGACTTTATCTTCTATCAGTACTGAACAGGGAGAAGCTCCGAGGCTCGTACAGGGGGACCGGGCCACATGCTGGGAAGTGATAAAACACAAACACGCTGATATTGAGAGCTCAGTGTTGATGTTGGACGGTGAGGTGGATTCCACACGACGTACATCTTTTCTTATAGCCAGTCTCAGCTCTTTGTTTATCTGCCACGGCTTTGCTGTTTTGGTTGAGTCAGTGCACTCAGAGCCACGTGTTCTGTGGAAGCTGTTTTCAGAGAAGAGCTTGTAAAAACCCCACAGTACACTTCCTGCTAACAAGCACACAGCAGACAGAATCAGTGAGAGACTAGCTGGTAAACAGTGTGGAGCATTCAGCAGCTAAAGAGACAGATTGTATCTTTCAGGAGCTGGTAGAGACCAAAAACAGAGCTAAAAGAGAGTAAATATTGAACTTTAATTCATCACTTGACCTCAAGAAAACTACAAATAAATGCCAGTTTAATAGGTGACATGTTTTAAAGGCTGATTGTATCTGGTTTGTGCTCCGAACACACCCCGCTGACCTGTCAGGGATCAGAACACGTGTCTGACCTTTGACCTCTGGGTGGTTGCCAGTGTTGAGCGGTGGAGTGTTGCAGCGTCGGTGTGTTGTGTCACTTTGGACTCGTGGGGCCTGTAGATCAGCGTGGAGCCTGGATGAACCCTCCAGAGTTTGACCTCAAAGTGTGACTCACTACAATCTGTAACCATGTGCATACGCAACAACACAACACAACGTCACTCGTTTTTTTTATTGTTGTTCCTTTTCATTTATTTTGTTTTTGCATTTTTTTGCATAATTTTGGTATTGAGATAAGAAAAGGAAAGTGATCAAGTTACATAACTTAAATATTGTCACTTGGATTTTGTTACTGACTTTATTTTTTTAACAGGTAATTAGTAACTGTATCTGAATACATTTTTTAAGTAACCCTCCCAACCCTGCTTACATTTACATGTACTGTATGTATATTCTGTACACTGTTGGTCAGCTGATTACCGGATCTCATATTCAGCATTTTCATTTTCAACACATTGTCAATAACATAAATCAATATAAAGATCTGCTACTTTACCTCTGAGGCAGCATCTAATCTGCAAAGTTACTCATAACTAAAGTCATCAAATGAATGTAGGGGAGTAAAAAGTTGAGTATTTGCCTCCAAAATGTAGCAGAGTGGAAGTGTAAAGTAGCAGAAAATGGAAATACTCTTAAACTTCACTTTAAACAGACGGACAGATAGATGTGTGAATGAGAATGTAACTATTTGTACAAAGTAATGGATTATCTAATGTCTCTGTCTCTTGTTTCATTTTTATATCTTACTAAAGTCAGCTGAAACCCATTTTCGTCAGGAACGCAGGAACTCACTCTAAAGACTTCCTGAATGCTTTGAACAAGATGAAATTTCACATAATCTGTTGCTGATTTGTGGTAAAATGTTTTCAGAATCAATTAAGGTGACACACTCGGCGTATTACTCATTTCTTCTACAGATTTATTACAGCAATAACATCCAAAGTGCCGCTCTGTACTCTGAAACACAAAGCTGTACCTTGTTCAGCATTGTGCCCATAACAAGCTCTCATAGGAGTTAAACAGCTGCTAGCAAAGTTTGTGTGCTGTTGTAAAAGTTTTCTGTAAATTAGTGCACGTAAACCTGAGAGAAGGCGAAAGAAATGACCGCAGCAGCTTTATGGTTTATAAACGAGCTACCGCTTCACTCTAACACGTCTCGTTGGGCTTTATACAGTAGAGACTAGAAACTATTCAGAAATCAAACCTCTAAAACTGAGTTTCATGTTTGTTTTAGAGGTTAATTTATATTCTGAAAACATGTTTTGGCTGGTAAAATAGTAAAAGTGTCCAGCGAGACTTTGGCAACCAAATGACACAATGAGTTCCCCTGCACTGTGTTGTTAATCTTTGTTAAAGAGGTAAAGAGGCAGAGTGACGAGGCTGAGCTCCGTGTTGTTAGAGGACGCTGATTTACTGGATGAGCTTAAAACAATATTTTCTCTGTCTGGGCAGAGACAATAGGTTACATAAGAGGAACTGAGGAGCATTAAAGGTGCTTTTTGAGTCTCAGTCCCAACTCGTCAACTAAACTGAAGCTCTGGGATGGTGGCCGACCAGTCATACAATCCCAAAGTGCCAGTTTTTGATGAGTTCAAGTCCTCCATTGAAGATAATATTTCAGTCCAAGTGCAGTATTCACAGAAAAATGCATTTACAAGTACAGAAAAAATGGTAGAGATAAATCTGAGGGGTCGTACGAGGATTAATGAGAGAGGAGACTAAAATGGAGGCATTGTATGTTTCTGCAAACCACAGATTTGTACTCTGCATTTCTACAATACCAACCCGACTGCGTTCATATTGTCCAACTATGAGCTGACTTTCTTGTCACAGGTGGGAGAAGACTGCGTGGCGTGACTGTTAATATCCAGTCCAAGTGACAAAGTTGGATATTTGTAACACTTTCCAGCTGTTTGTGGCAACAACACCAGGTATTTTAAGCCAAAACACAATCTCCTCTGAACTCTAACCAAGTGTTTTTTTGTGCCAGAATCTAACCAGACCATCAACACAGCTTCATCTCCACATAATATCAAGTGTGGACCAGATCATAAGCGCAGCGTTGTCACCACATAGCATTGAAGTTTGGACCTATATGCAGAAACGTGCAATGCAAACATTTACTCTGGCAACTCATGAGTCACAAGACATTAAGTATCTTTTAATTTAAATGACTTTAGTATTTGTGTGAACAGTATCAGACTGTGTGAAAGAGTATTTCCCTCGAAATGAGTAAACTATGAAACTGTGGATCGTAAACAGAGAGCTGAGTTTTCAGACTTTTACTACATTCTTGCTTTATTGGGCGGCACAGAGAAGTGACAGGAGAGCAGACACCTCTGAGTGACTGTGAACAGTTAAACAATCCACAATGACCCAAGTGTGAGTCTGACTGCTCAGGAAACCCTAAATCTAATATAAGACACATTAAAATGACTTTCAGGTCGTTTCCACAGGCTCTTAATTTGAAAATATGACGGTGAGGTCGTGACAACTGGAGCGAATTCAGGTCAGAGTTTGTTTTCGCAGATGAATTTACATTTCAGATCCTGATCCTGAACAATAACTGTTCACTGTGCAGAGTTTCTGACTGTTTCCATGGGTGTATGAATGTGTCATATGATAGTTCGCTTGAAGAAAGAGACTCACGGTACGCCTGACTAGGACCAGTTGACAGACCAGTTGAGCTGATTGAACCAGTAAGGGAGTGGGCAGCTTTTTCTTCTGTTAAAGCTCCTGAGAGCCCTGATACAAAAGTCTCTTTATGTATTCTATTAAAAAAAAAAGGACTGTGTCTGTCTTCACTCCCACTTAAAAAACTAAAAACATATTTCTAACCGCAGCAGACGCAGAACAATGGAAACGATATCCACATTTGAGAAAGAGATCACTCCTCCTCCTCCTCACTGCAATAATCTGTCATTAATGTAAAGCACATTTAGAGATCGTTACCTGCACACACAGATGTTTTTCATACGTGTCCTTAAATTCTGCCAACGGCAACATAACACCCTCGATGTACTCTTCATCATTTTAATCGCTCAGGACAGATTATTTTAAACTGACGGTGTTCACATAGAGCCGTCTGAGTCATCGTTCGTCATTTTGAATTAAACAACGGTTGTTTTCCTAAGTGAAAGAACTGCTCAACAAATAGTAGTTTGTAGTCAAAAGTTTGACAGTTTAGAAGAATCACTTATTTGCCTTTTAGCGGCGAGTTTGATGAGAAGATTGAGACGTCCGATTGCTGAATCTGAAGCTTTCAGCCAGGAGTCTGAGTAGCGAGTGGAAACAGCTCGTCTGGCTCCATCCAAAGGCAACAAAATCTGCCTCGCAGCGCCTCTAAAACTCATTAATTAACCTGTTTTATCATAAAACTGACGCGTAAAATTGACACGTTGTGGTTTTATTGGACTCCAGGAGGTTCTCAGCCAAGAAATAACTCTTGGCACATGAACCCAAATAAAACTAGAAGCTGCTGTTTTAACTTTTTCAATGTTTGCATAGATAAAATAAATGACATAAAAAGTGTTAATTAGTGAGCTGAAGAGGAGCTGCTGTTGGATTTTGTTACCTCTGGATGGAGGCAGGCTAGTTGTTTCTCCCTGTGTCCAGTCTTAATGCAAAGCTAACCGTCTGCTGGCTGCAGCTATAATTTAATGGATGATATCGATCTTTTCGTCAACCTTCTGCAAGAAAGCCAATGCAGCATGTGACTATTTCCCCTTTAAAATAACAGCTTGCTCACAGATCTGTTCGTTCTCCCCGCTCAAAGACGCTCCAGGCAGTTTTGCTCAGCTTTTGCCTTTCATTTTAATTTTAGCTCAAACTGAAGCCTGGCATCCAAAATAACTGAGCAGAAATGATTTATTTTAAACGTCTGGCATCTTTGGACGCAAAATCGAAGGAGGATGGAGCGGGAGATAATGTGACACTTCATCCAAAATCCTCCACGTGACAGCCAGGTGTTATTGTCTCTGGTTCGGGTTGTGTTAGCTTGGTGTTACTGTTCTGAGCTGTGTGCAACGATTGTGTAAAACTTGCATGCACGTTAACTTCAAGACATGAGTTTTCAAGACGTAACATTGTTATGACGTGCTAAGTTTTGTCCGTAGCGAGCACGTAATGTCACATTACATCTGACAAACTGCTAAAGATTTGTATTGAAAACAGTTGTGCTGCATTCAGAAGCGGTGGGGAATATACATTTCTACATAATGTTGCTTTAAGGTACTTCTACCTCTTCCTTCTCATTTCATGAATCAAAATTCTGTGTTCATGAATGTCCCACAGGTTTGTTTTTATCACCCCATGAAAAAAAGTCCATTTGTTCAGTTCATTATATAAAAGAAACTTGAGGAAATGATGAAACAAACGCTGGAGATCAGCCCCGAGCTTCCCCCTGATGATTTCCCCCTGAAACGAACAACAGGAAATGAGTCTTGTTTGACTATTGAGAATATTTGTTCTGGGGCTTTAACAAGTATTTTATCTGCACTGAAAGCAAAACCTAAAGTGGATGATTTTTTTGTAACCTTGTCAGGTCACCAGCTGGAGCATCCTGAGAGGAAACAACACATAGAAGAAGAAGAAGAAGAGATATCATAACATCACAAGTCTGCTGAGATCATCAGTATGTATCCGTTTTGAACCTCTGAGCAGCCACCACAGTTTTCCAGGAGATAAAACAGGAGCTCTGTGTGGATTCACAGATCGTCCTTTTGGCCCGACCCGCTCTGACGCCTCCACGAATGTTCCTGGAAAGAATTCAACGTGTCACCGTGCTGCGGTTCGTCAGTGTCAGCACTTCAGTCACATCTGTTCCTCTGGACTGTTTCCATCGATTGTCATCCGATTTTATTTGTTAACAAATAAAAAGCTTTTATGAGAGTTTGCTTCTGCCAGAAATACGCTCTTGAAGCGATCCCATCTTGTAAAAAAAAAAGAAAGAAAGAATGTTTGTCACGTGGAGCAGCAGAGTCGGCTCATCGTTCCTCCAGAGGGTTGACAGACCTGCAGGTCACAAAGTGTGAGAAGCTCTGTTTGTGTGTCTGTGGCTGCGTGTCGAGGTCGAGTGGCCAGTGGATGATGTCATGTGACTAATTGGAAGCAGCACGTGTGTGTGTGTGTGTGTGTGTGTGTGTGTGTGTGTGTTTAACGATAATACATGGAGTCGAAGGGATCAGGTAACAGAGCTGCTTTGTTGACAAGATGAGCTTGTTTCTATAAATCACTGAGGCTGTAAATCTACACACACACACACACACACACACACACACACACACACACACACACACACACACACACACACACATTGAAGGTATGACCCCAATAAGAGGATACACAGACTTAAAACTTCACACACAGTCAACATTAATCAATACAAGCACACACACACAGCCTGTTCTCTCTCAGACTGTAGTGTTGTGACTCGATATGAACAACATGCCAGTGACAAGATATATTAGTTTAATCGTGTAGATATAATTTATCCCCTTAATGCAGGACCTTCACAATATTACACTCAAAGGAAAATGATCAATTCACCCAAATCAAAATGAAAAAAACCCCCTAATTTCTGCACCTTTGGTAGAAAAAAATCCCAATAAAAACTTTCCACCAGCAGCAAAGTTGTAATGATGACGCTGACAGAAATCTCAGTGGCCTCTATGAATGAAATATATCTTCATCATAGGTAAAAAGAGCTGCACAACGGTTGTTTTCCCCTAAAAACTTCATACAAATTGAGGAAATATGTAAACGTTCATTATTTAGACTTCTAACTTCTTCTCCTCGCTGAAATCTAATGAATCTAAAATGAATCTACAAAGTGACTCATTTGTATGCGATTAGTTTGTGTCGTACGGCGATTCAACACAGTTCTCTACAAATAACAGCGAGGAGGCTGCTGAAGAACGAGTCCTTTCAGCAGGAGTCTGGTTTGTTTACAACAATTATGCTAATGTGTCTGAATTAATGGGGTAGTGATTTATAATTTGTAGTTACATGCGACATCTAGCACCCTCACATATAACACAAAGACAACTTTACGCTTTCTTTAAAACACACTTCCAGTTTCACAAAGACATCTATTTTTTTTTAAGTGCATCCACACCAGTATTTTTATGTCCATTCCACAGTGACCTCGGCCTGAATAATAGAAAAATGACTAAACCATTTCTTTTTCATCCTTTTTTCAGCTGGCAAACTAAACTGTGATTGGCTTTGCTGACCTTTTTAAAAGAAGTGATGACAGAGAAATTTAGAGAGGAAAGAAAATTGAGTTAATTTTGCTGCCAAACCGTCGACTGTGACTGCAGCTACAGACAGCTGGTTACTCTGCAGCACTTCTGTTGTTAGTAGCCAGAGAGGTTGCCAAATGGCAGACTGCAAATCGGGTCACATCAGTGAATGTTTGTGAGGACACCTGGGGGACATTTCACCAAAGTCGGTGTGTTATTTTAGGAGGGCTGCGGACATTTCCAGCTGATTTCGAGGCATTTTAACCAGCTATTTTTCAGATCATCGCCATCTGTGATCGTAGCGACCAAAACAGGTATTTAAAGGTCCCATATTATACTGTTTTTCATCAATTTCACACAGCTGTCAGAGGTCCAACAACACTGTATTCGAAATGTACTGCCCCAAACCCATCAGTGGTCCTGAACTTCAGCTGTCTGAAAGTCGCTCAGGTGAGCAGGCTGTTTCTGTTCCTGCACCTTTAATGCTAATGAGCTCCGTCTGTCAACACCTGCCTTGCCTGCTACACGCCCCTCTCAGGGAGAGGATGCCGCTGACGCTAGCGGTAGCATGCGCTAATGTTTACAGTGGATGTATCGCTATGGCTCGCCGAGATGCTGTCGTTCAACCACACCAGTTTGACCCAACACAACCACCCGGCTCCCATCCCCCACTGACCTGCAACAGGTAACGTCTAAAAACAGCTAGCGAAAGCTGTGTTTGTCTCCAACACAGTCTCCAAACTCTTGGACACTGTCCGCATAGTCTCTGTCTCCAGTTTATACATGTAGAAGCCACAGAAAACGTTTTTTTCATAATATGGGACCTTTAAGCCAAACCATGATGTTTTTCCAAACCCTAACCAAGTGGTTTTTGTGCGTGAGCCTAAGCAGAGCATGAGCACAATGTTGTGAGGAGAGAGGAATAAAGAACGGAGAGAGACAAATAATATTTTGATCCCGTTTGAATTGTGGCATGAACTACACATACGATGTTTGCCAATTTAAAAGACTGTAGCAGAGTATAGTAGATAAAGATTGAAGAATATCATCTAACACCAACATGGCCGCCGTCTCGACACAGAAAAGGTAGTAAAAAAGATGAAAATCACAATAAATCTGTGTCGTCTTTATAATGACGTATTTTCAAAGGTGTATATTTCATTAGTTTGACGACAAACTGCGACTTTATTGACTTGGAAAAGTATCTTTTAACATCATGTGTGATCCAAAACAAAGTTTTCCAAAATAAGGTCCCATGAGGGAAACAGGAAGGAGCGTGACTTCGGCTCTCCATAGAAAATGGAAAAACAAACGTGAAGCTGCAACATAAATAAAGGTTTATTCTGCCGATTGGGTTGAACCAGCAGTCGTTCCCCAGCTGTAAATGAAAGCATTACTTTATAATGCCGTCGACATACATTCAGAGCTGCTGTCATTTACCTGGATGCATTTAAACTGAGTGATCAGGGAGACTTTTCGTGGCAACAGAAAGTCCATGTACTCTTTACTCTTCACAGCCTTTCTAATCAGTTTGCAAACGCTCCATTGTCCCTGTGCACACTCCTGACATTTTAAGATTTATTACACTCTGGACATTGTTTTGAAAGTGTAAATCTCAGTTAAAGGGTGAGAAAAACACAAAGTCAGTGTGGAGTGAGAGCTGAAACACAAAGAAAGTATGGGTTTTGAAATTTAAAGCGCTTTCATACACGTTGGAACATCCCACCTCCTCTAACGCGGCGCAATTCAGTTGCATGATCATCATAAAAGAGATTATGTGAAAAACATCCAGCTGGTATTGTGTTTGTATGAACAGTACAGAGAACAGAAACATCCAATGAAATGCCTTTTGATTATGTTTTATGAGACCATCCGTCCTTTCAGAGGCAGTTACACACTTCATTACACACTCTGTATTGTCTCAACACACACACACACACACACACACGCCCCTGCAGTCAGTGTGTGTCACAGTGACAATAAAAACCTTGAACAAACATCTGCAGCCAGCGCACGCTTCATTTAACCGCAAAGACAAAATCTATTAATCTCATCAGGGCTGCATTCACTTATAGAACGTCTGCATCCTCAACGCTGACGAACCCATTGTGAGGAAGTCTGAACCACTTAGAACGAAACGAGTCGACGTGGAACAGATTCACACTTTACTGAACACACACACACACACACACACACACACACACACACACACACACACACACACACAGACACACTCCACTCAGCGACAAGTGTGAGCGTTTAATTCAACCACAATTGAGCCACTAACCTCCTGCTGAGTCCATGTAATGACCCATGGACACCCCACTGTGACCAGGACACACACACACACACACACACACACGCACACACACACACACACACACACACACACACACACACACACACACACAGACACACACACACACACACACGCACACACGATGATTCTTGACAGGGTTTGAACTCAGGGAACCTTGAACTGCAGCACGAAGGAACTAAAAAGTGGAGAAAACAGAGAGACAGAGCGAGAGAGAAGAGATGTAGAGGAGGAGAAAGGAAGGATGAAGAGGAGGAGAGAGAGGGAGGGAGAGGGTGATAGGGGAGGAGGAAGGGGGAGAGTGGGGGAGAGCGA
>NC_140187.1:3688491-3918491 GCF_965226575.1 Pagrus pagrus | reverse complement strand
GAGGAAGGCCGACTTTTGAGGGACAGAGAGTTTAAATAGTGAATATAATGTGAGTAAGACAGGCAGACAAAAGACAGACAGTCATACAGACAGACCCTACAGTGAGACAGGCAGACAGACTGTCTCACTGTAGGTTCACCTTTCTAGATTGGCATCAACTTGAAACCCTGACGTAGAGATCAATTGAATGACAAAAGCCCATCCATCCATCCATCCATCCATCCATCCATCCATCCCGAGGCGTTCCCAGGCCAGATGAGATATCTAATCCCTTCGGCAGGTTCTGGGTCCGCCCCGGCATCTCCTTCAGGTTGGTAAAAACCTCCAAAGGGAGGTGCCCAGGAGGCATCTGGATCAGGTGCCCAAACCACCTCAGCTGGATCGTTTCGATCTGATGATTCGAGCTCCTCACCCTCTTTCTTAAGCTGAGCCCAGCCACCCAACAGAGGGGACTTATTTTGGCCGGTTCTGTCCGTGATCTCATTCTTTAAGTCACTACACAAAACTTATGACCACAGGTGAGGGCTGGAACGTAGATCAGCTGGTAAATGGAAAGCTTCACCCTCCAGCTCTGCTCCCTCTTCACTGCGACGGTCCACCGCAACACCTGCGATACTGCTGAAGGGGCACCAATCCATCGCTCACCTGTGAACAAGACCTCAAGATACCTAAACTCCTTCACTTGGGTCAGGAGCTTCACACTCGGCTGAACAACTTCCCAGTGCCACGTCATCTGCAAATAGCAGTGCATCATCCTCTGAACACCACAGGAGGTCAGGTGTTGTCAGTATTGTATGTTAATGCTTATAAGGAGCTATATTCTGAGCGTGAAACAAAGCTGCCAAGCCCAAACTGTCTCCAGGAAGTAGACTTTTGTTACCGTAAACTCCTGGATTTAAACCACACACCCCACCAGCGCAGACCATTGCATCTTTTTGTGTTTCTTTTAATTATCGTATATTTAAAACCAGCCAGACAGACGGTCACTTACATTTCCAGTCCATCAGCGAGACGGACATAAATCTGACATGTATGCATGTAGACACGTAGACTGACAGTCAGGGGACCGTTGTGCTTTAACATCGAGTGCTCGTCCGACAGCCTCAGAAACCCTCTTTCTCCTCACTCCTGTCTGATATCAGAATCTGGGGCAGCTGCGTCCGACCATTTCTGGAGCTTTTCCAAAAAATGACAACACCCACTTTACACAGCGATTAGCCAGGTGTGCCAGGTTGAGAGAGTAGGCAGGGTTTAAACTTCTCCCTCGAGCTCTCTTTTTTTTCTTCTTTAAACAACTACTTCTGTCCCCGTCTTTGTGTGTACAAACGAGTACAACGCTATAAATGTCCTCCAGGAGAGACTGTCTGAAAAATGTGCATCTTTATCCCCATATTTAAACAATTATGGCGTCTCTCCCGTCTCTATGATAACAGGCTTTTCACTCTTGCCTGCGAGTGCGGCTGTCTGGAAACGGCAATAAACACTTCTGCCTTCCGATGTGGTCGGACGGCACGTCATATAACCCAGTTCTTTTTTCAGAGCACAAGAAGACACAAAGACACACAGACGGACGAGCAGACAGACGTGCAGACAGACGTGCAAGGCTGCGTGTTGGCAAGACAGGAAGACGAGCAGACCGATAAGAAACGGAGAGGCATCAAACCTGTTACACTGTAATCAGATTAGTGTGATCATACAATGACATCATTAAATCCACTGCACACACACACACACACACACAGAAATTAGTCCTGCACCGTGGTGAAAATAATCTACCAGACATTGTGTGTGTGTGTGTGTGTGTGTGTGTGTGTGTGTGTGTGTGTAGTCCTAACTGTGTAATAAGTCTCTCTCCTAAGCACTGTGTTTATGTGTGTGGTTGTCTTAAACACCGTGTCTGTGCTTGTGCGTGCATCTAAATGCGAGTGTGTATTTTAACAGCTTGCCTGCTGTTTTTAATTTTCTGGATTGAAAGAAAGCATGCATAATGTGTGTAGGTGAGTGTGTGTGTGTGTGTGTGTGTGTGTGTGTGTGTGTGCGTGTGTGTGTGTGTGTGTGTGTGTGTGTGTGTGTGTGTGTGTGTGTGCGTGGGCAGGCTGACTCCTCTTTTCATCATTTTAATTTGTCTCGCCTGCTTTCTCTCGGCTTACTCTGTTTTTTTTGTTGGTTTTTTTTTGCTGTTAAAGGGAAATCCCATAAAAAAAGTGCCATCTTCACAAATATTCATATGACACACAACATACACCCACATGAAGACACACACACACACACACACACACACACACACTAAACTGTGACCTCCATCATAGAATTAATGTGCAGTGTCGTCTGAAATTAATGCAAAGCTTAAACAGTCGGCTGTGTAACGTTTGAACGAATACAAGTGGTTTTCTCCGTGCGGACGTTCGAAGAAATGAAAAACACAGCGTGCTGTTGCTGAAGTTTTGTCCACTTCAGTTGGAATCAATTGTTTTCTTTATTTGTTCACATCCACAACGGACATAAAGCAGTTTGCTGTCGGTGTTGTGCCTGCTAACACCAGAGCTAGCAGCTGTATGAGCGGTGCGTTGAGTTTAATTCTGTCGTCAGCATGCTAACGTGCTAATGCCGTTTTTCCACTGGCACTTTTGGCCGCGTCGAGTCAAACCGAGCCACCGTGGTCTCCCCCAAAATCGATACTGAACTCATGTCTGTGCAGGAAACCTGAGAGAATGATGTTTTTAAAGTCAGTGTGTTCAGCTCTCTGTGTTTTTGTATCTTCTAACTGAATCTCTTCTCTCTGTTTGTTCTTTCAAACATCGGCTGTGTTTTACTGTTTCATCGTGTTCACCTTCAGCTGTTTCAGGAGTCGCGTTCTGTCACTGCTGCTGAAAACACAACGTTTCCTGTGATGCTGCTTCGTAATAAAAGCTTTTAAATGACTAAGTAACGGGGGGCTTTTACTGTGAAGAAAGTTATAAGAAATGAAACGTGTTTGTAACTGAATTAGCACTTTGTTAGCGGCGATTCTTCGATAGTTCTGCAGGGATCCAGACAAGCGTGTCATTGTTGTAAGACACACCTTCAAGCAGGTAGAACAGTTGTGATGGAAAATCAAAACTCTGGCCGCACTGAGTCAAATATATATATACATATGTACATATTTGCAGCTGGCTTAGATCAAGTTACAGGTGCTTTGTGTCTGTACTTGAATATAACAACCTTTCGTTCCTTCTAACCGTCTCTGTCATCTTTCAAATGTAAATCTGGCCGATCTCACAGCACAGCTGTTCAACATTTAATGACCCGTATTTCAAAACGGTTCAGAAAACAGTGGTTTAAAAAGAAATGCACATCCCAAATCACAGACAAGCCTATTCGCTATTCACACAGGATAAATTTTATCAAAAGAGCTCTTTGTTTGGCGAAATATGGTCGGTAATATGTGGTGAAAATTTTAACTTTACAAATCATGGATGTGGCGGATTCACACGGGATTAAGATCACAGACGTGCTCTGAAATTATTACAAATGACTAGAGGTCCACAGGTAATACAGTCCAGTGTGAACAGGGCTTTTGTTAGTGTCAGAAAAAGATCATGTTTTGGCTTAAAATACATGATTTGGTTTGCCTACAAAAGTTGAAACGCCTTCTCGAACAGCTGTCTCCTCTGGTCACAGCATCACCATGAAGGTCTGCTCATATGTGTGACCCAAGCATGGTATGACACACATTGTAGAAATGTCAATAAGGTACACGTGTGTTTATTTGTCCTTGTTGTAAAACTGAAAATGAATAAATACGGAACATGTGTAAGATACAAACTTGAACATTTTTGTGGTTTGCAGAAAAAAACCCCACATTTCATTCTGGTAACTGCATGAAGTAATGACACAGTGTGGAGGATATAAAATGGGCACAGTTTTGTATTTTTGGACTCGGACTTGAGATAATCTCTCGTGTCTTTGAAGTCGGACTTGACTCTGTCTTGACCCCTTCGTCTGGACACTTGACTTGAGCGCTTGAAAGAAACATCCACGTGAACGTTTCTGAACGACACCGATGCACATTCTCTCATCCGCAGCCCGGAGAAGCACGTCTGATACTTCAGATGAAGGCAATGTCAAAGTAAACCCGACAAGTCAGAGCAATATGGTAATATGAACACGGCAAGTTTGTGTGTGGCTCTCCCCTCGGGCTCCTTTCATGTGTTTATTTTGTGTTTTTTTTTTTCTGTTATTCTTTTTTTATTTGTCTCTCTTCCTTTTTCACGTGATCCCTCTCCAGCCTCCCTGCCTCACTGTTTCCCTCATCCTCTCTTTGTTTACAACGCAATCTCTTCTCGACAGAGGACATTTTTAATAGTCTACTGCGTCTAGCCTCAAACAGAAGCGGGGGAGTAGGGGGGCGGGCAAGCGAGGAAAAGACGAGTGCAGACAGAAGAGAGAGAGAGAGGGGGGGGGAGAGAGAGAGAGTGAGGGAGGTAAAGGTGGGGGGCAGACAGAAAGACAGGCAGAGGGTGAGATAATGAGATAGAAAAAGGATGAGAGGGAGAGAGAGAGGTGGATTTGTTATTCTTGCAGGGTGTTGCACAGACAGAGACGCAGACAGACATTACCTCACACAGCTGCTGCAGTGAGAGGAGAGGGTGACAGCGTGTGTGTGTGTGTGTGTGTGTGTGTGTGTGTGCAGCCAGGCGTAAACCTGTTTGTAATATCCTAAAGCACAAATGTCAAGCTTCTATCAGAAAGTGTTTTCTCGGAGAGCAGAAACTCGGCTTTATATCAAGTCGTGTCTTTCTGCAGCTTTGGTGATCGTTTCTATCAGGTCGTCGATCAAATTCGACTCGTTATAACGAAGTCCGACATCAAGATGATCAGACGGGTTGTAAAAAAGGAGGCAGTTTAGTTTAACCAGATTATCTGATAACCAGTTTATTTGGTGGTAAAAACTGAAAGTGAGCACGCACGACTCTTCATTGTTTGCCTTTGTGTTTCTCTTCCAAATAGGTTTTAGCCAAACTGGGGGGTTTGTTTAAAAGCTGTTTGTTTGCCTGCCCGCTTGCTGACATTACTCATCCTGGTGAATAAACAGTGGCCAGCAGCAGTTTGAAAAGGACAGCTAAGACTGAGGACAGTAGCAGCAGCAGCAGAGAGGATGGATGTGTCAGTCGTGCTTATGCACCACTGATGTGTAACGTCTGGTGTGAATCTAAGGTCAGACATGTAAAGTACGGTCTGATTTGTGTATGAAGCAGAGCTCAGTAACGCTGCACAACCCCAGATAAAAAAGATTAGAGAAAATCTAAATTGCAATGCTGCTGTAACAATTTGTGGGAGGTTGTACGTTGGACTTAAAAGCAGACACCGAGACAGGGAGAGGGTTAAAGGAAATTTAATTTGAATCGCTCTAGTAGTAGGCAGAGGAAGGTAGCTCAGGCTCAGCAGGTGGCTCAGCAGGTGTAGTAGGCTCACAATGGCGTTGGCTCAGGCTTTGTTGGAGCCTCTGCTGAGTGAGACACAGAGGATCCACAGTGGAGTGAAGGCTGGAGGCAGAGGTGCTGGAGGCTGGAGGCAAAAGAGCTGAAACTCGGAGGGAGCAAACTCACTGGAGAAGCTCACGATTCTGCAAACCTGAACGTGGTACGCGTCGATACATACGCGTCAAATCACGTTCACATTACAGGTTCAGTTCAGTGCACTATAAAGGAGCTAAACACTGCGATATTTAATCAAGCTTAAGTTGTAGTCGACTTTATTTCTTTGCAAAAAAAAGGCACTGTGTGTTTTGATAATGTCGTTTCCCACAGGGAACAAACTGAAGCCTCTCCTTTGATGGCGTGTTTGCAGGATCCTGCCTTCATCTGAGAGACAGCTGGGGAGGAAAACCATAAAACCTCACCTGAACCCTGATCCTCAGCTAACCCCTTGTTGACGTCAGGACCCGTGTACCAGTTTGTTTCTTTGTGTTTGCTCACCTCTCTGCACTTCAATCGACATTAGGGTTCCCATGTACACACAAACACACACCCACGAACACACACGTACTGTACACAAAATGCAGCCGCGGAAGAGTGGGATTGCTCAAGCCTGCCGTTTTTCAGTACAGGGCTAAAGTCAGATTAGTGCTAGTCTGTCTGTCTGCTTTCACGGAGAAACATGCTTAATCCCTGTTTAATCCCACCTGCAACGGGATTGGCCACCGCCTAAGACTCCGATGGCTATTACCCCGAATGCAGGCATTAGACACAGACTACCACACACCTGGGCCGAGAGACGTACACTGGGGGAAAAGAGGGATGTAAGAAATAAAAAATAAAAAAGATTCTATTTGTTTTGGCAATTCTGCGTTTGGCTCGCTCACTCGCTAATAACGTATGTCGAATTGAATTGAATTGAAAAAGAAGGAGAGAAGCAGGAGGATCAGTGGAAAGAAAAAAAATGACAGCGTGAGGGATTTGGACGAGGACGGAGACACGGAAAGTAAGAGAGCTGAAGGAAAAGATGAAGAGAGAACAAGCACAGAATGAAACCGCTTCGACACCGAAACACATAGAAGATGAAATAAGAAAAGACAAAGGGGTGGATGAATGTGTGTAAAATAAGACAACAAAGATAAGAAACTAAAAAAAGGTGTTATGGACAAAGAAAAGTCGTGCTCAGAGTGACTACCTCATTCAGTTTATTTGACATTACCTCAGACACGTGTTAAAAAGGTGTCCAGCAGGGATGCATGATCATATTTGTTGAGACAGTCTTTAAAATGAAATATCGGCATCAGCCTGAATGGTATGTTATGTATGTTACATCACTGCACGACATTATAGAACTTAAGACCCGGGTGAACACACTAAATTCAAAGTGATGACGCGTTATCAACATCCGGTTGGGCGCGTAAATAAAGAAGGAGTTTGGGATGCGGTCTATTCAAAGACCTTTTATTACTGGACACAGTGTTGGAGGTGGAGCCGCGTTCATTCCTGTGAAAGCTGCTCAGTGGTGTTTTGAAGACGAAAATACCTGGATCACTGACCGAGCCGGCTAACTTCCGGTTTAGCGCCCGGCTAACTTGAATGGAGATAAAATGATTTAATCGTGCGGCTCTTCTAGACTTTCCAAGTGTTATTGGGCCGAATGGCTCAAATTCTGACATTGAAACGAGTCATGTCTTGGGGGTTGGGACACTCAAAATACTGTATCCACCGTTTTACAGAAGCTTCTTTCACAATGGGTCGGTTGTTGTTTTCTCTTCTGTTATAACTGTTTCCGGCGCATTCGTTGCGCTTCAGATAAAAATCACAGGCGGGTTGTCTTGCCTGCGGGAAGTGGGAATGGAGTCAATATGCGGTGTACCGTCGTTTAAAAAAACCTGTGTAGACCCGCTAGTTTTAGTGGAAACGCTGCTTTCACAGTTTGTTTATCCATACAGTCGTTTTTCTGAGTAGGAGGGTTCACTGATAAGCTGATGATGCTTTAATTATGGGCAGACGACACAAACCATTGACCAAGTAGTTTTATTATTTTGCTCAGTGAATGTGAACATTTGGAAAAGCATTGTATTCCTGCATCTGTGAGTGGCCCATCACAATAAGAGTAGACATAATAATGTGTTAATTCAACTACAGCACCTCTAATTAGGAGCAAAAGAATATGTGCGTATCGATATCCTGCCAAAATGAGTTGGAGAGTATCAGCACATCGGCAAAAATCCAATAATGAGCACCTGTAGTGTCGACGATAACATTCAAGATGTTTTTCCACGGGGCATTTTTCAAAAAAGACACGCTGACACATCAGAGCAGGAAAAGCACGAGTGTAAATGAGACAATGGATGAGACTATTATTTGGATGTTTTGGTTTCAGGGTCTTGCACAAACAAGGATATTGGTACAAAGAGTATTGAACAAGTTTCGCTGCTGTTAAGTGCACTGAGAGTCTGTTGCTCAAATTCATCCGTCAAGTGCCATTAAACCACTGCAGAAGAAGAGGAAACACTACACAGGTAATGAAAGAGCATCAGTTACACCTCAAACTAACAGAAATGATGTGGAAAATGCAGGAAATGTATATTGCAAGACTTCAGGTGCTTAGGCGACATCATACAATCTGCAACGCAGTCTCCGACAAATTAAACTTACATACTAATTTTAATACATTTAAATAAATAGGGCCAGAGCACCAACTTTATCACTATTAACATTTTTTTTCTAAACTCAAACACATTTTCCGGTGGCTTGAGGTGCTCAAAAACTCACGAAACTTTGTAAAAAGTCGTCAAAGTCGGTGTAACTTTACATCTGATGTGTCTCAGGCGTGGGCGTAGGGAATTGGCTCGATGGCGCCCCCCAACCATTTTCAAAAGTCAGCTTCCCCTTATGAAGTTTGGACGCAGATATAACATCCCCAGACTTAAAAAAAAAAAAGCCTCTTGGGCCAACACCATTCAGGATACCCAACAGGAAGTCTACCTTTTGGAATTTACTATATTATATTTATAACATATCCGACACACTAATCTAAACACTCAATAACAACACATTTCATTTGTTTTCACTGTGCTGCTCCTTCTGCCTACTTAACCAAGGCTTGTGTTTTTATGATTACGTAAGGACAACTTGCTAAAGGTTTGGACACGACTGTCGGCACATAAACTGACTTGAAGCAGAAAACAGGTGGTGTTTACCTTTAAACTTTTTTTACAGATGATCTTTCCCTGACCTAACCTCAACCGTAGCGTATTAGTAGCCTTTACAAATGCAGGAGTGGAACATCGCTCTCCGGTGGAAAGTCTGATGCTTTGCACAGCAGCCAGCCTTGACTTGCCAGTCTGGTCATGGTTGCGATCAGAATATGTATTTACCAAAACAATTTTGCAATGTGAAGGCCGTCGTTCTGCAGCTTATCTCGCAATCATCAAGATGGCAGATAAAACGATCGCTACCTTGATAAATTTCCACGGTTTTGAGATCTTACGTGAAAACAGCTGTGCATTGTCTCGGCGTCTGATAAACCTCCAAAACTCAAGGATTACTCAAACTGGTGTTCCTGGATTGTATTTCATCTTCTCACCAGTTCCCTGAAACAACACTCCCACCTTCCCCTCCCCACCAGCAGAGCCCCTTCTTGTAATCTAGTGCCACTTTCCGTCTAAACACCTCAAAGACAATGATAAATAGATACACTCACGCTCAATGAGAGTCAGACGGGCAGAGTAAGAGCGAGTCTTGAACCCAATGATTCACCCATTTCAGTCTTCAAAGACAAGCTGCAATAAAGAGGCAAAGACAGGAGACAAAGGATGACCACACCTGGGTGTCCGCGTTGGTGACTCAGCCCCTTTAGACGGTAAACTGACTCACTGCCAGCTCGACTATCATTGTCTGAGCCTGCTGTCTGTGCCAAGGCCCCTTACAGATAACACAGACTAATGGAGGAGCTCTGTCTGTTTGGTTTGTACTGCGTTACAAACATGTGCATGAGAGAGATTCTCCGGAAACAAAAAGTGTTGAACCACCCGGCGTCAGCTCACTTTACGCGCACCAAAGTGCATTAAAACTTCATTTTTATTATCCCCCAAAAGCGCACGATCGCAGCGACTACTCCAGTATGAATCATCTTTTTAAATAAATGGGACACAAAAATTATCCCGAGACCTTTTCCACATGTTTGCATGCTACTATTTAAAAAAAATGTGTTTATCTTTGTTAGCCTGCCAAAAACATTTTTGAGGACTATTTTAGTGCACCAACAAACATTAACATGGTAATATGTGTAAATTCATGTAATGTGATGGAAATTAGAAACAAGCACATTTGAATTCTGAAAGGAGCTGCACATGCTAATTCATTATGCTAATGAACTTTAGCATGCTAGTTTTTTTTTATGTAGCATCACCCACATCTGTCACTGGCTGACATGTTGATATCTACGTACCCACACATATATAGACTCTGACATTTTGTACTAATGAGAAGATGTTAGCATGCTAATACGCTAAAGAAAGATGTGCTGAACATCACCTTGTTAGTTTGGTGAAATCAGATTTAAGCCTGAAGATCTCTGCAGTCACATGAGCTTTAACTCTCCAGTTCGCACTGGTGCCTTAAGCAGTATAATCAAACATGTTCAACCTTTATCTCTCGTGAAATAAACCATCGTCTCAAACAGTTATTAGGATTAAGTGTGTTGCCATTATTTTGTCCACCCTCTTCTCAGTCCTTGTGTCAGTGCTGCTGGAGTCCAGCAGGGGTCAGCAGAGGCTCTACACTCTGTTGTGCACCTTGTGTATTGAAATTAGTAGTGAACAGGCTGATGGGCAGACCTCGTTTAACTTTATAATCTGATTTAAGTTTGGCTGAAAGGTGTTGCCGTACTTTTCTGCTTATATCAGTGGCAGTCGGGGTGAAGCAGTCGCCACAGGCTGAGCTTCTGTCGGATGATTCAATCTGGATTAATAAAGCACTTAAATAAACATGATAAAGGCTCAGTTTACACAAATTAAAGAAAAAAGTACTCCTAGGTTTATTTGGTGAAGTTATGAGATTTCTTCGTTTTGCTTTAAGGTTTTAAAAAAGACAATTCACGTCAAAATCAAGAACTAAATCCTGAAAACTGAAGATATTTCATTGTAATCCGGTTGAACAGACCGTTTAATAAGTTAGTTAGACTCCCCAGTGATTGAATGTAACAAAGTACATTTACTCAGTTACTCTGCTTAAGTGCCAATTGAGGTACTTTACTTGAGTAATTTCCATTTTCTACTATTTTATACATTTTGATGGCAAATGTACTTTTTACTCCACTACATGTATTTGATAACTACGTAGCACATTTTTTTACTTAAAAAACCCCCAAACACTTGTGTAAACATGTGTATAATCTCCTTTTCCTTGTAATTTTGTTTAGTATGTTAAATTACTGATCAGATATTTTAAAGGAGCAGTTTGTAGTTTTGGGGAAGAAATTTTGAGCAGAAGAGAAAAATGCCTAAACAAACTAAATAAACAAACTATCTTTGTTTTCATGACTGAATAAACTGAATAAACATATCCATATCCCTTTCCAGCTCCAAACAGTGTTCTATCTATATATATATATATGTATATATATTCTACCACCATATCTTAACTTTTACTCACAATAATCACACATACCAACCAAAATAAATAGATAAATGAACAGAAACTGCTGTAATAATGAGTTATGTGTCATAAACATCTAGTAAACGTACTCGGTGTCTCAAAGCTCACAGCTCAGCAGCTGTATCTCTGCCTCCAGTTCAGTTTTTCTCAGTTTTGATCAGCTTTACAGCAGATTGTAATGTTTCCCTCGCAAATGTTTAACTTTTTTCAAAATGTTCTATTTTCTGTAGCCGCCGAACAATAAATTCGGGTGGTATATTTTTCCCTTCCTACATGATTATGGCCTTTGGCGAGTCCAGCTGGGCAGTAAAAGCACTTAAACATGCAGCTATAAACTCGAGCAGACCTAAATTGAAAGTTGCCTCAGATGAGACATGCTGTTACAGTCTCGCCCCTATTGGTCCCTGGGGCCTGTCAATCACGGGGGTGACGTAATGCTGTCTGGCTTTGTCGATCCACGCACACACACACACACACACACAAACACACTAATAATCAACATTTTGAGTGTGTTTTTACAGCACTTTTGGGTTTATAAATATTTTAAAAGTCACATGGATGTCTGGATACTCGTGTCCGCTGTTGTAAAAATGTTGGACTACGGTGTTAATGCGTTTTGCCTGCATGTCAGTTAAACATGTTCACTTGTAATGAGAATGGGGGGTGATATTTTGGCAACATATTTGGAGTAACAATATAATGTGCTGCGCTTTCGTTTTTTGTCGTTTCACGTTCATTCCACCCCAATGTGGGCCATGCATTAGTGAAGGACACTCAATAAGGGTGAATACAGCAACAACACGCCAGTGGAAGGTTTTCATTGTGAAGCTATAAACTGTCTAAGTCTAGATCAAGTTCAGCCAAATCATCCACAGATGAATCCGAAAAGACGACACAAGACTGAAGTCAAAACAGACGTTATATTCACTGTGAGCGAGTCACCTTTTACATTTTCCTCTGCATTCTGATGTTGTCTGATGATACTGTCGCTTGGCTTCAGAAAACTTTGGTGGATTAATGATTTCAAGCTAAAATAATAACTTATGAACACCGATTAACTCAATGTGCAAATCAATGTCAAGGTTTTCTCACAATGCTAACTGAAATTAAAGGCTTTTAAAAAGGCAAGTAAGGTGACCTGGAGTTAAAATGATTTTGTCATACATGTTGATTCTAGCTAATGGTTAAAATGCGTTTTGTGTGTCACAAGATGTTCCCAGAAGGTGCAACACCCAGTAAGACTACCACTACTACCACTACTACCACCGTTCCTCAAGGCTTGATTGTGAACCCTGCAAGATGATCTTTGATTGGGTTCAACCGGGCTCAGCAGCCTCTACGGACATCATGACCGAAGAAGACAGAAGAAGAGAAGAAGAGAAACAGAAGTGACAGAGCAAGTAGAAGAAGACTTGTGTACTGTCTGGCTGACAGTTGTTGGCAAGACCTTTGCGTAATAAAAGACAGATGCCAAGCTAGCCTTCTGACTGTCGGACTGGGCTAAGTGATATTAACGGGCTTGCTAAGTTATATAATTGATATAGATGTTCGGGCTGCATTAGCAAAGGTCGGCCAGGTTAGCCAGTAGCATGTTATAGGCAGATGTTACAGTCGGCCTGGCAGCATAGTGTCTCTAGTTGTGGTTACATTAGCTCGACATGCTGCTGTTCTGAGTTGCAACGCTTGTGCAAAATTTTGACTGCTGCACGGCAAAAAACGACACAGTATTGTAACCAGGGATGCACGATATGGATATCCACACTGAAACTAACATATATTTTCTTCCTCTTCGCCATGTTTACATATACGCGTCGGAGCACTCTGTCACCCTATTGGTCAACATCAAGGAACACGTCGTAGAAGATGTCAAACTCGGCAGGAAGATACAAGAAATCCTGACATGCTCGACTTTCCGTCGGGGTGTCGTGGATCGTCCCAGCTGCAACATCACTGTTCTTCAATTATGTTACGCTACACGTATGTCGTCGTCCCCCATGTTCATAATCAGGCCGACGCTGGAAATTTATTGGCCACGACCAAATCACCTGAATACGTCTAGTCTGATCCCAACATTAAAGGTGCGTACCAGCCCCAACAGAAGCCATTTTGTTTTGTGTTATCGGCCGTAATTTCTTTATCTGCCGATAACCGCTAATCTAAATTTTCCATTATTGGGCTGATAATTGATCTGTTCCAATCATATCGTGCATCCCTGACTGTTACAGAAACCTGGGTTTGTATTCACGCTGGCGGTGTTGTTCTGCTCAGAAACTGAGGGGGCGCCAGATCGCTTTAAAACATGAATCCTTGCATGTTGCTTTAACGTTACGTTCTTACAAGCAACAATTAAAGTAATCGGTTTGCACGAAGCAACTCCGGAGCATGAATTAGTTATTATGTGAGCGTGTTTTGCTGATGCAGGACCATAATTGCTTGTGTGCACAATGTCGAGTAGTATTTTTTGTATGAATTAGTAATTTTATTCATTCATGAGCTCAAATTAAGTTTCGTGATCCGGGAGTCCGTTTTACGCACAATTTAGACATCTGATGAGCGAGTATGAGCAATTTCTGGGCCCGGTTATACCCGGTCTGATATGAGCTCTCAGCACAGAGGCTGCATCATAACAACAATAGATTATAGTTTGTTTGTTTGTTTGTTTTTCTTTTATGCATGCATGTAAAAAAAAAAAAAAAAAGTGTTAATAATTTATGAGCCATTAGCAAAAAAAACTTCCTCTTGCTCAAGGTCTTGTATGTTTTTTATAGTTATTTAGGTGATGCAGAAAGCTCTCTGGAGCAAATTTTTGAGGGGGCTCAAATAGATAAATAAATAAATAAACATATAAATAAATAAATAAATAAACAGACCCGACATGTCATCGCCTTTTATCTGCTGTTGCCCCTGTCTGTCTGTCTGTGATGTGCCAAAAAAGCAAGTGGAAATTGGAAATGAGAGACAGACAGACAGACACAGACAGTGTCACCGAGAGGAAGAGAGACGGGGGGAGGAGAGAGAGAGGGAGGGAGAGAGTCACTGAGAAATCCCTGGAGACAGAGAGAGAGAGAGAGAGAGAGAGACAGACAGGACCAGACAGACGTCCGTTAGCAGTTTAGTCGCCGGTCACTCGGCTGAAAACACGGAACCATTACGGACGGAACCGGACATCTAAAGTCGGTTCAACTACATTTTTTTTTTTGTGTTTTTTTTTATAGCAGCGTTTTCAAAAACTACATTCAGCGGCTGTGCCGACACTTCTGCGGTGCACCGGCAGATAGATAGACAGATAGATAGACTGATTTCGGAGGAAGGAGACGAAGAAGAAGAAGAAGAAGAAGAAGAAGGAGGAGAAACCGGAGAGAGGAGGACGGACGGACGGACCGGAGGGGAAGGAGAGGAGGCTGGAGAGAAAACAGAGAAGGGAGGATTTTTTCTTTTTAGGGGGGAGTTTGGTGTGCTGCTTTTTTTTTTTTTTTTTCTTTTCGGTCTCCCTCCTCTCCTTCTTCTCCTTCTTCTTCTTCTTCGCTTTCTCTTCTCCAGTCTTCCTTCTTCTGGAGCATTCATGTCTGATCCTAGGAGCCCTTAAATGTTGAACTTGATGGGTGTTTTAAACGCCACCGCCGCCAATGTCTCCTGTACTTGTAACTGCAAGCGCTACACCTCCCTCCAGAGCATGGAAATCAGTGAGTATACAACTTGAATTTCGCTACTTTTAAAGTTGCCACTCGTTTAAATCGTGACCGTGAAGTTACACGCAGTGTATTTTTGATTATTTAGATAAAGGAGGTGGTTTGGGTCTCATCGGCTCGGCTGTACACCTCCTCACAAGTACAGAAAGGGGCGAACATTTACCTGATGTTACAGTTTGTGGAGTGTTAACAGTCACTGTTTGGCTTGAGGGATGTTTGGTTGTGTTTCAGTGTCTTTTTAACCTCACTTCATGTGCTCACTCTTTCATTTTGAATGTATTTAACGTCCGCTTCATGTGTGTAAGTTGAGCTTTATAACGTTACAACCTTGATTATTCACCAACAACCCCGTTAACGTTACGCCTCGTACAAAAAAAGCAAACTATAGCAACTAAGCTAGTAGCTAAGTTAAATCGCTAGCTTAATTAAAAAGGACGCGAAGTTTTTCTCCACCTCATTTTGTGACTATCAACGCTTGATTTTGAACTTGAACCGAAAACCGCAAGCTTCACATCTCTTCTCCGACAGAGCCGATGTGAGCAAACCCCCCGTGTCAATTCACGTATGTGATTTTCAGGCTGCATTTGAGCTGTTTTGTCCGCTAAAGGAGGCGAAGTTTGACAGATAGTGTGATTTTTCAGTAGGGGTTCCTGAGCCGTTGGCGTTGTGTCTGCTTTTGATCCCAACGTCGCTTCATTTGAAAAGAGAGAGAGAGAGAGAGAAAAAGACCAATCTGCCTCTTCTCTGGAGGGTTTTTAACGGGGGGAAAAGAGGACTTAAAGTGTGTTTAAACTACCGGGAAGTCACCGGAGGGGACGTCGGAAGCGTGATATCGGAGGAATAGGTGGGTTTTGCTCGGTGTAAAAAGGGGGAGAGTTGGGAAGTTTTGTCGCCGCTTCGTCATTCGGGCAGAGCCAGACGTCTGTCTAGCCGTCTGCCTGCCTGGCCTGCGTGCGCGCGTGTATATGCGCGCGTGCGTGCGCATGTGTGTGGTCGTATCCGGGAAATCCCTGTTTGTATATGTGTGCGTGTGTTTGTGTGTGTGTGTGTTTATATATGAGTCTGCTTTTTATGTGTGTTGTTGTTTGGAGAAGCAAGGCACTAAACCTTTCCCCGAGGTTCTAGTCCCACCCGTGCTGGTAATGTATACAGTGACAATACTGAGAGCTGTGTGTGTGTGTGTGTGTGTGTGTGTGTGTGTGTGTGTGTGTGTGTGTGTGTGTGTGTGTGTGTCCAGCTGAAGTCACTGGCAGGGCTGACTCAGACACCTTCAGAGGTGAAGCAGGCCGGATTCAAGACAATGCATGCTAGGGCATCGACCGATGTGGCTTTTTTCAAGGGCAGAAATCGATACGTGGGGCCGATATTCACCTGCAGTAAAAATGAAAATCTTAGTGTCAAAGAGTCGAACAACAAGCGACGGAATAAAACTGAGTACAGTTTAATCAAGTTCTTCACGTTTATTTGTTAAATTTAGTTACTAGTTACTCTGCACATTCAGATTATTCAGTGTTTATAGTTGGTGTTGGGCGATGTCTGTCGAATTGGCATATGAAGATGTCCACAGTGGAACATCGTGATGGATGATGACATCGTTGTTTATGAATTTGAGGCAGCGTGTCCCCTCGCTGTTGTCGTGAGGCAGCAGTTGCGTATTAGCTCATCACTGTAGCAGCCGCTGTTTCCCACCGTTGCTCTGACAAGAATCTCCAACTGTCACCCTGCAGAGGAAACTATCTCCCGTTACCACCGACATACGTCCCTGTGCCAGGTTTAAAAGCGTCCTCGTCTCTGCACCACATGTCTGTTACTTAGCTTTGTTCGGCCTCATATGCATCAGACAACATTGGCCAACCAGCCAAGGAAGCTAAGAAAACTGTATAGAAACGTCATAACTGAGAGAACAGAGGCCCACATGAACAGAAACACTGCTGCCACAAATTTAACCGAGTGTCTTGGGTTCTCCTAACTGGTTTAATAAGAAAATAATAAACAGGACATAAAGACATAATGTACTGAGCAGTAACATACTTCTTTTCATTTCCGCTCCCCACATATCAAAAACAACAACAACTTTTTCCCTACGGCAACTCTGAGGGGACACGCCACTTAACTGTGCTCTCTGGTGGGAAGCCTTTTAAATCACGATGGTCAGGGATTAGTAGTCGATGGCTTCCAGCCATCGGCGATTGGACAATGGCATCGTTCATCAGCTCAACCCTAGTTTATAGGCTATTGATTGTGACGTGTTACCGATCAGATAGTGTTGAGGATGGGACACTGTCCGTCCAAAGTAGCACATTTTTTAAATGTGTTTATTTTATCAGCAATCTGACAAAATCACCAATACAGATGATCAAAAAAATGCTGAATATTGACCCTGATAATCGGCCAGCCCTGTCATTAGTCTGCCAGGAAACTGAGCCTATCACAGTCCAAGATATTGTCTTCAAATGTCTTTTTTTTTGACCTAGCAACAGCTCAAAACCCTAACTTATTCACTTTAAGATCAAAGAAGACAAAGAAAACCAGCCAGTATTCACATTTGAGAAGCTCTAACAGGTAGAGAATGATCCAAAATGATTATCAGGGTTGTTACAGATTAATTTCCCGCAGATTGACAAATCAATTAATCTAATAATGGTAATACTAGAAGTAGCAGTAATAGTAGAATAGCTGAAACTATGACCGGTATTTGCATTACAGACATATGGGTTATTCCTTTCAGTGCACTGATGTCATTTTGGACAATACGGTTTATTATTAAACAATAAAATATCCTGCATCCATTACGTAAGTATCTTAAGTGGTGTTCGATAACATAATGTTTATTTATATATTCTGTTTCTAAAGATTTGCTGCTTTATTTTGCTCTATGATTTTTTGCCAATCGTTGCAGCTTGATCCAGTGAATAGTAAACATAATAACATACATTTGAAGTTACTCATAATGGAAGGGAAGCAAGCATTTAGCCTCATGAAAGCCAGACTACACTTCATGAGTTCAGTTTGCGCACATGAATCAAAACAGGAAAAACATGCACAGAGATGGATTCAGCCTTGAGGACCTTAAACCTTGTGAGTAACAATTATAGACCTCAAAAGAAGCGTGATTCAATGACTCCTTGGCCTTTTTCCACCTATGATTTATTTAGAAACGGATTTTCTTGGATGGTTGAGGAGATTTTGACAGGCCTATTATGACTTTCCAGGTTTTAAATTTGGAAGAAAAAATAATTGAGAAGCCAGTGAGTAATGTGTTCACATAATCAAGGAGGGGTTCATGCTGGTGTCACCAGTCATCTGTTTGCCAGGCAGCCTGCTCAAAATGTAATCCGTTGTACGTGGATGCTTAGTGAGCCTTGTCAGACCAATCTAAACACCAGTAACTCCATTATACATGATAGTCATAGCATATTCATCTATCATCTTAATAGCAATCTTATCAGTGTAATGATGTAATTATATCTGTAAGGGTAGTATTTTTAGTAGGCTTAATAGTAACATAAGTAGCGGCGATGGAACGAATACCAGCACTAGTATCGGTATCAGCAGTAGGAATGGTTTCAGTACTGTACTGTCAGTCATGCAGGAGTACAAGCTGTAGTAGCATTGAGGGCTGCAGATAATGTTTATTTTCATTATTGATAAATCTGCTCATTATTTTCATGATTAATTGACAAACATTTAGTTTAAAAAATGTCAAAAATGTGTATAAAAAGGTCATCACACATCACAAGATGCCAAAGAGGCATCTTCTTTGTCTTCTAATGACAAAGAGAAGCAGCAGATGTTCGACAATTTACTTGAAAAATAACTTAAACGATTAACTGATTATCAAAATAGTTTTCTTTCGATCAACTAATTGACTAATCGTTGCAGCATTGTAGCAGTGCTACTACTTCAGTTAGTACTATTGCAGTATTATTATTATTATTAGCAGTAGTAGTAGCAAAATACATGACATGGCCAAAAGTGTGTGGACACTTGAGCATTTGCATCCATATATGACAGTCAGTCCAAAGAGCCTCCACTTTTTCAGCAGCCCAGTCAAGTTCTCCCAGACCAAACAGGGAGAACCACTTCCTTATTGACCTACATATGGGGGCATTGTCATATTGAAACTAGAAAGAGCCTTCACTAAAGTACAAAGTACAGTATTGTCTGAAATATCCTAGCATGCCTAAGATTTCTGCATAGATCATTAAACAGTTGTAATGTTTACAGCAGAAGTAGTAATCAATAAGTGAAATACAGATCATTGCCTGGACTTGTAACAGAAAGAAAAGATAAGAGTGCAGGCAGACACACACACACACACACACACACACACACACACACAATTCCTCTGTCTGAGAACAGACGTGATGTTTAGTCTGGAAGACAGAGGGAGGGAAACGTAAACCAAAGAAGGAGAGGAAAGACTGTGGGGACAAGAGAAAGAAGGGAGGGAGAAGAATATATCAAAACTTAAAAGTCAGAAGAGAAAGGTAGATAAACTGAACGAGAGCGAAGAGCAATGGAAATAAGCAAAACAAGAGAAGGATTCTGGCGAGGAGTTGAATGTTTTGGCCTTTATTAAAAAAAAAGAAACAGGATTTTGTTCAAGGTGTTTCAGCTTTACTGGACATTATGCAGCGGAGTGTGACAGGAAAGATGAAAGACACAGTGAAGAAAGTATAACAGAGGATAATCCACGTTATACACTTGAGATGCGGTGATCAAAGGACGGTGTAGACATGATAGAAAAAGCTGGAGCTCCCTGTATCTGTACTTCAGAAGATCTCTAGATGCATAAAAATCTTTCATTTTAAAAGGTCATCCAAATGAAAGAAATAGAGCTTTTGTGGAGGTTTTTTTCCTTCATTTTATTCACGTTTTGATCATAATACAAAACCCAACAACATGTCTTTCCAGATAAGAATTATTTGTAATGAGCATTCATAATCAAGGAATCCAAAGCAAGATGGCTAGCTACAGCTAGTCACCAAGATAAAATGTCGGCAGTTAACCTTTCTGCAATCCACTGATACGCTCACATTTGTGCATGTCACATGTACCATATTGACATTTCTAATATACGTGCTATTTGTTTTCTGACCTGACTTTAATACTGGGAAGGGGACGGGATGGTGGTGGAGCTAGACAACAAGGCTGCCAAGTGAGTGACCAGTTCAAGACTGCGTTTTCAACCTTTTTAAGTATTTTACCACTGGATAGTTTTAAGGAAACCTCAGGACTATTTCCTGCTGTGTTTGTGCCAACGAAACCGGGTGTTTCTAACAAGACCTCTGAACGTTTCTTGCTGTGTTTGAGCCGACATAAACATGTATTTTAAGCCAAAACATGGTCTTTTCCTAACCCTTACCAAGTGATTTTTGTGCCTTAACCGAACCAGATCATAATCACAGCATTGTCACAACATTAAATTGAAAATTTAACCTATAAAGAAATGTAAAGTTGAAACTTAAAGAAATGTAAAGGTTTAACATAGACGTGGTTTGCAGAAACGTACAGTGACGACATTTATTCTGGTGATTGGGTTGCTAGCTGTGGCTGCTTTATCACTTATATACCACATAGCCTAAAAAACAATAGCAACTCAACTAGCTGAGTCCTGGTCACGTAAGGAAAAGGCCAGTTCACTAAGGCTGTTATATATTACGACCCACCTGCAACAGCTGCATTTAAACCGTTTAAATACTTTAAAGTGGTCAAACTTCCCAGACTTGTAAAGGAGCTGCAGAGACCTTGACTCACGTCCAACTACCATTCATCTGTCTCTCTGTCTCTCCCGCACATTGTCCCTCATCTGGATCTGTGAAGCTGTAATTGCAGGGTTACATATACCTGTTACACCCTCTGACATATAAGAGCACACACATACACACACTAATATGCAAAACACATCTGTTCTGAGCGGCAGTCAGACATCGCTAGTCAAAGCACATGACATCAGCATTACTCACAGGCTAGCCATGTGTGTGTGTGTGTGTTTGCGCGAGTGTGTGTATGTGTGGTGAAGTCATTGCTGGTATCAGCTTGTAAGAATCATTTCCTACCAGCAGCTTGGTTTCCCTGTGCATTTGTTACTACATGTCTGGCCTTCTTGACACCAACACCTCCACAGTCTGCCTCTACAGCCAACATAAATGTTACCCACAGCGTTTGTCTCAGTGTGTGTGTGTGTGCGTGTGTGAGCGTGTGTGTCTGTGAGTTCAGCTGGAGGGTAGTGGTATTTATTTTGGTTATTGAATTCGAGGAAAAGAGTCAGAATGTTCCTCCGTGGAAAGGAGGTGACTGCAGCAGCAACCGCAAGAAGGAAACGCTGTGACACATTCCTGTAACTGTTCAGCTGCGAGTTTGCGACATTAGCCGATGAGCAAGACGCTGAAACTGTAGCTGACGCTTCTTGACTTCATCGTTGTCGGGTTTTGTCTCCAGAGGTGAATAATATGTTGATTTACGGTTGGTGGTCGTTTGTATTACATCAGATCTGAAAACAGTATCACAATCTGCCAACTGCAACCAACGATTATTGTCATTGTCAATTATTGGTTAAACATTTTCTTGATTGATGAATTAGTTGTTTTGGTCTGTAAAATTTGGGCTTTTCTTTCCTTCAAAATCGCTCAAACAGATTAATCAGTTCAAAGATTTGTTGGTGATTAATATGTTATTTGACAATGGATCAATTAATCAATTATTCATTCCTCTATTATCAAATCCTGATGCCTTTTAAATCCCTCATCGAATCCATTGCAGTTCAGCTCTAAACACTGAAAACTCTAAATTAGCTTAAAGCATTAACTCAGTTTTTACTTGCTGAGTGGGCAGAAACATAATTAACAGCTCACAAGTACAACCTGAAAATGAGATGAGCAGCAGAAGATATTAAATGTTGATTTGATATTTATTGGACACACTGTCCACTTGGAGATCTCACAGATTGCTGCTCACAGTCTTTGGCTGAGCACAGACGCCGGCTTGCAGACAGCACTTCCCTCCAACCAGACAACAGCCAAGTCTCACTGTGGCCTTTTTGGCAGGTGACACAGGGCATTAATGTTAATTAATTACAGCTTATGTAACACCAGAGAAAGTCATCGCCGGCTTCAAATGAGAAGCCTGCTTACCTGAATGTTCTCAACATTTCCAATAAGCATCTAATATAAAACATCTATACTGTAGGTATATATAGGTTATTATGTGATTATTGTGATAAAGAAATATGCATATTGTGTTAGCTTAGGGAACATCAGAGCTGCATGACATCATTTTCTGAACATATACTGAATATGAAGTGAACTGCAAATGTCTTTATCTGCTTCCTTTAACAGTTTTTTGGAAGTAAGGTTGATTGAAACTGCGATTCGTAATAAATTGACACAAATATCGCAAAAGGTTTATATGCTTTATATTTGCCTTTTTTTGAAACAATGAGTTAATGTGCTGAATGGGAGACGGAAACAATTTCTGAATAAGGTCTGCCGTAGCAAACAGTTATCTCACATGGCTGATCAGCTGACTATTTCGGCTCTGAAAGAAGAAGAATAATTCCCAGACTAATTTCCACATTTCCCTCCAATAGATGGCCAAGGCGTCTTTATTTCTGGTTTCTCTGTTTTTTCAAGGTATAATATTATAATAATACACTTTATTTATATTGCACTTTTCTTAAAAAAAAGTTACACGGTGCTTTACAAAAGAAATGAAACCAGACAAAGCAGGAGACAGTGGAAATAAAAAAAACATCTATTGCCGATCGACAAACAACTGGTTTTGTTCCTGTTTTGCGAGCTCTACTCGATGTACAGCCTGACATAGCCTATTCCACTTTGCATAACTTAGTTTATTAGCTTTGCATTTTCTTTAGTTTTTCTTTTTTTTGTGACATTTCAAAAGTTTGCCTCAAGTTGCTTAATAAACTGATGGATAAACAAGCTAACGTCTCTTGTATCATCCGCTTGTAGCTTATATGAAATCTGTGTGCAAAAGCGGCAGCACTCAACAATATTTACTGTATTTTTAGCTTGAAAAAAAGTCACCCTGCATCTGAAATCCGTCATGTGTCATTCTGTCATAGTCATGTGTCAATCTCTGCGAGACATCACTCTCCACATCCTGTTCAAGCTGCAGCTCCCATGTGACAAACAGATGATGTCTACAAATCAGTGTTAAAATTTTTCGCTTCCACTTTTGACAGCATATTTGTGATGCAAAACTACATCCTCAGGCAACCCGCATGCAAGTTTGCCTTTGATCGCTCACACTGTAATAGCCGTACAAGAGGCAACTTCTACACCATTTTAACTGAAATAACTGTGATAAATGTGCTGTCACTGTAGCTTCAGCAAGGAGACACAACAATGGAAAGAAAGACAAAGAGTCGACCTCATCAGCTTTTAAGAAGACAAATGGATAAAGGCACAGGCTGCAGCTGAACAGTTTTAGAGGTTTTGTCTGTTCATAGTGCTCTTTTTGACATGGTTGTCAGTTCCTATAGGTGTAATGTTTTGGATCTATTGATGGAAGAATACCAGTCATCCAAAATAATCAGATATGAGCGATGTCTCAGGTGTGAGTGCAGCCTGTAGGAGGCATGTTTGAACAGATCCAAGAGAAACTAAGTGCTCCAACAACAAAACAAAAAAAAAGTGAAATAAGAGTTCAAATCTGTCATATTTTCAAACATTGCCAACCATTTTAATGCACTGTTTATCTTTCTTGTCACTTGTCTTTTAGTTTTCATTGATTGGTTTTCTTCCTTTCCTTCTTTCCGTCTCTCGTTCTGTCTCTTTTTCTCTCTCACTCAGTGAATCATGGAAATTAAATGATTGAGTCTGTTCTGGCTGGCCTCCTAGACTTATTATGTAAACCTCTCTGTCTGGCTGTCTCAGTACTCTGTGTGAGTGTGTGTGAGTGCGTGTGCACATGTGTTAGTCGGCGTTTGTCTATTAATTTCCTGTCTGTGCTACTGTGTGTTTCTCGTGTACGTGATGTTGTGACAGTCAGTTTGAGGGAGGAATGTAAAATATAAAACATTTTGTTCTATATTTGCCCTTTTTCTTGCAGTAAAGAACAGAGGTTGATATCATGCGTGTTTACAGAAGCCTGTGTGGATCAAACTCTGCCTTTTGTGTCTTTTCTTCTTTGACTGACAGCTGGCATCCTCCCAGAACCAGAATCACTTTAATCCTCGTGTAAGATAAACAGACAGTAATTTGTCTCGGAAGAAATGATTAAGCCACCGAAAGTCGACTCAGCTGCAGTTTCTTTTCAATTAAGACATGATACTGGGAGCTGCCCAGTAAAACCACAGTCTCAGTTGAGCAGTTACTCAGGAGCACGTCAGTAGCTGTGGATGCAGGGAGGAGCATTTCCTGTTGACTTTGAGTCCAGTTGACCTTCTGTCGATGTGTCCTATACCGTTCTTCTTGCCAACTTTCATTTCTGCCTTGTTCTTTTCCATCCTCTTTTTGATTTAAGTGAGGGTTAGTTATTAGTCTCATTCATTTTTCCTATAGACAATTTAAGTTGACAGAAATGAGTTGAGATTTTTTACAGAAAACTCTCACCTCCAGTGTTCCCAAGTGGTATTGCTGTTGGTGCACCTGTCACAAAGATAACTGGATTATTTTCCTTTTTTCTCTGAGTAGCACCTAACTAACAACACAGGACCAAACATGAGTTTATTCATTTATTTAGACTGTAATGGAGACATGATAGCAGATTGAAATAGTGCCAGCCTGACTGGATCGCCAGCTAGCATTCAATTTCCTGGAGGATTTTGTGCCTGATGACAAAACTGCATTGTGCATCATGAAACATTGAAGCAAACAACTCTATTTCTATTTTAAATCAGTTCAAGCAGTTTAAGCGCTGAGTCAACTGTGGATGAACTCAGCAACAATGGCACCATGGTTAGTACTTAACTGCACCAACAAAACGTTTTGAATGTGTAACCATTCTCATTTGCACTTCTGACTGCTTCCTTCTCCTTGGCGTTGTTGGCAGAGGCTTTTTGATCTGCTAAAACTGACAAACTGATGGAAAACACCCGATTTCTCAGAAACATAGTGTTTCTATGTGAATAAAACACTGAAGATATTATTAAAAGAAAGATTGAAAGAGGTCATAGTATGCAAATGTTCAGGTTCATACTTTTATTTATGTCCTAGTATAATAGGTTTACATACTTTAATTTTCAAAAAACACATTGTGTCTTGAACGCTCTGCGGGTCATGCCAAGCAAGGTAGTGTGATCTAAAATAACGCTGCTATAGCAGTAGCAACTGTATGTCTTCTGACTGACTGGAGTTTATATATTTTATGATATATATAAAGATATGTATTTATATAATGCCTGTTACATAGTGACGCATTTAAGTTACTTTGGGCTTTGGGCTTTTTCACTATCCAGACCTTTTAAATGCACAAAGATGCTACATAACACAATAAAGGAAAGGCAAAATCCCAAAAAGCACCAAAAAAACTCTCTATTTAACCGTCTTAAATTCTTTCCACCTTATTTTTCCTCCTTTTAAAGGTAGGGAGGGTTGGAATTTGTCCCAAGTTTGAACCCAAAGTGTTGGTATTTCACTACCAAGGAATGAGCCTCAACAATCAACTATCTTTCTCCAGAATCACCTTCCCCACCTTTCAGCTCCTTCCTGGCCTCCTTCCTCTTCAGCTCACATCCTTCTTCCTTGCTTCCTTCCTTTCTTCTCCGCTCCCTTCATGCTTTTCATTCGAACTCTCAGCTGTTCATTGTTTCTCGGTCTAGACGCCAATAACCCACACGCACACACAGAAACCAGAAAAAAAGTCATCATCATGCTCTCATCATGCATATATGTAGATGCATGCAGAGTGTGGGTCGAGGGGTCGAGGTCATCGTCACATTGGGGGTCGTGTGTGTTTGTGTGTGTGTGTGTGCGCTTTCTGCATATAATCTGCATACAAGGCAGCGCTCAGCTGAGGCCCTTGTAGTCTGTTGGACCCATATTGTCCCATTAATTAGTCTGAAGTCAGAGTCGGCCCTATATGTCTGTCTCGCTGTGTGAATAAATCCATACTGAGACTGTCTGAGGACCAAGAGGCTGCGCTATAAATAAAGGCAATGACTGTCTGCCTTATATATGCATAGAGTGTCAGACGACGATGTGGGAAAGATTGTCTCTTGTTTTTCATTAATTAGTCTGAAGCAGAAAAAAATAGCCTGTATGACTGTCTGGTTCTCTAAATACTTCAATTGTCGTCTGTTTAAGAAGCTCAAAACAACTGTGTCTTGTCTTTCATTAATTAGTCTGTGCCAGGGGAAGTTTTGTGGTGTAGGATTGTCTAGTTTCTAAATGTTCAAATTAACATCTGATTACTTGTGAAGGAGAAATTTAAAAGTGTCTTGGCTTTTGTTAATTAGTCTAGTCTAGCCTGGAAGTTATTAATGTCGTCTGCTAATGTGGAATTGATTGCGGATGTAAGGCTGTCCGCTTTTTAAAAGGAGTTATATTTATATCTTTAAATTGATTTAAACTATTATAAACTCTTCTTAATGGACAAAAATGTCTGTGGAGCTGTCTAACAAGCTTAATCAGTCTTACTTTCGGGCCTGAAGTGTTTATACTATGTAAGAAAGAGTGAGCATTACTGAGATCTCGAAAACGTCAGCTGACGACATGGTCGGATTGCGTCGAGTGTTTCAGAGCCATAAGTTCTGTTTGGCTGTCTAGTTTCTCGACAGCTTCCTGTCATTTAGTGTTATTTGTTGCTTGGGTGTCTTTAATTACTCTGATCCACAAAACGTAGTTTTGAAGTGTGTTTAATTAATGAGTAACTGGTCACTGCAGTGTGTGATATGGAAAATAAACTGTCTTCATGAATTAGAGAAGAAGAACAGAAGCTGCTGCTTTATAGATACGCAGTATGACAATATAAACAGACCTTCGAGAAAATGAAACTTATTCAAGATGTATTTGTTTTGCTGTTGGTGACTCTCTTTGGCTGCTTGAACGAGCATCTGTTCGGTGAGCAGATATTAATGTTCGATGTGAAAGCAGCGTTTTGGATGATATGGAAAGAAATGTGGCCTTTAAACAAATACAAATCTATTTTAATGCTATTATATGTCTGTGACAGCCTGATAGGCCCAGAAATAAGAAACATCATGCCTACATCTCCGAGCCGACCTACTTAAGTAATTCAGTTTCAACACATTTGTTCAGCGCATAATTGCCATTACAAATTCAGATATTCAGATGTGTGCATGCAAATGCTGTTTGTTTTGATGGGGGATTTTTTTGCATATGAAACCAACGTTGCTCAGCATCTGTGGGGAGAGGGGGTGAAGAGAGGCAGTCTGGGTGTCTGGGAGGGCAGAGGTCAAGGGTCAGGTCAGGAGAAGGCAGGGAGGGGGAGGGGTGAAAGGTTCATTGTCACGACAGTGGAGGCTGGTTTATGAAGCATGTGTTTGTAATTTTGTGTAATATTTCACCACAGTTTACATCTCGTTGCGTTCCAACGCGCTCATTATTACTCGTTATTTGCGTAAACAGTTATAAACACCCTTTTAAGTTACCAAAATGTGACACTGCATGAGCTTATTGATTGCATTGATCAGTTCAGTTTAATCAGCTTGTTTTATGGAGTGTAGATATGTTTCGGTGTGTGTATGAGGCCTTTAATGAGGTGAGATGATTGACTTGTCATTTCAAAATCATCAAGTATTATCTGATCACAATGCTGCCAGTAATGATGTAATAATACAACTGACAGCAGACTGACAGATTGATATCTGACTGGCTGTACTGTCATTGTTCAGCCAACTAAGTCTCAGGTGAAGTGTTGGAACAGTTGCAAATGCTCCAAATAAGCAAAATATGCACATTGAGTTTACATTTTGATAGCTCTGTCTAGGGCTGGACAACATGTATGATATATATCGTTATCTTGATGTGAGGCTGTTTACCATCTGAGATATCATTATATGACGATATGGCTTAGGTGTTGCCTTTTTCTGGTTTTAAATGTCGCATTGTCTGAACTTCTCAGACTATCCTTTACCTACTTATATCCACATTACTGAGGATTACTTCTGACTTGAACACTTCCATATAGCATACGCAGCATATAAACAATTCATACATGGGTTTATAACACACTAAGATGTAGTAGTAAGGAGATATAAGCAGTAATTGATATATTGTCTAACATTAACTCCTTCTGTGGCACTTATAAGTGGAGGCTGATGTGTAAACAGATAATAATGTTACAATCAAGTTGCAATAATGTGACATATCTTAAAATAAGTCTACCTGGGAGAGTTAATAATAACTGACATATATAGAAAATATCATTGTATCTGCTTACAGCTATATTACAATATAATGCTGTGCTCACACGCAGATTATCTGAGTACTGCTGATCTGTCCCTGACACAGTGATCTACATATAGTATGTTGTTCTTTGAATAAATTGTATTCATATACAGTAGAGCAGAGCCGTCACTCAGTCAGCTGCTCCTGACAGCGAGACCGAGTCTAGACAATCGACGCGCACGCAGTCTCAACCCCCCAACACACATGACATAGACGTTCATGACCGTGGGCTTGACCTCAACACACACACACACACACAACACACACACACACACACAGGCAGACTTGTAGGGAGGACTGTGTCTGCCTCACTTTGCCCTCTGGCCCATAGGAAACAGCTGGGACCACTTCATTTGCATCCACAAACACACACACACAGGCAGACGACACTGTGACCCCGCCTCTCTGTTTATATTACTAAAAATGATCATTATACGTTCGACTATTCAAACACACAAGCAGCTCTTATTATAAGCACGCATCCTGACACAAACCAAGCTCCACCTCGACGACAACAACCCCCACAGAGGCTGCGCTACAGTGTGTCTAGACAAGAAGAGCAGACACAACTTTATTTGCGCTCTAATGATGTGATTTTAATGGTTTTTAGGGGCCAAAGGGGAGAACATAAAAGCCCACGAACACATCAAAATAAAATGTTGAAGTAACCATTCTGATTAGTCACATCTCTTGAGCTGAGGCTAAATTGGCTTAATATGAAAGCACATCTTTTTCTCCCCATCCTGGCTTTTAGTGCACAATAAGATAGTGTTTTTCAAAGCACAAAAAAGTTTTGTGTTGATGGGTAATACTATTACTTAAGCCTGCCCACAATGGAATATACTGTATCTGTGTTTTGGACTGTTGGTTAGACAAAACAAGCAATTTGATGACCTCACCTTGGACTCTTGTATCTTCTTAATTATTACATATCAGACATTTTATAGACAAAATAGTCAATTAAGTGTGAAGCAAGTTCTGATCTCTAGATTTTAACTTTAAGCAAACTACTTGAGCATTTTTACTTGATTGAATCTTGATACTAAAAGCAGAGTGAATAACAGACTTTAATCAAGCAGGTGGACATAAACACAACTCAAAATTAACTATCCATGAATTATCTGTTGGATGTGTAGATAGAGTCAGAGTCTGACAAATCTAATTACTCAACCTAAACTTTACCTACATTTTGACCACTTTTGCTTTGCTTTGACCCTGAATGTGCAAGTTTGACGCAAGAAATAATAATGATGGGAATCAATTTAAAAGCACAAAACACGACATTTAGTTTCACAACCTTGATCGGATTCAGGTGTCTGATCAAGGTTTGCACTGCGAATAATTTTCTGTCTCTAGCCTTGAGACAACAGCCTGTTATCACATCTGACTCCACCTCACCCTTCATGTTGCTTTGAGTTAAGTGTCTCGGTCTGGTTCAGTCACAAGGCCTGAGAAAGAGAAAAGATTTCTAAAGAACTTCTTAAAAAAGTCATATTTCCGCGTCCAACAAATGGGACAGTGAGACGAGTCTTGTTGCAGGAAGTGAACTGTGAGCCAACGGAAAGGTTCCCATCACACCTGAGTTGACAGATTATTGGCAACATCAGAAGCAACTGGGTCCACCAACCTCCCACAACTCGTTCAGTGAAGAGAGGGTCGGCCTTGCCAGCTGGCACACAAACAAACACACATATATGAGGCCCATATCGTTTTGTGCTCCATAGGCACGGAGCCAGATTCCCAGCTTGTTTGCCATCCATCCATCCATTAAGCCTTTATTACTCAACCACAGATCCACTCATGGTAAACATTTCTGACACTGATGCGGCAGAGAAACGTTGACAACATAAGTCACTGTCAGCAGGGAACTGGAATAGATGGAGATTTGCTCTGCCTCCTTACACACAGAGTCCGAATAAGAGTTTCCAGGTGTGTGTTGGATATTTTCCAGATGTCACATTCGATAAACGTTGACTTGAGAATTCTTCCGACCTTCAGAAATTCTGTTTTTGTTAAATTCCCAGACAGTTAAATATATGCGTCACTACACCTCCCTCGCTCAGTCTTTTTCCTTTTTGAAACTTTTCCTTTGCTATGCTTCATTTGAATGTCTTTGTCAGAGAGATGGTGTTTGGGTTCCTGCAGAGATTTGTTTTGTCTAAAGTAGAGGTTATCTCTCGCTCAGACACAAAGGAGAGGGCGAGTTGTTTCATGTGGAGGATCATTTGAGCAGAGTCTCTAAGGAAGAAAAGATCTTTTCAAAGCCAGGTGTTTGTACTGTTTCTACTGTCGGCAACTGAGCCGCCCTGGTGAGGCAGGCGAGGCTGCAGTCTGGTCACACAGGGAGCGTTAACGCATTCGCATGCTTGTGTTGTTTCTCAGTGGTGGTGGACAGACTGAGTTATGAGGATAGGAACAAATTCGATCATAAAAGATTTCAGTATTAATGTAACGCTGTGTGCTAAAGAACCTAATTATCATGAGACCTTAGACTTAAATATTGCTGTTTATTGATGTGGTTCTTGGGAGTATGAGCAGCAAAAGTTATTTTGTTCATCTAGAGCTGCAACAATTAGTTGATGAGTCGCCGTCTGTTTTAATAATCAGTTTATTGTTTCGGTCACTTTTCAAGCAAAAATGTCAAACAATTGTTTGTTCCAGCTTCTTAAACGTGAGGATTTACTGCAATTTTTTATCAGTTATTGTGGTAAGCGTTTGGATTGGACAAAAGAAGCCATTTGAAAATGTCACTTCTGGGCTCATTTTGAGTTTCTGATGAGATTTTTTCTGGCATTTTATAAACTAAACAATTAATTGATTAAATGACTAACTGTGAAAATAAAGATAAATAGAGCAGATGTATCCGCTGGAAAATAGTTGTTGGCTGCGACCCTAGTTTAAATTGCCAGAAGAAATGTTAACAATGTACATGTTGAAACTTAACACTTCTCAAGCTTCAGTTTTGACTTCGATGTTGTGACGACGCTGTGCTTCTGATCTGAGGTTTAGGCACAATCATGGCAAAAACACCCTGTTTTGTCACAAGACACTTGAAGATATCTGGTCTATCTGTCAAGAATAACTAGTTTTTGTCACCACAAACATAGCCTCCTTTTAAAAAATCCAGTAGTTTCGCACTTACAAATGTTGAAATGCAGTCTCGGACTGTGGTCACTGGCTTAGCAGCCTTCTCACCTGTGACCCTCCACCTGCTGATATGAAAGTCTGCTCATAAACATGTAACATGAGCGTGATATGACACGTGTTGTAGTTATGTCAATATGGTACACATGTTATCCTGGCGACTGTGCTTGGGAGAATTATGCAGGATTTCACGAGAAAGACAGTAATACACAAACACAATCTTGTGTTATGGAAATATTGTTTTTTTAGTCTTTTCCTTTTCTTCATCTCAGGACTACACAGTTTTATCTGGAGCCCCCCTGGAGGGTACCAATGGAAATCACTGGCCTGTTATGACTTGACATTTATCTGCTAAAGAGTTTGAGAATGAATTTCATGTAACTGAAATGAACTTGAAACCCTTTGACATTATACGATTCATTGTTAATATAAAGTATTGATTAGTGGGGCTTTCAACAAGACTGCGTATATAGCTGGGGGAAAACAGCCTGTTGAATCACATGACACACACACACACACACACGCAGTTCGAACACACATACTGAAGCATTATTCATGATGTTGACCTGTTTTCCACACACACTCACATAAACCGAAGCTGCAGCTAGATGTTCTTTCAGTTCATTACTGTTGCTTATTAATGTGGAATTGATTTTCCCAGACACACACACACAGACACACACACAGACACACACACACACACACACAGGGTCAGACATTCAGAACATTCAGACATTGTTGTGTCTAGCCAGGTGTGTGTGTGTGCGCGCGCATGTGTGTGTGTGTGTAAGGACCGGCTGAGCTGGTTTTGCTTTGGCAGCAACACACTGTTTGGACAGGACAGCATGTCTGGCTCATACACACACATCCGCACACACATCCGCACACACACACACACACACACACACACATACCCACACACACTCTTACCCACGTCCCCCCCTCCTTTGCAGGCTTGATCTCACACTGTCTCGCACAACTGCATTCACTTTATCTAACACACACACCTGCAGTTTCAGCATAACAGGTTTGCCCTTGAATATTTTTTAGACTCAATTTTTGCCGCCTCAATGCTCGTCTTTTCCTCTTGTCACTGAAACAGACGCACAGCGTTCTCATGAAGAGTAAAAAAACTTTTATTTTCTGAAGCTAAAAAGGAAAAACCTCTTTAACTTCAAGAAAATGATGTGTTATTAAAACACAATCTGGCTTTTTGCGAAGGTTATGAGTCAACCTTCAACTGCAAATGATGTTTTTGTCATTAAAATATTGGCTGTTAGGGCAAGAAATGGATTTATGACACAATGTAACCGTCGATGTGGCTCCACAGAGAAAAAGTTAACGTAGTTTGATTTGTCTTTGCAGCTACGGCAGATTTTAAAAATGTTTACGTGAGAAAAGGTCACCAACTTTATTGAATCTCAATGAATTTTGTTGCAGCCTTAATTTACTCTGATCACATTTTTTTAATCAAACATGAAGTCTGGATCTCCCATAATTTGCATCCGACACAGATGTCCAGAATCTTAATGAGGAGACAAAAACAAAAAGTCAGCACATGAAAGGAAAGTGGAGCTCGGAGGATTAATCGATTCATTGATTAGTCAGTCGACATAAAAGTAACCAGCAAGAAAAACATCATAGTCAATTTACTCTCTTTAGGTTTTTGGATTGTTGGATAAGACACAGTGAGACATTCAGTAACATCACCTTGAGCACTAGAAATATTCTGACACCTTTTCTGATATTTTACAGACGATGAGTTGTTTGGTCTGTGAAAATGAAAGAAAGGTTCAAGCTTCTCAGATGTGAGGATCTGCTGCTTTATTCTGTCGTCTTATTTAGTGCTAATAGTCGCAGCTCTTAACTCAGTGAATCCAGTAAACACTGTAGATATTATTATGAATTAGGGCTGCAACTAACTATTATTCTTATTGTCGACTAATCTGTTGATCATTTGCTCGATTGATCGTCTATGAAGTGTCAGAAAATGGTGGAAAGTGTTGATCAAAGCCCAAGATGAGAGAGCAAATGTCTTGTGTTGTCCGCAAAGATATTCAGTTAAATGGCATAGAGGAGGAAAGAAAACAGAAAGTATCACATTTAAGAAGCTGAAATCAAATTGTAATTACAATTACTCGATTATAAAAAACAGATAGTTATAGTACAAATAGTTGACACCTAAGCGATCAATCAATAATCAGCAGATTCATCGATAATGAAAACGATCCGTGTCGCAATATAATGTAAAACTTGTGATGTAGACTTTAGTTTTAGACACCTTGGATCGGACTATAACTTACCTGATGCGCTGTGTGCACGTGTCCATGCACACACACACACACACTGCAGACTGTTAATGATTACTATTATGTCTAGCATCACATTGGATCAGAGCCATCAAACACACACACACACACACACACACACACACACACCCCTCTGCATGTGACCTGCCCACAGCGACTCTGTCTGACTTCCCTCTCTCTTTCACATTCAAATGAACAGTGTGTGTTTGTGTACGAAGGTCTAACTGTGTGTGTGTGTGTGTGTGTGTTCGTGCACGTTGGACTGAGTGCGTGTATCTGTGTGTGCGGGGGTGCGAGACGACAGGGGTAGTCTAGCTCCTTCTGGCTAGAATTCTAATGAGCATCACACACACACACACACACACACCGCAAACCACACACTAACACAATCCAGACACATGCACACACACACACGCACACTCACAGAGCCAGACAAGCAGCTGATAATGAGGTTTGATTTTCATATGTTTCAGACAGAATGCTCTGCAGGTCAGCTAGTACACAGAGGAGCAGTGTGTGTGTGTGTGTGTGTGTGTGTGTGTGTGTGTGTGTGTGTGATTTCTGGTCTCGTTGGACTTTACATATTCTCACTTTTTCCGTTGTTAACATTAATGACCGTGTGTGTCCATTACAGCACGAGGTGTGTCATTTGCTTTTGTCTGTGTTTTGTCTCTGGTTAGCTGATGTTTCTGATCTCAGCACAGCCAGACTTCCATTTAATTTTTATTTTTTTATTTTATTTATCTATTAAAGAGCAGCCAGACTGCTGTTTGTGGTTACATTACAAAAACCAGCAATGAGTCAAACATTCATTTAAAACACAACTCTCTCTCTGGGTATTAAATGCATCATTTTGTTCTGACAGGGCAGAACCAGAAGCTTAGCATTATGCAATTTCATATTGCTTTGTTATTGCTTTCCCAAAGGTAAGATCGTTTTCTATTTTGTTATTAAAGAAGTACATTTTAACTAACACTAGCCTTCAACCACTTCCCAACTGACATTACCATTTGTTAGCATTACATAATATGATAGGAAAGGCAGAATTAATTCTGAGATACTGGATGTAATCAAATGGCAATGATAGCTAAAAAGTGGCTGAATGCTAACATTAGCCAATGGGTAATCAAATATGGAGTTTTGCCTTGAATTATGTCCCTCCAGATTTTCACTGTCCATCATCTTTTTTCAGTTTCTGATCAATCAGGAAGCAGTGAAATGACAACAATTTGTCAGATTTCATACTTTCATTCGACTTGCATTCCAGCTCCCCACCGAGGAAAATGGCCGCCGCGTCGATACGGTGATTTGCCATAGTCATGCTCTCAAAGGAAGTGAAATAATGAAAGCAGAAACTAATTTGAAGAAGTCGCATCATATATGAAGTCTGACTCATTTTGGTCAGATGTTATGTAATTTGTCTCAAGTCTACATTATTTTTATGTCCTCCGTGCTGGAACGGAAATTCATAGCTCAGGTTTATCACAGCCCACACGCTGGTGAAGAGCGTGCCAACCGACATCAACAGTCTGGAGATATTTTGTATTTATTTCAACTTCAAAAACAACCGTAGTCCACCTCAGCAAATAGATAAATAAATAAGGACATCAAGGAGAAACCCTGGAAAATAAAAGTACAAATAATGTATTTTTTGGTTTCTTTGACATTCTGTTTCACAGTGTTACATCATTCTGGTGTGCTAGCATAGCAAGGTAGGAAGCTAATCCAGTAGTTATTTAATAGCAGACTTTACAGCTCACAGTCTTGTTAATCATGTTGTTATTATGCACTTGTGATAATGTGTAGCTTATAATGTACAGTCTCCATTTTGTTAATTTTTTACTGTTAACTTGAACAACTACAGACACACCTTGGCTCAGGAAGGTGAATTCGTCAATGAAGCTGCTGCGTTGTACAGGTGTGTCGTCAACAAGCTAATCTGTAGCTAATTAGCTTCCTAAACTGCTAAAACGATCAAAATACAAGCCCCACAGAAATATAATATCCATTTCTCACTGATTGTGTGAGCAGCAGCTTGTGTCAGAGTCTGTGACCTACTCACTGATAGCGTTAGCGTAGCTAGCATTCCAGATGGGACTCACAGTTTAACATGGGAGTTCCCTGGATTAGCACGCTAAATTTAGACTAATGCTCCGCTCTCCTTCCCTCTTCTCTGATCTACTTTATTTATTCTTCCCCGTCAAGATCTATTACTTTAGCACGATATACTGTATTTCAGTATGATTCACTGTGATTCTCGCACGTCTGCTGCGTTGTGTCTTTGCAGCTAATCATGACTGTGTTGTCCCAAAATGAAAAAAAAAAAATGAAAATGACGTTTCTTTTTTCAGAACTATAAAACAAAAAGACAAGAATCAGAAAGAAGATGTATATAAAGATAAGTAGGGATGATGATAATTGACTTCCTGAACCACGTACACACACACCCACACACACCCTCACACAAACATGCACACACACCAACACAAAAATACACACCTCCCTCTTATTTCCCACTGTTGAAACCAGCAGTGGGAGTTTTGTGGACCAAAGTTCCCACACTTGTTGGCTGCACCATGACCGTGGCTTCCAAAGTCAATGGAGTGTGTGTGTGTGTGTGTGTGTGTGTGTGTGTGTGTGTGTGTGCGTGTGTGTGTGTGTTTGTGTGTGTCCGTGTGTGTTTGTGTGTGCCCCCCTGCTTCCAGCCCCTATAGCCTTTCTCATGGAAATTGGCAAGCAAGCAAATTGTGTGCACCTATGACCTATAACTCTCTCTCTCACACACACACAAACACACACTCTCTCTCACACTCACACATGCTCTCTCTCTCTCTCTCTCTCTCACACACACACACACACACACACACACACACACACACACACAGCTGTCTGTGCTATTTCTGACTACCCAGACTGTCGAGTCATCCGAGGACTGAGAACGAAGGGGGGAGGGAGGAATTAGCAAGCTTCTCTCTCTCTTCCTGCCCTTTTCTCCTTCCCTTTCTCCCTTTCTTCTCTTTTCATCATTGATTTTTTTTTTTTTTTACTTCGTTCTCCTTCCTCGTCTCTTTCTTTCCTCTTTCCTTCCGTTGCTTCTATATAAACTTCTCCTGATTTCCTGTATCTTTTCCTTTCCTTTCTTTAAACTTCTTTCCATCTACCTTTCAGGAGCCCTTAAACTTCTTATTTTCTCTTTTTCCTCTCTCTGATAATTTCTGTCCTACCTTCCTTTTCTTTATCCTTTCCTGGATGTGGGAAGCATGGGTTCTTAGGGAGCTGCAGCACCTCCTAAAAACCGGCATAATGACGTAATGTCAATTGCACATCTATACTTCCCAAGTTAGGAGACATATAATAAAATGTACTGTACTTCCTGCCAAGTGATGCGACTCACAGCAGGTCCAAGCTTTTGGTGAGATAATTTCATCATCGATTAATCCGCTGATTACTTACTAACAGAATTATTTCTAATATATTAATAGTTTTGTCTATATTTTGAAAAACGCACATCACAATTTCCCAGAATGTGCATTTATTAAGTTTCTAATAATATTGGTATCAGCCTCAAAAAGTATCAGTTAGGCTCTGTCATGTACTAGGCCTGTCATAAATGACAAAGAAAAGCAGCAGGGCCTCACATTTTAGAAGCTGCAACCGGGAAATGTTTGACATTTTTGCTTGAAAAGTGACTTGAATGAACGCGAACACATATGTAGATCCGCATATATGCTCGTCTCCTGTATGAGGTGGCTGTAGCGTCACTGCATTACGCACTACTGTATAATGAACTAATCATCGGACACATCTTCTGCCCATGTGAGCATCCTGTCTCACTCCCTCATCATCTCCTTGCGGGTTTCATGCTTGACTTCAGTGTCGTCTGTGTAGTCGCTGTGGCTTCTCTGACACATGTTGGTGTTTAAGTTTGCTCTTGTCTGCAAAAGAATCTGAAGATAGGCGTTACATTTTGTTAATAACTATTAGATATCAATAATCCAGGCCAGTCTGTATCCTGTATCCTTCCCTCTCCCTCCTTTCCACCCTTGCTTCTTTCCATCTTCCTCCTCCACTCCCTCCCTCCTTCCTTCCCACCATATTTTCTTCTTCCCTGTCTTTCTCTGTCCCTTCCTCTCTCCTACCCTCACATCATCCTCTTTTCCACCCCTCCCTCCTTCCTCCTGACCCCCTCCCTCTCTGTGTCTGTCTGCTCTCTCTGAGCCATCTGACTCGGCAATGACCGGCTGTGACCTTTAGCTGAATGCAGGAGGAGGTGGTGGTGGAGGAGGAGGAGGAGGAGGAGGAGGAGGCAGATAGACGGAGAGCAGGCAGCGGATGACAAATGAGCTAATTGCTTCAGATTAACCATGGAGTGTCTGCCTGCCTGCCAGGCTTACAGCCTCCTCCTGTCTAGACAACACCCCAGAGGGAGGGAAGAGATCAGCAGTCTCTCTCATGCAACATGACTGAGAAGAAGTGAAAAGTGTTTTAATGGCTTTTTTTGTTGTTTTCGTCCAAGTTGCACAAGGCAAAAGACCTGCAACGTAAGTGCAGAATCAGATAAATCCTGTTAGTTTTATGCCCAGCAGGAGCGTGTGAATTAAAGGCGATTTAGTATTTAACTTTCATGTTTCAAGTTTTGAGATTCAATAGAGACAGACTTAATAAAAATGGTACAGCAAAGGCTAAAATATCCTGACTTTTAGTTGCTATCAAGCTCCAAAAATGCTTATTTCCGACAGTTTAACCTTTTTCATCAGCGCTTTCTCGTCTTTCCAACAGCAAACTTCCAGTTTATAACACAGGCTTTTATCACATATTGTTGTCTGCCAGGCTGAGTTTAACTCGGCCGGTCAGTAAATTCTCAGTAAGTCAGTTTGTAATAACCAGAGAGGAGAATATTTAAAGTTGGTGACTCAGCTCTCTCGGGATGGTGCAACAGAGAGATACCAGGTCCGACTTTGGATCGGTCTCTTTTTTTTCCTGCCAGTGACCAAACCAGCAACAGAATGCAATGAGGAAACTCATCACAGCGTCTCAGTTAGTAGGAAAAAAAAAAAAAAAAGACCCAGATGGTCCTCGTGGTGCAGAGATGTCCTCTTCAGTAAAAACAACAAGTCGTTGTTGTTTTGGGGAAATTTGAAACAAAGCGGAAAATTGTCGTTGGCCCGGTCACACTCCATTAAGACCACCGCGAGGCAGTAAGTCGAAAATAGACATCAAGGGCAAAAGAAAATCAGAAAACAACGTCATTTTAAAAGACATGAGTGCCTTCAGGGTGAGGTCATGCCCTCTGTATTTCTTTCCTGAGACTATAGGTACAGGTTAGATTTAAAAGTTTGAGGCGGCTCAGACAGACTTTTTCTGCCCAAACTGAAGTCTGAGAGAGCAGTCACTAAGCCCGACCCGAACTCGACGGGCGTTCTGTTGTTTTCCCAGTCAAACCCGACACAGTTAATAAAGTTAAAACCCTTGGTGCATTCAAATCACGTCCCTTAAATAACAAACTCCTGCACTTAACTGAAAATATAGCACCAACACAGAAGCTCCATCAATTACTATTAGTTATCACTTGGCAATTATTTTTACACTGTATTTTGGACCCTGAAAGCACCATACCAATTTAGCCTACTTTTACACTAAATATAACACAATATAATACTGACCCGGTCCCGATCATCATCCAAACCTGGCCCAGTCTGATGGGTACCTTCAGGACCTATTGGGACCGGTTTTTTTCTTGTATCCATGTTCTGGTAGAGAAAAGTAGAGAAAACTAGTAGAGAAAAGCTTTTTGACCATCATGTAGAAAACTGGAATGGAGAACAGCTGATTGAATGTGTTCAAATAAGCAGAAACTTTACAGCATTTCCAGGTCTTAAGAAAGAAGATGAGCGACTGCTCTGACCTGCGAATAACCTCAGTATTTCTGGATGCACTTATAAAAAAAACATTAGAAAAATGGCGCAGGTGCAAAATTCAGTTTGTGAAAGAAGCTTAAGTAAGTTATGCATTCAGTGATTTTATTTGGCTTTGGCACAAACAACTCATGCAGATATTTTTTGGTGTAAAAAATGTGACAGAAATCAAAGGCAGGAAACCCTGAATGCTGTTTGGCTCCATATTAAAGAGGCAGTGTTATTGTGGATCATCACTGAAGCATGTTTTGGCCTGAAGGATGCTTTTTCACCGGTGCATCTGCACAACACATTTGCTTAAAAAATGATTTTGTCGTTCCAAAAAAGCTTCTGAAATTGAAAAGGAAGGAGACGTAGGTATACAGAATAAGTAGAGAAAGGAAGAGAGGAAGAAAAGAAAGTACATTATCATATCTTTTTATTTGTATTTTTGATGTGCATATTGTAAAAACCTGGAGTTGAAAGTGGGGCTACATATTGCACAGAAAAATATTTTTCTGCTTTGCTGAAGTGGAAAAATGTGTGTAGCGATATTATTATGTAATCGTGTTGCACCTTCTGTTGGAAACTAACTTGCGGTGTGCAGAACATCTGGACGGAAACATGAGAAAATGATTTCCTTGTTAGTATGCAGAGTGGAAGGAGTGAGGTAAAGGAGGGATTAGAGACGGCAGGAAATGAAAGAGAAGAGGCAAAAAGAGAGAAGAAATGAGAAGGGACAAGACAGCGGAGGGAGGAGGTCGGCTGACTGACCTGCTGACCTCCCCATTTGGGAGCTGACAAGTTTTACTGCAGGCTGACACACAGTCACGCGCACAGACACACGCACACACACAGCGTCAGAAAGAGTTTTCGTATGAATTATGAGTCATCAGATCAGAGACGCTGAGCGGAAACAGCACTCTTTCATTACGTTTCCTCAATACTGCAAAAAAAAAGCCCGTGCAAGTCTGTGAATAATGATCCAATAAGTAGAAAAATAATAATTAAATGAAAGTGTAGAAAATATATGTGACTCTTAAACTGGAGGAAAAATGAAATAGAAAGGTTTTATTTTATAACTTATAATGAAATAACATTATTGTTCATAAAATGTGGAATTCACGAAAGTGAAAAAGTCTTTTTATTTTCACGGCAGAGGTTTTAACTCATCGAACACAAGTGTCATTGGTGGCGTTATTGATGGTGATCATTATTGAGCCATCAGTACTCTTTATCGGTCCCACCTGCGCTTTCTTTTCTTGCCGTGACATGCAAAAATATCTGTTGTGAAACACATTTATGAATTACCATAAAGAAACAAGTCAAACAGGACTAATCACTCTTCGAGTTTGGCGACATTTACGAGACAGAAAGCACAAGATTAATGGATTCTTCACAGGGATGAAAGAACAAGTGGGGATTCATGTCAGACAAACACCTCCGTCAAAACCAAAAATATAAAGAAGAAGTCGTAGGAGTCGTGTGTTTGTTGGCATTGTGGGCGAATTCAATACGCCCTCGATCAGATTTAAAATGACAAAGCTAAATTGTCCTTGTCCTCCAATCAGGAGGGCAATTCAGCTTAAAAAACAAGGGAGATATTGAACAAACAAAAAGGATATTGACAAAAGTAAGACTTTGGGTGCCAACACAGTAATCGTTCAACCAGGCACATTTTATAATGCAATGACGACTGGTCAAATTGTTGCATTGGTAACACAAAGTAATGAAAAGTAGAGATCTTGTATAACGTTTCAGAATAGAGACGAACAAGAGCTGCAGACAGACAGAAAGGAAAGGAAAGGAAAGGAGAGAGGAGTTGTGGGAGTGTTTTGGCTGAAAGACGGAGTTCAGCACCAGCTGACAGGATAGAGAGACAGACAAGCTGTCAGCAGGCAGAGTGCCCACACACACACACACACACACACACACACACACACACACACGAACGAGTAGTGGAGGTCTGGGTGGTTTCACACAGATGGCGAGGCTGGCATCGCAGTGTGTGTGAGTGTCTGTTTCTTTTTTGCCTTTTACAATGACAACAGTCTTTAATAAGCATAGGAATGTGACTGTGTTTGTGTTTCTCCCTGTGTGTGTTTGTGTTTGTGCTCTTTCCTTGTTCCTTCCTTCCAATTCATCCTTTCATGAGTTCCTTATAATAGTAACTATAATGAAGAAGAAATCAGGTTACACAGGGTTTAGTGAAGTACATTCAATCTGGGTTCTTTTGGTTTAGGACGGATGTTGACAGAAGCAGCATTGTGGACCAGACCAGCAAGTATTTACCCGTGACCAGTCTATACATAGCTGCACTTCAAACCCGTGTTCAGGAGCCGCCGCTGTACTCGCACTGCTATAATAATTTCCCCTCACGCGTGTCAGACATTCATACATATCTGGTAAAAATACTTGAACGTCCCAAATGCCAGCAGGAAATTGTTTGTTCTACTTTTTTAGTTGTGACGTATTTTTAAACACATTATCAGGTGATTGGTTGAGCTTAGTCAGAGAACACGGTACTCATCCTGTCTGCTCCACCCATTCATATTATCCCATATAACCTTTTTCCCTTTGGTTTGTGGAAGACTCAGGCTACATCCACGCTAATGTGTTTTCATTTAAAACAGAGTTTAAAAACAAAAAATACATCTGTTCAGATTAGTGTTTTAGTTCGAGTAAAGGCTTGCCTCTTGGAAAAGGGTGTAAGTAGTAGTAGCGTGTTAAAACACACGAAAAGATCAACAAAGCCTGTAATTCGTTATCCATGTTGAATTGACCACAGGTAGTCGAGGGTTAGAGATAAATACAGGCCGATGAAGCAAGCTGGAATAAAGGGTGACATGATATGGATTCGTCAAATCAGGGAACGAAATTTTGTGGCTTGTGTCTTCATTTCCAAAAGTCTCAGTTTCCGTCTGTCCACATTGAAATGAAACCCCTGAGTTTTCAAACTGAAACGGGGCCAGCAACATTTCCAGAAGTCTCGGATGTAGTGGCCCTAAAACACAGAGGTTGGCGTAAACGCAGCAGATGTTTTGCCTATTAAAACCCAAAGGTATACGTGTGGATTTGAGTTTCCGGCCCCCTCTACAAAATTGTAGTTTCACGTGATTTTGGATCGTTGTTATTCCCATATCTGTGTACAACAAGCTGGAAAAGCTTGAACAGATAATAAATAAACAAAACTTGCTCACAGTGTCAAGTCGTTAGTTTGCTCTCCACATTAATTATACATTCATTTGGCTTGGGTGCTGCCATAGAAACAGTAAAAGTCAGCCTTGCTCATGTACTGTTGTACACATTAAAGTAGCTTCTCATACCACTCCTGATCCATATGTTCAGTAGTTTCCCATACCTCAGCAGCTCTGCCAGAGACCTATATAGCAACCTACTGGCAAAGTGTTTAAAAAGCAGAAAAGAGGAATAACCCTTTAATACATTTGAATCATATTTGTTGTCAAATTTGATGTTTTTCAGACATAAAACCACAAGACTCACACGTCAACAGATTCAGTTTTTGCTTTAAAATCCCTGATTTTTCACACGTCCTAATGAGAGGAGAAGTTCAAGCTTCACGCCCTCCCTCCCCCGTGTCTCTCATCATTATTCTGTCCCGTCCCTCTGACCCATCTGTGTCTCCCAGACGCTCCCACCACTCCCCCTCTCTTTCTCTCCCCTCTCCTCTCAGTCTCTTTCTCTGCCTCCCCTCCTCCCCTCACGTTGACCCCCTTTTGTTCACAGCTATGGCGGTGGTGGTGGGGGTCTGGTCAGCTGTTTCCTCAGTCTGTGTGTGTCTGGACAGTGTGGGAATGTGTGTGAGAAAAAGTTGCAGACAAAGCTCGCTGGAGCCTCAGAGTGTGTGTGTCAGGCGGTGAGGACACACACGGTGTCGGAGCATCAACGGGACATGTAAGCTTGGAGTTCAACAGCAGCGAGGAGAGATTTTGTTTTTAGTTTGTTTTGTTTTTGTTTGTTGTTTCGGTTCAATTTTTTCAAAGATACTCGGGTTATTATCACTGGAATATAAAACATCTACGTCTTAAGTCTCAGTCTGAGCAAACATCTTGTCCTGTGAAGAGACTATGCAGCCTTCGTCAGGGAGTCACAACCATGACAACTGTGTTCAGACGCAACTGTGCGGTGAGTTTCTCATCTGCGCCTACAGAGAAGAGAGTCTTATCTCTCTGCTCAGATTTTTAGCTTTGGGCTGTTTTTCCTCTGTATTGATGTGTTTTATACTCTGAGGACTGACGCTGTTGCTGACTTGTTGCAGAAGTTGGGAAAGATGATGCTCAACAAGTTATCTGATTTTTCTTTTGAAAATATTGTTATTCAGGGCAGAAAAATACAATGAATCGATTAGATGATTGACAGAAAATGAGCTGTAAGTTATTTATCGAGTTGGAGATGCCAGGTTTTGATGGTTTCAGCTGCTTTCATGTGACAATTTTGCTGCTTTTGTGTGATTTATATCCTATAAACTGAATACCTGTGAGGATTTAGACTGTTGTTTAGACACAAGTGTTAATATTAAGACGTCTTTTTAGGCTTTGGGAAATTCTGATGAGGGTTGCCAGGCAATGAGAGTCTCTGTGGCTGGTGTTCATGCTTTGTATTTGCCAATAACGCACTCATAAATGCTGGTAATCATTAATCAATCCCCACTGTTTTCTCACTTGCTAATAAGCCGTCAAGTCTGCAGTCGTAAATGTTTAATAAGTTGTTAATAGATGGATGTTGGACCTCGTTCTTTGCAGCCCTTTACCAAAAGTTAAAACCTTGAAACTTAAATGCGATTATTAATGGCAAATAACTCATTTTTAACCATTTATACACAACTTATCCTTTAATAAACACATTAGGGAAAGTCGGAGGAAAGAAGCTGCTCTGTAGTCTGGTAGTACGGCACTAAAACAAAGTTTACTTTAGTTTCAACCATCATCCTCTTTCTTCCACGCGGGCCGCCATGATCAACAAAAATAAAAGATGGATCCTCCATCTGATGGAGGAGTTTGTCCAGGCTTAAAAGTGTGAATATCTTCTGGTTTCTTCACTCGTCTGTGACAGTAGACCGTATATATTTGGGTTTTGGGAGAAACTAATATTTTTCACTATTTCCTGACAATCTAAAGACCAAACAACTAATTGATTAATTGAGAAAACAGACTAAATGTTGCAGCCCCGGTCTCCTAAAACTTTGGCAAGATTGCAAATAAACCTGGTTGGAGCTGAGTAAGATCACCTCGAGTGTGGGTTTTTAACCAGGTTTCATTCTTGCACAACTGGTTTCTGATGATTGAGTTTTGTCCGACAGACTGAGACTCTGTGGACTGTTATTTTATGGTCGTATTGATCACGTGAGCAGTTTGCTGTATTTTAGTGTTTTTCCTGCTGGGCCTGTGTGAGCTGTAAATAACATTTTTATTGTTTTATTGATCTCATGTGCTCATGTAGCGTGCGACCTGGTCGGTAGAGGTCTGTTCAGGCCTCAGATGAACTAAACAGGTTAAAAACAGGCTCGGTATAGATTATTTATTAAAGGTTATAAATGAGTCATAAGGGTCACTTGACCTGACTGTCTCTGTGTCTCTACATGTTGTGTAATGGTTAGCTGACCAGACGAACATAACAAGACTGTGAGAACTAGAGTGTGTGTCTGTGTGTGTGTCTGTGTGTGTGTGTGTGTGTGTGTGTGTGTGTGTGTGTGTGTGTGTGTGTGTGTGTGTGTGTGTGTGTGTGCATGTCTGCAGGCTACTTTATGTTCTCCTGTCTGACTTGGCCCTGACCTCCGCCTGCTCCCTGTGAAAAAAACGTGTGAGAAAAAAGCTCCGTTTGTGTGTGTGGTGGTGGTGGTGATGGGGGTGGGGGATGCAGAGGAGAGGGGGTGTTAGAGCAGACTGTCTCTAAACAAAGCTAGCCCTGTCTGGTCTGGTCTGGTCGGGCTGTGTGTGTGTGTGTGTGTGTGTGTGTGTCAGACACCCTGACCCCCACATAAGGACTACATCTCTGTCTGGACTGTGTCTGAAAACCCTTTTTTCTCTCTCACAACACAGAATAGTACAAACCTCTCTGTTGTATTGACACACTACACACTTCACATACATGTAGAATGAGACTATCGTATCCGTGAACTGCAGATTTATGCCGCATTAGGGCGACTGTGTATCAAGTTGTTTTTATAAAATCATGTCTAATAAAAAGCCCAAACCATCAATAAATGTATCAAACTGAAACCACAGGGTGATTTTATCCATAGTGGTCAACAGATGATTCATTAATGTATTAAGTGTCTGGTTCTGCAATGTAAAGATAAATATTGACTGCTGTTTTATATCTTTTAGAATTGGATATCTAGTTATTTAATTGATTCGGTGACACTTTATAATAATCATCATTAATCAGTGGTACATTTATAGTTAATTAAACTTAAGTCATGCACTGTTAACTAACAATGAAATGCTTTAACTAAGTAGGGATGAAACTGCAAAAAGATTTGCTTCCCGAGTCGCGACCCAAACAATGTTTATAGACACAGATTTTATTAACTATTTACAAAATATTATAAATATCAGCTGCAACTTTACAATAAACAATTGCTCAATAAATGGTTTATTAAGCATTATTAACTTAAGTTTGATTAACTCATATATTTATGATGGTCATCATGAAGTGTTATCATTGACTGTCAATATCAGGCCATGTAACCACAGTGTCACATACTGTTGTCCTCTGTGGCTACATAAAAACAGGAAGAGCCACACTGTGAAGGTGAATATTCAAAATACAAAGTTTCCTGCGTCATATTGTTCTTAATAATGATTAATGATGAGTTTTAGTGTTTGACCTTGACAGACTTGTATTAAAGGGACATTCTGGTAATTTTGAGGAACTTGCAAATGACATATGTTTAAAAGAAATGTAATAGTCAAGCAGCAGAGGCCAAGATATTCTGACTTCAGTCTGTAGTTTCAGTCAGAAACCAGGGCAAAAACACTGTACTACAGTTCCCATAATGCAACTGGACAGAATCCTTATACAAGACTCTCTCTGCCTGTTTTGCACCGACACCGTGCTCCTGTTTATGAAGCAGGCTTTCGGCTTTATCTGATGACATCTCTACGACATCATCAGGGTTGTGCTCTCAGACGTAAATCAATCGATGAGCCGCAGCACACTGTAAACATGACGAGTAAACTGACCGCGATCTTTGTTTCTGTGTTGTTTCTGCAGCCCAGCTGGAGTTCGTCCAGATCCTGGTGATCGTGGTGGTGATGATGGTGATGGTGGTTGTCATCACCTGCCTGCTGAACCACTACCGCCTATCAGCTCGCTCGCTCCTCTCCAGACACGCACCCGCACGCAGGAGACACCTGCCATTGGCCAACGTAAGTCCGACGCTACACTCACACTCACTTTTATCCAATAGATTATGTCCAGGTGTAATTTATCCACAACACTAATATTACATATCTGATCGCAGATGGCTGTTTTGTTACCATTACATTGTTAAAAGAACAAAACATTCACTAAAGCACATTGCACTGAATTACTGCCTCAAACTCTAAATTAACTGGGACTTTTAAGTGTGACCAGATGGCTGTTTGATTATTTAGATGCATATTTTTCCTATTTGTAAATGTGGCCACACTCAGAGCCAGAAGCTTTTTTGTTTCTCAAAGATAAATAGCTCCTAAATTAAGGTGAAAATATGTGAATTCCAGCAGGAAAAGTGCTTCACATTTTTATTGTGCGATTTTTTTATTTGTCACATAAAAATAAAGCAGAATCTTAAAACATGAGGAGCAAATGGAGAGCAGTGAATATAAACAGCAGCGTAAAAAATCATCTAATGATTATTTTCATTATCAATTTGGACGTCTTGCATAATCCTGCGGCTTCATCTCTAAAAGGCTGCAACCATCGATTATTTTCATCATTGATTCATCTGCTCTATATAATGTCAAAAAATTGTGGATAAAATCTTGTCACAATTACCAGTGACGTCTTCAACCTTCTTCTTTTGTCCAGCCAAGAGTCCAAAACCGTAAAGGCTCTTTATTTACTGTCATAAATGACAAAAGAACGGTAACAAATCCTCATATTTAAGGAGCTGGAACCACTGAAAAACGATTAATCAAATATAAAATCGTTTTGATCGACTAATAGTCAATAGATCTACAGCAGACAAAGGACCTGAATGGAAGAAGTTACAGCCTGTGTGAGTGTCACCACAACAACTCTGTAACATATTAGAGAAACAAAGAAACCAATCAAACCACTGAATTAAAAAGAGAAAGTGAACGTATCATGAGAACAACAGTCACCGTGGTAACATTATTCGCTGTGTTTTCACTAGTTTAGTCACAGTATGAACACTTCTCAATGAAATCAAACGAGAGTTTGAGTGACAGCATGTGATCACAGTGATTAAACAGCGCCGCGGGCTAAAGCTAACACACTGACTCAGTTCTTCATTAACGGCCACAGCGGCTCACAAAGACTATTTCAAGACGCGCACACACGCAGACACACACACACACGCGCGCTTGACTTACACCTGAGGCTTCTACAAACATATGACTTCACTTGTGCTCCCTGAATCACCTGCTACTGAATCACTGATGTGTCTCCAGTCTCCGAGTGGAGATATATGAGTAAAGGATGAGGCATAATCGTGCATGCACACACACACACACACACACACACACACATATATAGAGCTCCTGATAAGCTCAGGGGAGTCATTGTCCTAGTTAATTTGGATTAGCAGACAGACACACTGACACATATGCAAGACAGGCAGACAGACAGGCAGGAAAACTGTCGCCAGAGAACAAAAAAGTTTTTTAAGAAAGTTCCTTCCGCTGTAGTCGTCTCCTCACTGCGAGCTGTGACCATCGAGGCTAACATGACATAGTTATTTCAAAATGTTTCCGCAGCCGTCCAAGTTTGTTGTTACACAATATATTATCAAGTTGGTTATAGACTCATGTAGACTGATGGACAGTTGTTGCTGTGTTTGTTAACTAGATGAAACTTTATTGATCAATCTGGATCTTTGGGCATCACAGCAGCAAGAAGTCATAAGATTTGCAACAATTAAAGGTCTGAATTGCTCAAAACAATAATTAATTAAACAAAAATATACGTGTGAAGTTTGAGAAATGTTTCAGTTATACCAAAATGTAAAGATGCTGCAGTTAGATCAGGGCTCACAAGGGCATCTACGCAAGTCACTGAGAGATAAAGGCAACACTTAATGAAGATATATGGATATTTAAAAAGGCCCTGTGGCAGTGATGTTTTTATGTGCGCCTGTAGAGCCCTCTAGTGGACACATATGTAATCAAACACCAAAAAAGCACAACAGCACAATTTAATAGCTTCATAAGTCTGTTGGTACATGCTGTCTGTCATAATTAAAGAGAATAAAAACAAGAAGATGCAATAAACATATTTCTCAGATACTAAGTTCTAAAATAAGTAAAAACAAACTTGATCAAAATATTATTGAAATCAGAAAAGAAGCTGCAATTTGTGATAAAGGTAAAGCAGCTGGAGATATGAGGAGACAGGGCCTTTAAAGTGATTAATGAAATAAATGCGACTTTCTTCAGATCGTGTGATTTTTGCAATATTGCATAGCTGATAAAAAATATTGTGTAAATGTGTTTGAATCAAAGTGACTTTATTTAATAGATCATCTCTCTCTCTCTCTGTCAGGAGGGAAGTCTGTGGTCCTCTGAGGGCACGGGGACGAACAGCGGTCTGAATGAGGTAAAGTAACATTTAGACACATCAAGTTCGTTTTTCCAGAGTTTATAGCACTCGGTTTAATGTGATATGACACAGCAGTAATTTGACGTCGTTCCCCTCCACAGCACCAGGTGTATAACCCACGGCCTCCAGACAGAGCGGTCCCTTCATCCTACCTGCAGCGGGAGCCTCAGCACTCCCACTCCCAGTCGCAGCCTCCGCTCCAGTCGCAGCGCTTCCAGCACACGTACGCGCCGAGTCGCTTCCAGCCGACGTACCCCTACCTGCCCCAGAGCCTCATCGATCTGCCCCCCACCATCTGCCTCTCGGACGGGGAGGAGCCGCCGCCGTACCAGGGTCCCTGCACGCTGCAGCTTCGAGACCCGGAGCAGCAGATGGAGCTGAACCGCGAGTCGGTCAGAGCGCCGCCCAACCGAACAGTGTTCGACTCCCATCACCCCCTCGACCCATCCAGCTCCTGTCTGCAGGCCAGGTAACAACTCCCATGATCCCACGCTACTTGTGTCTCTTGTTTTGAATTGTTTGAGAGACCCCTAGTGGCAGAAATTACATGATTCCTGGGCTCCTGAAACTTATTTGTGTCCCTTGTCATTTTGCTTCCAGTCTGCAGGCGCCTCCTCCGAGCGTCCACCCGGGCATCAGTGTGCTAGAAGCCCAGGAGGCCTTGTCCCGGCAGCAGAAGCAGGGCTCTCGAGTGGAAGGAGCTCCACCGACCTACAGCGAGGTGATCGGGCACTACTACCACCCGACGTCCCTGACGCCCAGCCACAACCATCGGACTGTATCGTCCTCACAGGCGCCCCCGTCCTCGTTCATACACGGTCTGCTCCGACCTCCACCTCAGCAGCAAGGAAGTGTGGACAACAGGAACGCACGGAATACCAAGGAGAAATCCCAGAAGCCCCAGCAGGTCTGACATTACTGCTTCCTTATTCCTAGCCTGCGGGAGAACCAGGACTGTGTCTGCTCTCCACGCGGGAGTAGCAAATGAGGAACAACCTGGTCGATGATAACATCCACTCTGATTGGTTCATGTTAGTCGTAGTTGTTGCTGACATGCAGTCAGTTCCCCCTCTTCATGGTTCGGGCTAGGACTGGGAAGCAGCGCACGCTGGCTTCTCGTTTAGGTAAGAACAAATGGAAACCACATCACTCCTGCTGAGCACAACTGCGGGAGAAAATCTGGTACTTCCTGTTCCGCGGCTTCTTACTTCCTGTCTGAGGAGCTCTTCAGATGAACCGATGATGATGTCAGAGAAGAGGGCCGAAGGTGCAACTCCACCTCGTCCCTCCTCTATAGACTGATCTAACTTGTCTTCATTCATTATAAATATTTACTTGTCCTGTTTGTTTCTATAGAACTTTTTTGTTTGTCTTTTTTTTTTTTTTTTTTTTGCGCTTACAGAAAAATTCCTATCCAGGCAAATGGCGAAATGTTGCAATCTTCTTGGTTCTTCCAGGTCTTGTTTTTCTCTGTTTTCTAGTGATAATCGCCCTCGCTGCTTTGGCTCCATTTAGTTCTGTTTCACAGTCCAACGTTGGCAGTGACTCCTGCACCAGGCTTTAGCTACATCACTGGGACACGTGAGCACATTAGAAATATTTCCAGAAAGAGTTTAGATTTAGTTAGCGTGATCTTAAACTAGCTTACCAGTTGTAGCACAGTGCGGAAAGTCCTGCGAGCTAAAAATGTTCTGCCTTATGTCGACCAACTGATGCAGGAGTTGTCGCTAAAAATCCTTTTTTGGTTGTTTATTTTATGTTTTCTAAAGAAGGTTTGCACAAAGTTCAAGACTGTTCACCGCAGAAAAAGAAAGAAATCCGCAATATGGTCGCTGAGAGAGAAAACAGAGAAAGTAGGGGTATTTTTCTAAACTTGATAGATTCTTATGAGTAAAAGAGATGTTTTTTTTCTGTTTTATATGTTGTCTAGTTTTAGAAAAAGAAACAAACATGAGTAATCTGTTGGGGTGCCAACTTTCACATCGAACATTTTTGCTACATACATGTTGGCATGTATATACGTTACAGACTGAGTATATATACACACATGTATGCAAACCGAGAGCGAACTTAAAAAGCACGAATTTAGAGTTATTTATATAAATGCTGAAAAGAATTGCACTATTTTTTAGGATGCGCAGATTGAACGTGTGAGAGAGACTTTTATTGTGAAGGAGCTCTGTCCATTGAGACGTTAACAGACCGAGAGAGGGACCAATCAGAGGGTCCAGCTCAGTGCACGGCGTCCGGTATCACGGTAACATATCATAGAGAGACTCTGACTTTGGTTCAACAGACTCGGATCAACCATTTCTGTACCATTGATTAAAAAGAAAAGAAACCCTACATTTATGCAAATGTCCGAGTCCCGTGAGCCAATCACAAGTCAGCATTCAACCCTGTGGGCCCAATCAGAAGCTCTGCTCGTAGCTCTCTCTCTGTTTCACCCCATTGGCCGAAATCATTAGCCAATCCCAAAGCTGGCTGTCACTACCTCGACCAAACAAGTCAAGCACATACGAGTTTGTTAATCAGACCGTGTCCACATCGACAGACGTCTGAACTAATCAAGACAATGTGAAATGTAACAGTAGAGCAGAGTAAAGTAGAAGTAGAGGATGTAGTTAGTCTTTAATCCTCCTGTGTGTTATTTTATTTTGAATGTCAGATTTTTTGTTCGTTGGGTGAAACGAGAGAGAAGCGCCGCAGATCCAGTGACAGCTATCGTCCCCTCTGTAGTGAACTACTGAGGCAGGAAGCCAGGTCGCCCTACAGGCCCCAAATGAGTGATACTCGGACTGTGCACTGCTGTGGCACCAAACACACACCAACACACACATGCACACGTTAGACCAACACTAGCCATGTTTCCATATGTTTCCAAATGTCAAGCGAATTTCAAATTAAGGAAAATCTAAATGTGAATCTGGTGCGTTTCCGTAAACTGTTTTGAGCGAACGAACTGGGCCGGTGTAGGCTACGTGGCTACGTCACGCGTGGACGTGGAAGCAAACAGAGGGCTAGAGGTAAACAAACCAGGAGACAACATGGAGAGAGGTCTTCAGGAGTTGCTTTCGATAGGGCAAGTTGTAATTGTTCTTGCACGTCAGCTAGCATCGGCCATGTTGCATGCTGTCCGAGATATTCTTCAAAATGCTTTATGGAAACATGGCTACTGTTGGTCACACACCTCCAGTTTCTCTCCTGCCTTCTCAGCACACACACACACACACACACACACACACACACACACACACACTCCCCTCTGCTGGGTCTCTCTCTCTTGCAGGCACCTCTGAGCACTTTACTGCAGCAGGAAACGAGACAACAATCTTCTGTCAGCCAGCGTCAGATGATGAACCTTAAAAACCTACAGTAGAATATTTTAGTTTTATAGGTCACAAACCTTTACAGCCACACTTTAAAGAGATGCAAAGAGTTGTGTTTCAAAACTTTCAACATCCTTCAAGTGGAAAACAAATCAGAACCTCACTACTTATTGATTTATTATTCAGAAGCTAGTTTTAGGGCTGGGTATCGTCTTATTACAATATTCAGTACTACTACTATACGAAATATAGTTATGTTTTTCCCCATAGCACAATTTTAAATTGATTATTTGTAGTCTTATTTTTTATTTTTGACCTCTTCTTCCCTCAGTGGATGTGATAGTTTTGGAGCAGAACTCTTTGTGCGCTGAACGCAGCACGAGATGGGCTGTTAAAAACTGGACACGCTGAAGTGTTGAAAAGTGACACGAGTGTTAATAACAGCTTGTCTTTTGTCGTCTCTTTGAAAGTGTGGAAATAAAAGTTAAACTTAAGTGTTGCTAGAGTAGAAAATTATTCTATTATGCTTTTATTATGTTTTTTTATTTGCTCCTTGTACGAAGCATTTAGTGTTACTTCCACTGTTTTGACCGAATGCTCTGATTGATGTGAAGGTTAACAGAGGTCCAAATGACGCCAGCGCCCTTTAGTGTCCAGTCTTTATGCAACAGCGCCCTCCACAGGGACCGAGCCAAACCGCAGCCAAAACTCCCGAAGCTAAGTCAGCACAACTGTGTAGAGGAGAGAGTCAAAAGGCCAAAAAACAGATTTTATATTCTGAAACCCTTCAATCTTTTCCCAACTTCTCAGATGAATCACAGGCCAGTTTGTGCCTGTTGTGTATTTTTGTTTCAAACATCTGTTTTTCTGAGAGATAAATCTTTCTAACAACACTTCTCACTTTCCAAAATCCTTGAGGAGTCTTGTAACGATCTGGAAATGTATTTCGTCTGCTGTACAACAGAAACGATTATAATTTGTTTCTCAAGTTGCGACTCTGTTTCGTAATCCAAACAAAGATGCCAACCAGAAATGACGGTTAAACATCTTTTCTGTTGTGCGGCAGAGGAATAATTTTTATCTAGAACGAATTAGTTTGAGGACTCTTTGATGATTCTGGAAACACAGAACAGGTTCTTACTTTTCAGACAAACAGATGCTTGGCTCTGTGACTTGACTGATTGAAAGTCTTTCTAAACATCAGTGAACCCACATAAAATTAGATTTGTTTGTGTCCGTGTTAAAAGGGACATCAAAATATGACTTACAGACTCCTCCTCAGAATTCTGCCTTAAACGTCTTTAATACAAAAAAGACAAAAAGTTAATCATCATGTTTGTTTACTGCCTCTCTTTTTCCTTCGTTTCCTGTGCTGCCCCGCCATTTTTTATTTACTTGAAAAGCACTCGAAGAAAAGAAAAATCATAATATTTTGACCCAAAGCAGCTGAGGGAGTGATGACTCGATCAATCAAAGTATAAATCATCTTTGGCCTCAGAATGAGATTATGAGCCCAGTCCCTGCATGAGTTTAGATAACTTATTATACTTTCCTTTCCTTTCCTTTCCTTTCCTTTCCTTCCCTCTTTCCCTCTATTTCTGTTTGGACTGGGCTGTTTCCCTTTTAAAAGAGTTCGGTTCCCTGCTCTGGAGGGTTCGCAGCGGGTATGAGAAGGCTGGACAGGCTCCGATCAGGGCGTCACAGTAGAAACTAATGATAGTAATAATAATTTAATGTAATGTACCTGTCAATTCATGAGAAGTCTAATAGTGTAGAATCAATCTCTCGCTTCAGGGAAACCTGCGCTGGCTGACGATACGAAAAAAAAAAAAAAAAAAAGACGGGAGGAGAGGAGGGACAAACTCTGTGAGAGGCTCGAATCACACATTATTTTACGACCCACGCTGAGAGGTGTTCTCCATCTTTTATCTTAGACGGAGGCATTTCTTCTTCCACCGCGACCAGTAACTCCCAAACATTTCAAGTTCAGCTCAAGTTGAGTCGGTTCAGTCGAATCAACTTAAACTGCAGCTCACAGACGAAACCAATCAGCTCCACGCCAGAAATAATCAGGATCTGTTTGAACTGGTCGCACATTTTCTCCTCGCCTTAAGCCAGCGTGAAGGAAATGTTACAGCAGAGTGTTTTTGTAAAGTCAGCGGACAGTGTCTTTCCCAGGGCACAGTGTGTGTGTGTGTGTGTGTGTGTGTGTGTGTGTGTATGTTCTGTTAATGTACACTGACTTGCCCTGGGAAAGACCTCCAGCTGTCTAGACAAAAACTAAACACACACACACACACAGAGCAGACTAAACAAACCAGACCTTCCACACACACACACACACACACACACACACACAGGTGCACTTTCATTACACGTCTTTATTCTTAGTGTGGACCACACAGGAGAGCAAAAACATTTATCTCACACACACCTGGAGAGTCGCCTCCCTCCTCCTCCTTCCTCCCCCTCCCGCCTGAACGAGCTCTTCCTGCCCCCTGACAGATGCCTGCTGTCCAATGACAGAGCTCCTCTCAGACCAGCCGCTCGCTGCCATTGGCTGGCTGTCTTTTTTTGGTCTCCCGAGGAAACGTTCGTCGTTTTATTGTCGTTTGCTATGTCGTACGAGTGTGCCTGCCTGCGCTGAGACGGGCGAAATGTGAGTGGCCAGTTCGGGCTGTCAATCATCCCGGGCCACGCCTCCTTACTGTCTCAGATGATGATGATGATGATGATGATGATGATGATTGGGTGATGATGATGAGATTGAGGATGATGAAGATAAGATGTTTTTTGATAGTGATGCCGCAGAGAGCGTTGCAATACACCTACTATTTGCCTTTTTGATAATATTAGTCATATTTTAACGTAGTGTGCTAAATGTTAAGTTTTTTTATTGTTATTGTTGTTATTATTGTTGTTTATTCACTTGAGAACAAAAAAAAAGGTCATTTTACTTCAATCCATCGATACACACAAAACTTTTTGGTTTTTTTTCCATTTGTGAAACCAACGTCGAGAGTTTAAAAACTACCTAACACGCACACAAACGCTGCAGATCACTGGGAGGACGTGTAAATACGAGATACTTCTGCTTTTAAGTGCCCTTTTCCAGTTTTAAAGAGCAAATTCTCATCTCAGAACAGCTCACGTTGACTTCACTCAGTGCTGAGGTCGTCTCGCTAACAACATTTTTCGAGCACCATTTTTGCTCGCGCACTTACAAGTTCAAGTATTCTTCTTTGTGTCCTGGAAAAAACCCAGTTAGTCCACCCGCTTCTCTAATCATCGCCTCTCCTCGCCCCGGCCCAGCGTCTACACGTGTGCCTTCTGGTGTCCGGGCCCAAACGGAGACTTCATCCGTCTGTTTAAAGCATTTTTAGTGCAATGAACCCCCACAAATACTCCAAAACTGTTGCCTTGTGACGCTGAGACATCAGACAACACCAAAACATTCAAATGCACTTACTACATAGCCATCGAGTATGGAGGCCCACTGATGCCAGGAAAAGGAAAGAAATGTGTTTTTGCATTTTTTGACTGTAAACTTTCAATCTCTACCTTTAAGTCAACATACAGTCGATGACAGGTCCTTATTATGAACATCTGGGAAGTTATGACTTTGTAAGCCAGAATTATACATCTGCTTTGACTGTCATAGTCCTGATTTACAAAGTCATGTTTTTGGCACGTCTGGGCTTCCACACTGATGAAAAAAAGATGCTGAATGTTTTAAAATTTAGCTCACGGGTTACTTATGCTGCGTTCCAGAGATGTCAGACAGTCAGACATTTTGATAACATCTTCATTTAATTCCACCGGAGTTGTATTTTTAGCACAGCATGACCTTAAAGGTGCAATATGTAAAACAAGTTGGCGTCGGATTGATACACCAGATGTGTCGCCAGAGTAACCGCTAACTGCTGCTAATTGTAGCTACCGTTACCGAAGTGTTGGTGGTTACGACGAGCTGGATAGGGGTGCTAGTGGGGCTAGCCGGTTAGCACGCCAACTTCAGAGGATATCTCTGCAACATCAGTGATAGACATCCTAATGTCAAAACTACTAGTTCTTCACATTTGTACATATTGCACCGTTAAACGCGTCATGTTAGCAGAGTGCTAACAGTTGAACAGTTCTTTCTTCTACTAATTCACGTTGACGTTAAGTTGTCGATACACTCCGAACTAGAAAACAAGATTTTTGTTTAACTTCTGACATTTTTTACGGAACGCAACATGAGAACCGGCGCCAACATGGCTGCCGTGAACACAAAGTAAACAAAGTACAGCCAGTTTTCTGTCCACAGCAGCATCGTTAAAGACATTTCCAAAGAAGGAATCATCCTAAACGAGACTCTTGTCTCTGAAAAGACAAGAGTTACACCTGACTTGAACTTTTCTGTTTTGTTATTTTCTTTGGGCAAACAGTTTTTCTTTACAAACACCTTCGTCCAGTTCTTGTGACTCTTTTGATGACGAGTATTTTGAATCCATAATAACACAAACTTGTGAAGAACTCATGAAGAACTTCTTCGTAGCGGACTGGACGAAGGCGAACTGTAAAAGAAACTGTTTCCCCCGTTTTGTGTTTTTTGCTCATTCTGCATCGTTGTGTTCTGTTCTGCTCGCTCTGCTCTTTGAATCAGCGCCACACGGCGCCTTTTTTCCTCTGACAATGTTGAAGAAAAACACTCTCTTTTGGTTGCAGTTTGTATGTGTGCATATTCAAAACAAGCCTCGATATCTTACAGGGACGCAGCAGTGCTCTGATGCTGGTCCACCGCAGCGACTATTGTAGAAGTCTTCCACCTGTTTTCGAGTTTTATCCTGCAAGCATGTAAAATGTGGGACTTGTACAATAGATCCGTTTGTTCTGGTCGGGATTCCTGCACACAGCTGGTCCAGATGTTTGAAAAATAAAAAAAATCAAGCTGTGATTGTGTCGCTAAACGTGAATAATCATCAGCTCTGGAGAGATCTGTGAACTCTTTCCAGACATCAGATAAAACGTGTGGGAATCCTGATCTGTTTGTAGAAAAAAACGTCGGGTTTCCCTGAATTCAACTTCGGCACCGGGCTCAGAATTCTTCCAGTCGAAGTGGGAGGGCAGACGAACCCGCTGCTGAAGTGTTGAGGGTTTAAATCCACTCTTTTATCCGTCACAGCATGGCTCACATACTTATATAGAGGCCTACTTATTCTCAATGATAATAATTGCTTATTTGTGTATTAAAACAGTTTATTTTAATTTATATTGGATGGTCTACGTGTTGCAAAGGTTTGTTACGTTGTTATTTTTCTTCTCTGTTTGCTGACAAACAGAAGACAATGGTTTATCGTTGTTGTCACAGAACATGGTATGAATCGGACACATTTCAGTTAGCCTTCGATTTAAAAAATGAATAAAAACGTTTTATAAATATGTCTGCGTCTCCTCTGGTTCTTTATTTATCTATTTGTTCTCAGTGTTTTATTTTGGTGCAAAATACCCTCATACAGTGAGTTCAGGAAGTATTTATTAAAAAGGAAAAACTCAAATAACAGTTTTCAGACTGTTTGCTATGACACTTGAACTTCAGCTCAGGTGCCTCCCATTTCTCTTCATCATCTCTGAGATGTTTCTCCACCATGCCTTGAGTCCACCTGTGGTTAATTCAAATGATTGGACATGATTTGGAAAGGCACACACCTGTCTGTCTATAGAAGGTCTCACAGGTGACAAAACCAAGCCATGAGGTCGAAGGAGCTGCATGCAGAGCTCAGAGACAGGATTGTGTCGAGGCTCAGATCTGGGGAAGGCTATTGAAGGTCCCCGAGAGCACAGCGGCCTCCATGAGTCTTGAATGGAAGAAGTTTGGAACGACCCTCGCCCTCCAACAGGACAATGACCCTCAGCACACAGCCAAAACAACGCAGGAGTGGCTTAGGGACAACTCTGGGAATGTCCTTGGGTGGCCCGGCCAGAGTCTCCTGACTCGAACCCGATCCAACATCTCTGGAGAGACCTGAAAAAAGTCCCCATCCAGCCTGACAGAGCTTGAGAGGATCTGCAGAGAAGAATGGCAGAAAATCCCCAGATCCAGGTGTGCAAAGGGTGACGGTTAGTAACATGTGGCTCCACACACAGATCTGCAGAGGGTTTCCCTTTAACTGATGACAACTCTGTACCTGTGCTCTGTGTAATGTCAGCCAGCATCCAGCAGGTGGCGCACTGCATTTATATTTGCTTTTTTAAAGTCTGTCAGGGCTCTTCTCCTCCTGCAGGGAGGCCGAGGCCTCATGAGTTTATACTGTTTATTTTGAGTATTTAATTCATTTTTCTGCTGCTTTATACTTCTACTCCACAACATGAGAGCGACATATTGTCCTCTTTACTCCTCAGTAACAGTCAGTTTATAAATCAAGAGGATTCCAGTTGAAATAAAGTAGAAAAGTTCACGTATTTCCAGGAATAAACACAATATGATCATCATTAAGATCTGAACACTTCCTCAGCCACTGCTGTTCACGTCTTCAGTGAGGAAAAAGAGAGTTAAGATTGTGAAGGAAGGGAAAGAGAAAGAACGAAGTAAAGGATTTCAGTATGAGAGGCTGAGTGGGACGGGAGACGGTTAGATAATGAGGTAACAGAGAGGGAAAGATAAAACCTGATATCAGCTGTGATCCATTGTGTTACCTCGTCTAACCTCGCACACCGAACATATACATACAGTACATGTCAGTAGAGTTGTGTAGATACAGACACTGTGTGTACTGTTAGCATGTTTTTACTTTGATCAAGTGTCTTTATCTTTCCTGTTTGAACTGATAGACCATCTTTGTCTCAGGTATTGTCGATTCATGAGGTAACAGGAGACTTTCACCTGCTCGTCCGAGACCTGAGACCTGACTTGGACTTTTGACTATAGACTTGATAATAAAAGACTTGACTTCCACTTACAATAACTTCAGACATTTCTTGTATTTGTCTGGAATGACTTGAGACTTGGATTTGACTCAGAACAGCAGGACTTGACTTGAACGGGCCTTCAAGAACTCGAGACTTGATCTGAGATGATTAACTTGGACTTGCTGTTCTTCCTTTAAACGCTTGGCCTCAGCTCTGCTCTCACCAGGTCTGACCGGCGTGGGTCAGCTGGCAGCTGCCTGATCACTGGACGATTCCCAGCCAGTTGGATCTGATCCAGTTATTGATCAGATTCCACAACTTCGGACTGCCTCACACTCTTTTCTCTTGCTGCCAAGTTTCTACGTCAGCTCTCACCTCAGCGTCACCTCTGCTTCATGCCTGTCTCTCTCTCTCTCTCTACTATCTAGCTGTCTCTCTGCCTTGCCACACAGCTGGCAGGCTTCAAACACCAGGCGGTTTTATGACTCACTTGGCAGAGAAGGTTTAAAGAGTTACTGATGAGTCATGAAGTGGAGATGGGATGATGTAAAAAAATGTAGGTACTCCAAAGATTGTTCAGGAATCATTTACATGATTGCATCATCCCGGTGCCTTCCTTCATCCCGTCTCTTCGTGCTCAACCTTTGACCCAAATCCATTTTTTTGGACCCACTGTTCTCAAACTGTGCTCGGTGCACCACTGGTGGTACACGGAGGAGTCCCACAAAGTCTAATACAATTTAAAATTAAAACATTTTCAATTAGAGTACCGAAACTGAAATGTAATTAATAATATGTTTTGTCTTTCCTGTAATATTTTATTTCAACCTGTTGTGTAGTTGCATGCGTGTACGTCATCCATGATTAGTTACGAGCTAAACTCAAACTGTGCTGGCAAGATATTGAGCTGAGATACAAACGAAAAGGTAAATATATACTACAATTATGACTTCAAACGGGAACTATGAGGCATATTTCAAGCGGCCTTGTTGAAACTTGGAAGTCGACAACAGGGTGACAGCTGATCAGCCGGCCTGATGTTTCTTCCACCTTCTTCTGCTCTCAGCGTGACAGTTGTGTTTTCTGCTTGACATGACATGTTAGCATTTTTCGTTGTGAGGATGTTAGCACACTGGTGTTAGCATTTAGCTGAGCGTGATTTGTGGAAGGAAAGAAGCACAGAACAAATATATAATATATTACATATATTTGAGCTGACTTTCAGGTTGGGGAGTTGGAGGGGAGGCCAAGCCGGAGACCACTGTTCAAGACTGTGTTTAAACATTTGTAGGTGTGAAATGTTTTTAACAAGACATCAGAACATTTCCAGCAGGTATTTTAAGCCACGACATGATGTGTTCCTGATCGTGACCAAATGTTTTTGTGCTTAAACAAAATGTAACGTTGCAACATATCTGTGGTTTGCAGGGACGGACAACGCCAACATTTATTCTGGCGATTCGGTTGGAAGAATGACAAATCAGTGAAAAGCTTAAGGAAACAAAGAAAGCAGAGAAGAACAGGGTGAGGGAAGAAGCAGCCATCTTTTATTCTGTGATATAACATTAAATGCGGAGTGACTTCAGACTCTGATGATGTCTCAGTGATGTGTGGCGTCCTCAAGCAGCAGCAGGATATCCTCCTCCTCACCTCCTGGGATTCCCCGTCATCAGCGCCCAATCACTGCCCGACCCCGGTCAGCATCACCGCTGACGTCCAACAGTGGGTGAGTGTCCCGGCGGACCCTCTGTGATGTCACTGTGTCACTTGGAGCTGAAGAGCTGAACGCACACTAACAGCTGATAAGCCGTCAACTTTGACGCTCCTGCCAATCAAACCCTCGTTACACAACTTCATTCATGCTCTTCATCTTCATCTCTCTGGATCGTTGCTGCTTTTTTTTTTCTCCTTTCCCATGTGACACACTGTTGGTGTTTCCTCATCAGTACAAACAATCAATTACTTCACGTTCTAATATTTTAAGGTTTTTCTAAACTCCATTAATGAATATTTTTAAGACGGCTGTTATAGAAGCTTTCAGAGAGATGGGAGGAGGGAGATACAGCAGCCACAGCAGTAATAACAGCTTTACTAATTGAGATATGAATATTAATAATATTGTCCCTGAGGACAATTTGAGTGTTGGACACTTTTCTTCCTGAAGAACACAAAATTCAGGAGACAAACAAGCTCCCTCAATCCTAAAGATCCTAAGTTTTATATTTGTTGGCCTTACCAGAGCCTATACGGCAAACCAGGTATGTACACCAGACGACCGTACCGCCAAACAATGCTCAGCTTTGCCAGCTAGTGCTGGGAAGCTAACGTTTGCTAGCCATTAAGTGCTCAGAAGCAAACACCTGGATCCACCCGTGAAGTCTGTATGTTGCAAAAATGGATCACGGATCAGCAGGTGGATGGAAGCAGAACTTCGACCTCTCCATCGTCCGTCAGTCTCCGGTTGGCCGTCCGCCTGCTGGACCAACATCGGTCTGGATGTTTTATGATTCACTTGGAAGCGGCGATATAAAAAGATTTAACGTGATTTACTGAATAATAAAATGTGATGCTCGAATCCGGCAATAAAAAGAAAGTAGGTCGATCACGTGAACGGTGAGCTGAGTCCGAAGGTCGTTAAGAGGATTAGAAATGAAGGAAGCGAGGCAGGAGTGAACAAGGAAGGAAGGAAGGAAGGAAGTGTGAGAGAAAGAGGTGAGAAAGTAAAGAATAAAGAAAAATAAGAGAAAAAGTAAGAAGGAAAAAATGAATGTCAGCACTGTCTGAAAGAAAGGACAATAAAACTTTACTCACTTATTAGTCATTAATGACATTTCTTTAATGTTTAATTAGCAGCCACTGGAAAAGTACAGCCAGTAACACCTTCACAGAGATAACAGCTGTGGTGTTTGATAAATATTTCAGAGTCAGCATTGTTACACTTGATTTACTTCTGAAGATAAAGCTGTTCACGGTGCCAAACGGTGAAGAAACTCTCAAACTGGTTTTATTGTGCTGAGCTGTGATGACGAATTTAAAGGAAATGCACTGACTCACTTATATTCATTCAGTTAATTTAATTTTTAAGCGTTGAAGGAGTTTTTTTCTGTTGACGAACAAGCTGGAGATTTTGTTCAAAGATGGCCCCCATTTTTTGAGCGTGGGCGACTTCCCTAACTCCTAACGAATATAAAAATAGTCATTTAATTTAAGTTTGCAGCCTCAATGAAGCCACAAACAAACTGAAGAACTAAAATAACGCTTTGAAGTTTAAAGTTATAATCAGCACGTAAAGTTTTTATGGGACGCGTCTTTTGTAATCATGTTTTCCTGCTGCAATGACCTGTGTGACATTTTTTATTACACTATACTTTTCTATTATACTTTTATTATTATACTGAATAAAACCGTGCACAGTTTAAAGGGTTGGATAAGAAATGTGCAACGTTTTTATGACGACTGTAACATGTTTTCCTGCTGCAATAACTCAACCTGTGTGTAACATTTTATATTATACTTCACTTTGTGTGTCTAAATATGCTTTTTACATGCAATAAAACAAAATCATAAAGATCACAAGAACATAATGTCTCTGATGGATGAACAAATAACCAGCACAGTTAAAAGGTTAGTTTAGAAATGTGCACAAACACAGGCGGTCTGAGACACACGAGGTGCAGGTACGGCTCTTCATGCATGTCAGGTAATTATTTCCTCGGATAAGACGGCTGAGAAGAGCATGAACACTCAGACGCTCCGTGGTGTGTTGGCGGACACAACAAAGAGTAAATCATTGTCTCAGAAGAAGAATTTCTAGCTACACAATCAGACAAACAATCCTGTCATGACTGAGAGCCAGTGATGGATGAAGGTTTTTCCTGGTACATGGAGTTTGGATTCTGAGGACTGAATTTCTCTTGATTCCTGGACTTTAGACAGTTTATCTGAGTACAGAACATTTTTATCTCATGATAGAAAGAGTCGTGTCCGTAGAGACATTCAGTAAGAAAATATGTGTGATCATAAATGTGAAAACTACATCGCAGACTGCCAGAAATACAAGAAATACAAGAAGCATTTACAAAAATATGTTGTTCTATGCACAAGATTATTTATTTTTACTATTTTGCAACCTTTGTTTACCGCCGAGGCGACACAGCTGATATAGATTTGGTAATTAGATGAGTTTTATTCAACTTTTAAATCCGGTTTGTATGATTTCCAACTTTCTTTACTCCTGCAGCTGCTTTTTCATACAAAGTTAAGTCAGCTATGCAGTTTAGCTCCCAGTTTACATTACATTTTGCATCCTTTATCCTTTCTCCATATTAACAACTAAGCCAGAAACTCAGTTCAACGTTATAAAGTTCCACATCTTTCATACGTTACGAGTTTATTCAACTTTTAAATCCAAACCGTACTAACTGGACGCTTTCCCACTTTCCCAACTCTTCATACTCATTCATCTGCTTCTCCAAATTAAAGCTCGCAATCAAATTTAGCATCAGCTTTTCAACGACCCTCAAAGTATGAATCACCTTTCATACATTATTGATATTATACATTTCAAAACCCAGCAAGGCAGTTTAGCTCCCAGCTTGCATTATGTTCTGCATCCTTCATCCTTTCCCCATATTTACACTCCTTCATACTCTTTTCAACTTTTACCACTTTATACAACTCTTTTTACCTTAAGACAGAAACTTTATTCAAACCTATCCCTGAAATTTTAAAGCCAGCAGTGCGGTTCAGTGTCGGCTTTGTTACATCCGTCACGCTGCAAATTTCTAAAGAAATAAGAAAAATATCAACCTTTCCACAGGAACCCACATTTTATTTTATTTCTATACAAAGATTGTAATTTCTAGACACAGATGGAAATATTAATTCTGCAAAAGCAGATTGTTTTCATGCGTCTATGAGAATAAGACTCATAATATATATATATTTTGTATATTGTATATGTTTTATATATAATAAAACACAAAAATAGCTTGATATGATGGTGATTTATATATATATATATATATATAGTAAGCAAAGACTTTCCAATGACCTCTAATCTTCCTCTAATGCCAGTCTTCATACATGGTTATGTGTTGGACGTCGTGCACAACAACGTTAGTCACAGTGATTGAGATCAGCCTGTTGTTTGTGTTTTTGTCTGCACTTGTTCTGAAAAGCCTTTTTACGAAAAACATTACAACAGCAACATGGGACATAGGAACACACAGGAGTCGGATCACAGATAGTGTCAAAAACAAGTGAGTGATGATTAACTTCTGTCGCTGTCATTATCTTCACGTCTTACACAACAGCTGCAGTGACGCATGGAACAAATACATGTGGTCGCAGACAGACACAGACCGGCTAATGGACATAAAATGTAAATTTAGTGACTGATGTGTTTATTTTTTGACATGTGAGGTGTTTTGTGTGTGTATGAAATTACAATATGTGCTAAAAAATAAGCTTCACTCATGATATTAGTTACTTTAAATGGCAAAATACTTTGTATACCTTGTAACTGTACAAGGTATATTGTTTAACTCGTGACCCAGTGGGGGAATATACAGTATATATATATATATATAAAAATATATATATATATACAGTATATTTAATAAATCAAAGTTTAGGTCGATTTCGTAGGCCTTAATTAACTTTAACTTTATACTTTGACACGTCTTTGACACGTGACATTAACTTTAAATAACCTTGTTAATAATCACATTTAAATTCCAGTTGAATTTACAAAATAATTATATTTACATTTATTGATAGCGTTGCGAGGTAACATGTTCCAGCTGTTGTTCAAAAGCCACGTTAAACATGGCAACAGTAATCTGGTATAGACTAGTAATTGGTTTCATATCTGGTCCTCTTATATAATGTACCTTTAGGTTATTTGACCTGGCGTGCTAATGCTAATATTTAGCTGAACAAACGTGTTAGCAAACAGTTGCTCGTACACCTCCAGCAGTACAGAGCAAAGTTAGCATTCATTTGGAGTCATGTTTGTCTTGCTAATTTAAGCTCTGCGTTAGTGCGCACCAGCTCCTGAGAAAGAATATGTGTCTGTTTAGCAGCTAAACACTTTACTATGTTCACTAGCTGCTCAAAACACCAGCTAGTTTGATTGCGATTTTGGTTAAAACACTTGTTTCATGCTGTTACACAAGTTTAAATGGCTCCATTCCCAACACAGAGGCTATAACTTCAACTAAAGGAGGAAGAAAAAGTCTTTTAAAAAGTCTGAAAGTCTACAGCTTATTGCTCTCCTTTCCAATGGTAGCTGACTCTGTTCTTTTCTATTTTTATATAATGTGACGCTAGCAAAGCAAACACGTGGGCATGATATTGCTTCATACTTCCAGGATGTTGAATCACAAGGAGAAGATGCTTGGCTGCTTTCTTCACCTGACATTTCTCCGACTCATGTGGTCATTCAAGAACTAAAGACACTTTATTAGTTTGTCTTCTAGTCCTGATGCTGTCAGTGTATTTGAGGGGACGGAGAGTAGTTTGTTCCTCACTTTTATCATCAGTGCATTTCATCAGTACTGTGTGTTTTACAAAGGTGATAACTGGAGGGGATGAGTCGCATCTACTCTTTTACATTTCAATGTTGTCTTTGTTTTGCTGCCCTTAGATATCAAAAAATACCTTTAATAAAAACGATAGCAAACGCAGATGAAAACTGAAAAATGAGATGCAGTCACTATTATCTTTTAAATAGCTTTATTGTTGTCTCCCCTCTTTGGGGGCTCAGGATTATAACAAAACAGAACAAGAGTTACAAAGTGTAGACAGTGTACAAAAATAAATTAAGGCACAAAAAACAACATACATTTACCCCAAACAACACTGGAGCTGAGCTAATCTGGACTCGTTTACTCATTCTGAGCCATATAGATCTACATGGCAGTGACGATGTGATGTGCGTCCATAATAATAAGTTACTATTAAATAGTAGAATTCGGACAAAGAGGCCGAAATAGTTTAAAACGTAGATCTGCTGCGACAGGAATGTTCATGTAATTACTCTCGACATCCCCAGATGCATTTTACAGAATAATAATCTGATGAGAAGAACAAGTAGAAGCGAAAATGTAGAGTCGTACGAGATACTACGACGAGCTATTCATGAATTACTCTCATCTCGAATTTCCAACATCTGGTTACAGAATTACTAAAACTCAGGTCTTGAATTGCAAACAAGATTTTCTAGAATCATCATTTTCCTTCAGAATTGCTAACATGCTAACATGCTAATCATCTCTACATCTGCTTCACTCTCTGCTGCAGGAGCTCCAGCTGCCGGGCCACCTCGTTGGGCAGGTCGTCGTTCACCTGCTCGCTGAAGTACTTCCTCACGTCCTCCACCTCCTTTTGCCAGAACTCCTGATCCAGGGAGAACAGCTCATCGAGGTCCACGTCCTCCTTCAGGCCCTGGAGGTTCAGGGAGTCTCCGCAGGGCAGGTAGCCGACAACGGAGGGCATGGCGCCGGCCTCGCCGTTCAACCGCCTGAACATCCAGTCCAGCACGCGGATGTTGTCGCCGAAACCGGGCCAGAGGAATCCGGCGGTGGGGCTCTTGCGGAACCAGTTGACGTGGAAGATCTTGGGGAGTTTGGCGCCGGGGCGGTCGGCCATGCTCAGCCAGTGAGACAGGTACTGTCCAAAGTTGTAGCCGAAGAAGGGACGCATGGCGAAGGGGTCGTGCATGATCATCTTGCCTGCAGAAAAGAAGAGGAGAGAGAAAATTGGTAAATATCGTATACAAATCTCACAAATCCAGTGTTTGTAACATGGATTAAACTGACTTCCAGACTCAAAGGATCTTTGTGTTGGGTGACGTCTACTCAATGTTCAATCAAGCAGCCTGTGCTTCAAAGATCAAGTGCTACTGTCTCTAGGCTCTAAAGTATATTATCATGAGAAAGACTGGATACGGACCTTTGTGTTCAGCTGCAGCGGTGGCCTCTGACCTCATGGCCGCTCCGACAAACACACCGTGCTGCCAGCTGAAAGCCTCGTACACCAGAGGGACACCTGAAGGAAGCACAAGTTAGATCAGTGTTATCTGATACTGTCTCTATCCATCTTCTCTTATTCTACCGGTGTTGTCTCCAGGTTTTAGCTAGATAGTTCCTGCTCACCTTCTGGTCTACGGCCTCCGAAGATGATGGCCTCAATGGGGACTCCCTCTGGGGATTCCCACAGTGGGTCGATGATGGGACACTGACCGGCCGGGGTGCAGAAGCGAGAGTTGGGATGAGCGCAGGGTTCACCTTGGGAGCGAGAAAGACAGGTAAGTAAGCTTCACTTCACAAGATCCATCGACTACAACAAAGACCTTTGTTTGACAAGACCGAACTTCTAAAAAAGTGGCTCATCTGTAAATAAGAAGAACTAAACTCTCACCATCGTCTTTGCTCCAGGGCTTGTTCTTCCAGGAGGTGATGGTGACTCCCTCGGGCAGCGACTGGTCCATTCCCTCCCAGTACACACCGCCATCGCTGGTCTCTGCAACGTTGGTGAAAACAGTGTTTTTGATGATGGTCTTCATGGCGTTGGGGTTGGTTTTGGCCGAGGTGCCGGGTGCAACGCCGAAAAAGCCGTTCTCAGGGTTGATGGCACGGAGGTTTCCTATTGATAGAGAACAAAAGGGGAAAAGGTGTTAATTTGTGTTATTATCAGTGTGATCTTAATGTCCCTGATGGCAAATTTAACTTCACAGTGTTTAGTCCCTCACCTTGGTCATCAAACTTCATCCAGGCGATGTCGTCTCCAACACACTCGACCTTCCAGCCCGGCAGCGTCGGGCAGAGCATGGCCAGGTTCGTCTTCCCGCAGGCGCTGGGGAAGGCTGCTGCCATGTACTTCTTCTCTCCAGCAGGGTTGGTGACGCCCAGGATCTGAGCAGGACAAACATTTGGTTTGGTAAGAAAGGACAGTGGGGGCTGGATCTATCAATTAATAAGTTTTTTTTCTTTTTTGTTCCTCACCAGCATGTGCTCTGCGAGCCAGCCCTCTTCTTTGGCGATACGTGAGGCAATACGCAGAGCAAAGCACTTCTTCCCCAGCAGGGAGTTTCCTCCGTAACCGCTGCCGAACGAGACGATCTGCCTGCGGTCGGGGATGTGGGCGATCAATGTCTGCTCAGGATTACAGGGCCAGTTGTTTACCAAGGGCTCTGAAAGAGAAATCAGTACATTTTAATCAGTTGAGTGGTTGTGATACTAGAAGTACAACAGAATACTTTTTACCAGCTGTATAAGACACAAGATGATGCTGTTGACGTACTTTTGAGCGGCAGAGGACAGCCGACGGAGTGCAGACAACGGACAAAGTCTCCGGTCCCGAGAGCGGACAGCACTGCCTTCCCCATTCGGGTCATCACCCTCATACTGGCCACCACGTAGGGCGAGTCGGTCAGCTCCACTCCGATTTTAGAGAGGGGGGAACCGACTGGACCCATGCTGTAGGGAATCACGTACATGGTACGACCTGAGAGACAGAGATGTCGACATTTTAATGAGGTTTTACTGACGTTGTGTACTTTACTACAGCTGATGAAAAGACTACAGCTGTCTGATAAGCTTTTCGAGGCAGAAGTAACATTCAGTATATTCTTTCTCTGTCGTACCTTTCATGCAGCCGGGGAACCTCTGCGTCATCGCTTTGTCGAACTCTTCCTGGGACATCCAGCGTCCCAGCTGGCTGACTCCACCGCCCAGAGGTGTGGGCACCGTGTCCCTCTGGTCCGGGGTCACGATCACAGTCTTACTCTCCACGCGAGCCACGTCCCTCGGGTCGGTCCTGGCCAACCAGCTGCAGGAGGAGGAGGAAGAAGAAGAAGGATGGAGGGGAAAGAGGAGAGATGAAGAATACATTAACTAATTTAATCTTTTTTTTCTGGAAGAAGAAAAGTTCATGCCTAAGACGCTAGTGCACATTTTTTTTTGCTGCAGGATCAGCAAAACATCTTCGTTAATCACGCCTGAAGCTGTTTAAGCATACATGTGTTTGACAGCTGCGGGTGAGCAGGTGTGCTCTGCACTGAACGAGCCGGACCTGCAGGTTTCTAAGAATGTGGACCTTTTCAACTCATGTTGTTTCTTACAACAGCGGCTGACGGCCGACAAGTGCACATTGTCTTTAACAACAACATGACTGGGCAATCTACCAATTACATCCAGTAACAAAACAACCACTGTTACGACTGCTGACAGTCAAAAATGATTACTGTTATACGACCGAACAAGATGAAATTCTACATTTCGAAATCACCTACCAGTTCTCATATTTGCTGAGCTTCTTGATCAACCCCTGCTCCTCCAGCTGGGCAAGGATGGTGCGATTCTCCTCGTCCGAGCCGTCGCAGATGTGGATGGAGTCCGGCTGACACAGAGTCACGTTTGCATCCAGGAACTCTTTCACGGCCGGACTGAGGGCGCTGAGATCGCCCTGCAGGACCCTGGGACTGCTCTGGTTCTGGGACTGAAGCTGAGGAGGCATGGCGTAGGAGTCTGGAGATGGAGAGAGTCGAAAGGAAAGACGAGAGGAAGTCTAGGAGCGGACGGAGGAAATGAAAGAGGAAGTAGGGGTAAGGAGGATATAAGAGGAGAGGCAAAGAAAGAGTAAAAAGAAGAGGAGGATAAAAAGCAGAGAGAATCAGTTTAGCACATGAATCTTTTCCAAAAAAGCAAAATTCAAACTTGAAAAGTCTCCGTCATTTAACTTCATTTTCCATCTTTCTGGCCTCCGATCCCTTGCCTAGCAGCCAGATTTCCTCTAATTTAAACTATTTTGCGTAAGAAATACTGCACCAAAATTCAAGTACATGCTGCAAACTCCAGTTCAGACAGACTCTGGGCGGTGCAACAGCATCCCATCTCACTCTGCAGACAACTTCAGTTTCCCTGCTCACATTACACACACTGACAAAAAGAGAGAGCGTCAGGTTACCTTCGGTTGTTTTTTGTTTGGAGCAGTGAAACCTTCAGCTCGGCCTCATCAAGTTGATGTCTTCTCGGAGAGTCGGGGACTTGTTTCTCCTTCTTGGTCAGTTGTATCTCTGTGGAGGAGGATTGTCCTTTTTATACTCTGGGGTGTCCCACAAGAGGCGGGAGGGGAGGCAGGGAGGAGGAGAAGGGGGTGGGGGGGGGGTGTTGCATGAACCTGCATATCTGAAAAACACGGTGTTACAGGCCGGCCGGTGAATCATTAATCTGCAAACGGGACGTAACATCGCCTTCACGTAACTGGTTCGCTCTGCCCCCTCCGGGTGAGCACTGATAGCTGGCTCAGAGCCTGAAGAGAGACAGACAGCTCTGTCCTCACCACCGCTGGCACTCAGTGTAACACACACAGTCACTCCTGACCGACAAACACCAGGGTGACGGTGTACAGTTTGATCTGAGGCCAGTCTGAAGTGAACACACTTGAGATTTTTCCTCTCACACAAATCATGCAAACAAGTACTAAATGCAATAAAAATGCAAAAATTGCAACAAAAATTAAATAGCATAGCAAAGAATAGATGTGATGTGTTCAGATCTTTCTTGGTTTGTAAAATAAAAGGTGCATTCCACACTTTTTCTCTAAAATTAAGTGCCACCAAAAGTCATCGTCTCTGCTGTTGAACTTTGACCCACATGACTAAATGATGCAAGTTCAGAGGTCGACACCGGCGGGCCGCAGAGTGACGCGGGCAGCACCTTGGCTGGCCTCCTTTCCTTATAGGCCGATGGACGGGGGCTCGTTCCCTTGTGGTCAGAGGTCAGCCAGACATGTGTGTGTGTCTGTGTGTGTGTGTCTCTGTGTGTGCAGCAGCTGATATGAGTCTCTGAACAAAGACTAAAGATGTATTCAGACTTTAAAGGTAATAATGGTGAGTTTACAGTTGAGTTGAAGTCAGAAGGATTAATAGTTTTAGTTGTATTTTTTATTTTTTGCATTATTGTTTGAAAAATGCATGCCTTACAGTAATATGTGAGCCGAGTGCACAGTAGTTGTACGTTATGACACTATAAAAAGTGTAGTAATCATTTTACTGTACCTTCCTGCACTGGTAATAGTATTATGTAATAGTATAGGACCCCAAAAGTGGCATTAACAGGAGGGTAGCAGCAGCAGCAGTTGCACTAAATCGCTGCGATAGTCGTAAGTCTATTTTGTTCTATTTAAGTGCAAACAGAAAACTTTTCCTCTGATTCCAGGTTGTAATATTGTTGCAAAAACAGCCAGATTGTTTAGTTTTTCCTCAGAGCAGCAACTACCGACTACACAGGATGAAACATGAGTTTATTCATTTATTTAGTCTATGATGGAGACATAAAAGTAGATTGAATTGGTGCCAGGCTGCCACCTGTCTGCCTTCATTTTCCTGGATGTTTTGCACGGTGAAAAGCAGTTTATAGAGAACTAATCATGCTGTTGGTGTCACTATTCAATATCCATTATACTGTATTGTGCAATCAACGTATACGTTAAAGCAACAGCCTTGTCCATTGCCAGTTTTAGTGCAGATAAATACGAGCCGACGTGGCTTGTTTTTTAAAATGCTGAGCAGGCGGGCGAGACCGAGCCTGAACTTGACCTCAGTTCTGGTGAAACAGCCAGTTGTAACTTTATAGGTCTGACTTTAATAATGCACAAGAAGAGGAACAGACAGGAAAGAAACCTGATAATTGCACTTATGTAACACTGTTTGCTCAAGTTTTTTTTATGAACCATTGTCAAGTGTGCTGTACCCTGTCAGCAGTCATAAAGCACAGACGCCGCAGGATCTTTAACCTGGCTGCGTTTTGCTTTTACAACATTTACACCGTCAGAATTAAAATCTTAAAGCGCTGAAGCAGTGAAGGAAAGGCTGGTTGTAGATGTGACACGAGAGCAGCATGCAGGACTTCGAGGAACCGTATCAAACGGCCTTGTGTGTCAGGATTAAAACGGTGTTTACTACACAGAGACGTGAACGCATCGCTGCCTCTCTGTACCTTTTTACTATCTGTTGTTTTGTGATGTAACGGCAGGAAACTTACAGTACGCTATCTGAAAACAGTGAAAACACAGATTAAGTAATCAGTTAAAGAGCCTCAAAGGAAATGCTTTAAAACACAGAGACAGAGTTTCCATTCATGAAGCAACATGTACAGATGAGCCGTTACACAGAACAAGTCCTGCAGATCTTACTGAGAATTTCTTATTCCTCTCTGGTTTGTTTGTTCGCGGGTCGAGCAGCAAGAAGGTCAAACATTTCTAAACCTGAATTATGAATGCAGGTTGCACAAACTGCACAATGTACAACTAACTCTAAAAGCAATGCAGCGTTTTCAAAATAACCCCCAGCTCCCTCAACTTATTAGAAGTTACAGAGAACATGAAGACAAACAACACTTTTTGAACTTTGAGTTTTTGTTAGAGCCGTTTTGGGGGAAACATCCACCAGCCAGTGTCACGGCACCATGAGACAATTTCTCACTGGCAAGGTAAGTTTAATTAAGAACATTTTTTAAATAGCGTTTAAAAGACAATTAAAAAACAAAGCAAACTTTTGCAAATAAATATGTAAATTGTAAACAAATTCGCATTTGAACGACAATTTAAAAAGCTGTCATGATATCAGACTTTCACTACATGATTATTGTGCTCAAACAAATTCAGGATAATAATATCATCGCAATATCTGTGAAATACGAAGATATTACTCTCATAATACGAGTGTGGGGAGGTGAAGAGAGAAGTCTGTAAGCAGATAACATCACAGACAAAAGCTGTACAAGGCCAAACATCTGAACTGGATAAGCAGACGATATTATTATAATGTGTGTGTTATAAACACAATACCAACATTTCATTTTTTAATATCAGCGTTATCGTGAATATCGAGATGTTGGACCAGGGGTGTAACGATACATCGATCCGGATCGATATATCGATTCAGTGATCAACGATCCAATAGCATCGATGCAAAGTAAAAAAACATCGATTCATATCGCCGCCATCGTTAAGATACGCCTTTATTTCTAAACAGTGCTTTGTTTTTATTAAAAACAATAGATTGTTTTCCATTTAAATGTCTGGAACCACTGATAAAATAATATTCCAGTAATACAATTCAAATCAAATCAAATCAGAATCAGAATCAATAAAATATTGATCATGATGAAATTTTGCGACACCCCTAAAAGCGAGCACATAAAAAGTTACAGATTAAAAATGAGTTATCTCATTAACTGTAAAAACACAGCAGCACCTGTGTGTGTGTGTGTGTGTGTGTGTGTGTGTGTGTGTGTGTGTCAGGGCGGTGGTCCGTTTATGAGCTTTCTGGGACAAAAACACTGATAGAGAAACGCTGACTGAACTACTTTCATCAATGGTAACTGATAATGTTATTTTGTGAGCTGTGTGTGTGTGTGTGTGTGTGTGTGTGTGTGTGTGTGTGTGTGTGTCATCTGCCAATCATACTTCACTTTCCACTTGATGCTCCTCATTCGGCGATCGTTACAACTCTTGCTCCGTGTACTGTATTCAGTGGTTATTCAGTGTTTTGGATAAATCGTCACATCTTCATGTAATCAGAAGATCACTGCAACAAAACCAAATCCTCTTCCTTTAATCAGAAAAACATGTGATTGTGTTGTGACCTGGTTGTGTTGTGGGACATTGTGTGTATTTGTGTAACATGAGCTTATGAATTGGAAACTTTACAGCACATCACAGTGTCAAACATAAGCCAGGGCTTTGTGTTAAACTGTTCACAGGGAGATATGATATCTGCAGTCCTTCCTGGTTGGTGCTGTTCTTCTTCATATCATTCAAAGTTACCATTGTTTGTATCATAATTCACGGTACTTGATGCTTCGCGTGCTGCCAATTTAAGTGACATCGGAGAACTGACACTACAACGGCTACAGTGACAAGCATCAGTGATTTAGAGACTGTAAGAACAACAGCAATATACTTTAGTCTTCGCAGTTTTGTAGCTCTGGCTGCTCGAGGAAATTGATAAATCAGCCAAACGCTGCAGGGATTTAGCATTTCCATTAAAACACTTGTACCTGCTTGAAGATGTGTCTTTAACTGATGACTTGCTTGGCATCTATAGCCGTCAGACGATCTGCTGTAAACACTCATCCTCCCTGCGGTGATATTGAAGAAAGCTGCAGACAAAGCTCCATTCATTTGCTGGCAAACACGTTTAGTTTCCTAGAAATTCTTCATAATAGAGCTCCTCTGTTATTTGGTTATTTAAGAGCTTTTATTATGAAGCAACACGGTCAGTTAATGTTGGGCTTTCGCCAGCTGTTACTTAACACGACTCGTGATACAGCTGAAATCAGACAACGCCGGATCAATGAAATACAGCAGGTTTGACTCGGAGCGGCTCAAAGCTCCAGTGGACAAAAACCCAACAATGGACGTAACTTTGTCTAAAAAATGGATTTCCCCTTTAATGTTGTTGTGAAAAAGTCCTTTCAGTTGAAGGCTCAGATACTTCGACCCATTCACGAGTATATACAGTACACAATCTATATCGTATCTGGAGATAGTCTTACTGTATACGACTGGTTTATGGTTTGACCAGTTGTATCTGTAAAAGAAAAAAGGTCCAGATAACACAGGGCGGGTGTGTGACGTACAGACAGGCAGTTAACTTGAGACACAGTCGGCTGTAAGTTCATAAAATGCCTCGAAGTGATCCAACACACAGTCCTGAGAGGCGAAGTTATGGACTGCAGCAGGAGAAAATAAATGTTTATTTCATGTAGCTGCAGTTTCTGTTAAATCTATGTTAGACTCACTCAGATCGAGACCAACTGCACGTTCAGCCACTGAAGTGCTCACTGTACCGCTGTACAACAAATGCTGCAAAGTCACCGTTCATCAGCTCCTTGGACTCCTTCAAGGCTTTCCAATAATGAGCATCATGATCAATGAGTGAACCCATTGAGGGGCTTGTAGTCTGCTGCCCATTTTGATCAATACCTTCAAACTCTGACCCGGTCTGTGAGATTTGTTTCAATATTTCTCAATGAACGAGCCTGGTGTCATCTTCAGATCGTTAGCTTTTTCCAACCAACCGTCTGAAACACAAAGAAATTCAACGAATTATCCTTAAATACTGAGAAATATGTAAGAAGCTGGAGTCGGTGTTGTTTTAGGGGTTTTCTTGCTCATTGTTTCAGCTCGAGAGTGTTGTGTAGGCCTCATCAACTGTCTCTGACACATAGCAGGACAAAGACTTTAACCAAACAAAACCTAAAGTCCACTGGAGTCCACTGTCGGTGTCGCTGCAGTGACGACAGCGGCAGGTAGCAGCGCGTCGGTCCGAACTGTGCACTGCGTGATTCAAACTGTACAGCAAACAGCAGCTGCAGCAGAGCGGGTTAAAGTACCAAGTGCTCTGACGTAAAGACGTGCATGTGCCTGATAACAATGCAGGGGGGGAGACCCTCTGTCGTAACAGTGATAGTGTCATTAGATCAATTAGATTAGATTATTATAAGACTTTAGTCTATACTGTATATAATTACACTTATAAAACAGTATTTTAAAGATCCAGTGTGTGGGATTTTGCAGCATGTGGCTTTGAGGTTGCAGATGCAAACAACTGAACTCCCCTCGCCTCATGCTCACCTACTAAACCCTCTTCAGAGCCTCATTTGTCCCATCTGGGCTCCTGTAAAAAACACGGCGGCGTCTCTGCAGATTACAAAAGCCTCATTCTAAGGTCATGAAAGCACAACGACTCTTAGACACACTGGTGAAAATACAATTATGACTATTTTATTACATTTCTGCCAACAGATCCTCAAACTGGACCTTTTAAGTAATTTGATTAGGATCACACTGATCGGGCCACAAGAAGTTGGTAAAAATACGCAGAATATTACCCATAGTGCTGAAAATATTACTATTTTAAAGACTTTAAAGACAGATGTTATTGGTTAAGTAAAGTCTGTTGTGTCACTTTTTCCACTCTCACTCTGTTTTATTTATATGGAGATATATTTCATTTCATTTTAAAGTAAAGAAGTCATGACACGTTAATTTAAAAATAAGTTTGGGGACAAAGGAAAACGTGTTCCAGGTGTTTGTTGTTTCATCCAGGTTATCCCGTCTCTGGTCCCTCCGGTTCTGCCTGTGTGTTTGGACCTCGTCCTGAGCTGCAGCTTGTGTTCAGGCAGTTGGACTGTGTATTAATGCAGACGGCTGCACGAGGCCTGTTCATCCTCATTCCTTCCCCCTCTCTCACACCGTGTTTTCTTTAGTTTAGTTTGGTTTAGTTGCATCTTTTTTTAGTTGCACCATACAGCTTCACTGATCTACTGACTGTCCTTCATACATTAAGTTTACATATTTTGTTGCAATACCAGTAAATAAAAAAGAGTTTCCCTTCTTTGGTCATGATCTCAGAGCCGGGACGTGACCCTCTGAAATCAAAATTAGGTTTTAAACAAAACAGAAAAAATCCTCATTTTGTCTTTTTCAAAGCCGAATCAGATCAGAGCAGAAGTAAAAACTCAACTCTGACACTCTTACCTACAAGGACTGGAGTCCTTGATGAGACTGCCACCTTGTGTCTGTTTACTATAATGCATTCAGTCCAGAGTTGCAGCACAGACGTCATGATGTTTAGTCACACAGGGTGGTGGAGGGCTGGATTTCCGGATCAACTCTTTTCTCCGCCCACATCAAAAGTACACAGATAAAGAAGTTTATAACAGGTTATAGTCGGTCATCAAGCGACAGGAATGAAACCTGCAGGCAAAACCTGACTTGCTCAGGAAGGAGTCCAGCCTTGAGTCTGACGCCTTAGACGACTCGGTCATCCTGATAACTGAGAGCTAGGTTTCAGTTAAAGGTGTGATATGTAAGAATTTGCCACCTGTCAAATTCATATTTAAAAGAAATCGGTGGCAGCAGATCACTAGAGTAACCACAAACTGCTGCTGACTGTAGCTGTCATTAGCTAGTTAGCTCAGTCAGCTGCGCAGCCAGCGGTTCTGACTGGGAGCTTGGGACCAGGGGGGTGGACATTTTAATCTTTTAGCTTTGGGCCAGGGGCTAGTTGGTTAGCATGCTAACTTGTAGCTAACAACTTTATTGTTCGACTAACGCGTTTCAGCTTGTAGGCTTCATCAGGGTCAAAGGAAGGTGAAGCTGTGTCAGAGGAGCAAGGACACACCGCAGGCAGAATCACTGCCCCACTTCCTCTCAGCATCCATGTTAAACATTTACAACCCAACATGGGACTTGAACCCACAACCCCTGAGATTAGGAGAGTTATGCTCTACTGACTGAGCTAGCCTGGCAGAGACTGACTTGATTTTGGTGCAGCATTAACCCTGATGGCCTGAGGACACTCAGAAAGTTGGATGTCTGTGTCATATGTGCCCCTGATCTGGTGCATTTGTCAGCGATCTCCAAATACTGTTGATGTCGGGGCTAAAATCAGAGAGTGTGAACTCGTTATAAGACGACTCTGCCATCTGATGTCCTGGGTTCACACATTAGCCGCTTTTACGCAGCATGTTTCAGGTGGAAAAGTTGCCCTCACCCATGAAGAGAGAGTGGAGAAAATGTTCTGAATAAGTGAAGACTTTGACCTGCTGGTGGCGCTACATGAAGAGTCAGGTGGGAGTCAAAGGTCAGTGGGGTTCATCCTCTGGGATTAACGTACCAGATTTCACGGCCAATCATCCAATAACTGTCGAGATGTTAAAGTCTGAACTGAAAACCCCCGACGTGCCCGAGCTGCTCGTGACCCTCCAGTGCCTCCATCCCCCCGTCGCCACGGTTACACACACAAGGGCAGAGAGAAGGTGTCGGGGAACGCCGTCTCCTTGACGACGGTAAACAGGTCTGTCAGTGTGACTTACACACAGGTGAAACATTAGCCAGGCTCAGAGAAAGAAACCACACACACTGACACACACACACACACACACACACACACACACACTGGTCGGGACAGATGGCGGATTCGCAGCGAACATCTGAACCCACAAACTTTGTGCATCAAGATGAAATCTGGTAAATCTGCTCCTTTGTATTCAGTGTTGTGTTGGATTTGTGTTTTATTTCAGTCACTGTGTCTGAAAGAGGCTAAAACATACAGAGAAGTTATTTAAATATGTAGTTTAGGTGGGAGTTTATCATGTCGACTGGATGTTTAAAATGACTTCTAGATACTTTCTGATGTTTTTCTTGTTTTAAAACATACAAGATGTGCACGTCTTCCCGTCTGATTGTTTTGAAGGCTATTATCATTATTAGTATTATTATTATTTGTTACACTCTCTCCTCCATCCTCGTTCTATATGTGCCTTTCCTTGTCTTCTTATTCTCCATGTGAAGCACATTGTGTTTTCCCTGATGATGAAATGTGCTACATGACAAATCAAGTGAGAAAAGTTCCCTGTTTTAATGAGATAAGTTGATTTTTGTGGAGTAACTGGACAGTTTAGAGAGTAAATATGTCCTACAATAAGAAAAGTTTGTTGTAAAATTAAATTATTAGGTGTGTCGTACTAATGGGAGAAAGATTTGTTGTTAATTTTTTGAATTTAGTAGAATATCCTCATTATAGCGAGAAACTGCAGATACTTTTTATTTTGTCATAGTTGGGGCAATATACAGCTGGAGCTGCTTATCCTTCTTCATTTTGTTTTAGCAAAGATAAGTTATTTATTATTTTGTTAGTGTTGAACAACTTTAACTCCCACGAGTCCTGCTGCCGTTAGACTCCAGCTTTTCTATGGATTTAAAGGATAACTCCACCAATTTTAAACATTAAAGTGTGTTTACAGGATCTTGGGGAGAACTGCTGCATATCTGAAAAGATGGCATGAAGTTTTTGTGGCTCCAGAGGAAGCTGCAGTGATGTCACTCAGTGGCTACGTTGCATTGTGGGTAATGTAGGCGCCAGGTTTTGAAAAGCGGTCCGCTGGTTAAGCAATGCTCTCCAAACTCCTGACACTGTTGGACTCATCTTCCTTTTCAAAACCTGTCGCCTACATTACCCACAATGCAACTCAGCCACACAACTCAGCGAGTGACATCACTGGAGGCAGTATATCAGATTACATGAAGCTTCATGTGTTTTGTTTGCTTTTATATTATGTAAAGTATCTTTCTGTAACATGGAACAAATGAAATATATGATTATTTCTTTTTAGGTTTTTAGCTGTTTGTTTGGAGCCAGATGATGATGTCACATATGTGTGTGTGTGTCTGTGTGTGTGTCTGTGTGTGTGTGTGTGTGTGTAGGAAAGCACATGTAAAAGTAGAGAAGGATTTGGCTAAAGTCTGGCCCAACAAGTGGGGCTTCCTGACCGAGACCTACAAGGAGGTATGTATGCAAACACAAACACAAACACACGCTTTAGAAGACACTGAGACACTTGACAACTAAGAAATTGTCCTCGTCCACACAAGCACACACATGTTGTGTTATATTTCAGTACGAGAGGGAGAGTTTGAAGCTGAAGGAGGAGGCAAGAATGAAGCTTCCCCATCACCTGGATGCACGACCTCCGACCCCTCCAGAAAAAAACATCCACGTATGATATCTATCTATCTATCTATCTATCTATCTATCTATCTATCTATCTGTCTGTCTGTCTGTCTGTCTGTCTGTCTGTCTATCTATCTATCTATCTATCTATCTGTCTGTCTGTCTGTCTGTCTGTCTGTCTGTCTATCTATCTATCTATCTATCTATCTATCTGTCCTCCTTCCTTCACTCTGTTGATGTGTCTCTCCTCCAGGTCAGCCCCTCTCCTTCGGTTCCCCAGACGACCCAGGCCTTCATCGGTTGGCGTTCAGCTCACTCACATCTTCAGCTGGAGAAGTACGGCACGGTGCATCATGGGAGGCGTAGTTTTCTCAAGGAGCTGGGCTGGCCTCTGGACGCTTGCAGCTGAAGCCACTCCAAGTTGTCTCTCGGCTCATCATTGACTCAGTACTGAATGTGGGGGAAAAACAGAGGGAGCTACGAGGATGTGGCGTTAAATAAAGACAAATGAAATCAACCTCGAGATTATATATATCTTAAAACATTCGTCTGTGTGTCTCAGAAAGTTTAGTTTTTGTATTACTGACCCAAGCTTCCATAAGTGGAAGTCCATAATCAATTAATTTTCTTCATTTTCAATCATCAAAATGTTCAAAAGTGAAAAATAAAAATAACTCAAAAATGAAAATTATTCCTGTGTGGCCCAAAATACAAAACAATATACGATATAAATGATTATTCTCAACATAACTGATCAAAATGGCATACAAACACATTGATTCTAATACGGGTCATTTTGACCCACTTAAGGACGAGTGTAGGGTCCAATCACTCATGAATCTACCTGATATAACAGGTACTGTTACACACAGGTACACTGTACTTCTACTACTACTACTACTACTAATAATAATAATAATAATAATAATAGATTTAGGATAATATTTTTTTTTTTGGCCTACATATGGTATTAATAGTAACAAATGTCATTAGTTTGATTGTGTAAAAATATAAATCGATATTTATAAATATTAATTGGTCATGAATGTGAATAATAGCTAATAATAACCATAATTGAAGAGCAGATGTCTGAACACCTTTGACACACTTCTTCTTTTTTGGGGGAAATTTCCCCTGAACGTCTCACGCATGACTCACGTTACTGCGCTGACGTAATGACATCACGAGGCCTGTGTGGCGAAAAGGCGGAAGAAGAGAAACAACAACAACAGCAGCAGCAGCAGAAACCTTCCGGCTCGGCGACGATTAGTTGACGAGAAGGACGGCGGAGCGATTTAACGAGCACTTGTTCGGTCTCGCAAAGTGCCGGGCGGGTTCTGTACGGTCCAAACAGTCGTACGTGTTGGCATTTAATAACAAACATGTCGATATTTGGTAAGTTGTTCGGCGGCGGGGGTAAGGGTGGGAAGGGGCCGACACCCCAGGAGGCTATCCAGAAACTCAGAGAAACCGAGGAGATGTTGGCCAAAAAACAGGACTTTTTAGAGAAGAAGATCGACCAGGAGCTCACGACGGCGAAGAAGAACGGCACGAAAAACAAACGAGGTGAGAAAAAAGCTGCTGAACTTCTTGATTTTGACGTGTTTTGGTCACACCGCTAGTTAGTTAGTAAGTTAGTTAGCCCGCAGGCTAACTACAGAGGAGGAGGAACAGGAAAGTTGAGCAGTTGACAGCCTCCACCTCACCTCACCTGAGCACAGGTCTCCATTTTTAAATGTCTGTTTTACCAGCAGCCACCGTGTTTGTGACAAAACTACCAGACTGAAAAGTTATAAAACTACCAGTCGGTAAACTAAAGTTTGAGCTACACTTAACACTTAACCCGTAATAAATCTGCGAACTACAAAATGTGGCATGTTCACTGACTTACTGACAAAATCAGCCAAAATTAAACATTTACACTTAAACATAATTAAAATAACCAACGTTTTAAGTAAGAATATCACACTAATAAACTTGATTTTTGCTGTTTTTATAGATTTTATACTTGATTATGTAATTGTAAACACCACAGCTGCTCCTGTTTACTCCAGATGTTTGACGCTAGTCTCAGATTATCTTACAATTATATTAAATTAACAGAGTTAAACATCAGTTTCTGTTTCAAGATAAATCCCTCTTGAACTTTTACAACCTAGAGACTAGATAAACAACACATACAGCTGTGTCGAAAGTATTTCAAGAGTCCTCAAAAGCTCTTCTGAACATTTGGATAAACATATTTAGTCTGCTGTGTGATTCATACAACAGTTTTTCATGGCGACTTCAATCCAAACAAGGAAGCTGACACAGAGACATTTCCTTGTTATTTCCTTCCTTGTTTTAAGGTTTAGTTACTTTATACGGCCTCCTGTCCGACGCATTTGTCTTGCATCAGGCCAGACATCACAATAAAAATAAACATAAATAAGAGCACATGTGCAAACGTTAGCTTGAGATAAAACAAACGAGAAAATTGGTCATAAAGTCAATCCAAGTTTTATAATTTGTCAATAAGAAATATACTTTATTATATAATTTCATACACAATTACATAATTATGCTTTTTATGGTCCAAAAAGTGCAAAGTGACATTTGTGACTACTGTTACTGGGACGTCACTTTTAAAGAATACGATAAAGATGTTTTTTTTATTACGCGGCAGATGAAATTATCCTTGATCCTGGATTAAGGGCTAGAGTAAATACTTGTCGCCCTGTACGACTCTGTATGTTGTCAACGGGGCTACAACTGCTTCTTAGTTCGTTTGCTAACAGTTTGTTCGGTTTAACTGAGGTGACGCTTCTCCTGTTTCACTTCAGAGTGTTTTTGGAGAAGAGGCGAAAGCTCAAGACGGCTGACTGTCCTGATAACCTTTAGTCAGAAAGGGTTTACACTGATTGAAAATGTTACTCAGTACATTTTGTGTATTTACCTCTCAGTTACTTTACTGGTTGTTAGAGATTATTAGTGAATTACACATTGAGGTGTGCCAGTGTAATAAATCCAGGTTTCTGGAGGCCTGTGAACACAGCACAGCGCTCCTGTGTTCCTCAGCAGTTTCATTTTGATTTGTGTCATGGGAGTGCCGTTTTACTGGTCAAACAGAGGCAGAGCAACAACGGGAGGATCTGTTTACTGTGTGTCGACGCTTTAGCCACCGTGGACATGGCTTTTGCTATGCCAACGTTAGATTTTAACCTCCTGAATAACAACCAGCAGGTATTTTACGTGACGTACAAAGTGGAAACTCGCTTACAAAAGACTACACGCACATTATGTTCTTTGTTTCTGCTTTGACTGTGGTGGAGGTGTGGTGGTTTGTTGGATTTGCTTAGTGCTGGCAGTGTTAGTGGCTTGAGAGAGCACAGGATACAGTAACTTTGCCACAGACTGCTCTTAGCACCGGCCACCGGCCAAATGCTTGTAAAATATTAAAGTTTGTACATTTACACAAGTCAAGACCTTTAATATCAAACGTTTACGGTGTTGTATATTTTAAGTTTATGCTTCTACACTTTACAACAAAGTCTTTGTGCAGTTCCCTGTTTGTCTGTTTGGATGAACTCCAGGACAAACATGGTGTAATTTTACTACCACCCAGCTCTAATTGTAGTGTTTCAGGAGCGTTATAAACATATTGTGACTTTACCGATTACCGTGATATTTTTGTCACAATAGTTGAGGCTAGGAGCTATGAGATAGCGCATCCCTAATTACATAGAGCCCAAGTGCCAGCTGTGGTTGCTGAGAGATCTGGGATGCAACCACAAATCCTCTTGAGGAAAAAGGCACAACACTAACACTCAGACCACGAGCACCGTCAGCTCCTTTGAAACTGGTTTTAAAAGGCCCTTCCTGGCATTACACGGTACACAAGCTTCCAACCCTGAAACCTGATTTTCAACATAGTTACCGACCTCACACTGGCCGGCTGGGGGATGAATAACGATAAACACAATCCATAAATTCCTCTTAACAAACCTACCATGATAACATCATCTGCATGAATGCTCTTGGTTGGTGTTTCCACTTTTTACTACCATTCTTCACCTCCTTCTTGCTGTTTTGCTGTCAGGTATTTTTAATAAGGCCCTTTGGCATCGTTGAGCATTTTCCACTTGGGTTTGTCCCCCAAGCTGTAGATCGTCAAAGCAATGAGGAAAGAAATGAAGAATGACATCACGGAAAGAAAATGCCTATGTAACAGCAACTCATGCAGTATGTCAGCTCTTCCGTTAGTCAAATATTATGAAAATTTACAAGCAAAAATGTAAAAGATTTGCTGGGTCCAGCTTCTTAAATGTGAGGTCTTTGGGTTTTGAACTGTTTGTTGGAAGGAAAGAAGCAACGTGGAGACGTCACCTCGGGTTCTGGGATATGTGATTAGTAATTCTCACATTTTTTCTTTATGTTTTATAGACTAAAAGAAACAATCGAATAATAGTGAAAATACCCTGCATATTGATAAGAGTGCATACCTCCACCAAGGCCCAACAGTTCCCTTTTGTACTCACTTATAGAGCCACCTATAACACGACTGATTTCTTTCATCAAGATCCATGCAAAGAACTGATGAAAATGTCTAAAGACGTTTCTATCTCATAATGTTAAAAAGTTCCTGGATCCATCCCTTTATCTGGATCCACACAAAAACTTAATGAAGTCTGTTCTGGGCTGAGATGCACCCTCCTTACAAGTTTTGTGGAAATCTGTTCTGCAGTTTTTGTGTAATCCTGCTGACAACACGGGTGAAAACATCACCTCCTCGGCAGATATAATAATGGCTAGTTTCAGCCCTGACATCAGCAGCGTCTTCCTAAATGTTTTACAGGCAGTCCATCGTAAAAAAGCCACTTTTTCTTGTTAAAATGAGACCAGAATGGCTCATTAATATACACATTTCATGACAGAAGAGACTGTTTGTCAGTCAGTACTGTAAAACACCACTGAGGCTGTGAAGTATTCAGGAGGAGAGAGCAGGACAACAGGAAAAACAAACGGTCACATTAGTGCTCTGTGAAATCAGAGGCGGAGGTCTGAATGCAGCTGGGCAGCTCAGATAATCTCATCATGATTTGTGTGATGTTGGGTAACGATGTTATCAGTCCAGGAATAGGGCCGGGCGCTGATATAATCAGATGAGACTGGAACTGTCAGCTGCCGTCTGGCTCCTGGTGGACCCGACCAACCACATACAGTGGACTGATAAAGGGTGTGTGTGTGACAGAGAGAGGGAAATCAACCCAGTAATGTTTTAAAAGCATCAACAACTCAACCCTGTTGAAACTTTTCTTTATTCTGCAACTTTACATTTCTTTTTTCAGATTTATCTTGTGACAACAGTCTGCTCATGCTCTGCTTTGGTTTAGGCACAGAAAACACTCAGAGTTTGGAAAAGATCATATTTTGGATTAAAACACTTGTTTTGGTCGTCACAAACGTGGCAGGAGATTCTCAAAGTCCTGAGGTTTCCCCTTAAAATAAATAACTTGTGATGTCCTCCTCTCCTTTGTCCTCTAGTTTTGAATCCATAGTATTTGTTTGTCTTCGGGATACAATGTGCAATCAGTGTCTTCAGCCGTGGTAACAATCCCAGACAAATTAAAAACCAACCAGGAAACCATTATAGGACTGTACGTCAGCGAGCTAGACAGCTTTTAATCATTCATGTGGCATTCACTGCCATCCTGTAATGAAATTCCCCACGATCAGCTTATTGTGAGTGTCTTTTTTTCCCAAATCCACAATTAAATCATATGATTATTGCTCCGGATGAGCAGGTGGCATCTTGCATTGTGGCCTCTGCCACCAGCGTGTGAATGTGTGTGTGAACGGGTGAATCCTGACGTGTTGTGAAGCACTTTGAGGGTCGATGAGACGATAAAAGCGTTATATAATTACAATCCATTTAACATTTATCATAACGTGAATCAATATTTGAGGCCTGAGTTTATATGCAGAGACATTATTTCATGACATCCCTGTTAACAGGATACTTGGTTGTGTTTTTCAGTTCAAGGAATTTAAAATAACTTTCTAAAATGTGTTTTAATTAAGTGTATATCTGTGTGACAGATCTTGGACAGGATGAAAGCAAAGATTATTTCTTCTAGCTGTGGATTTTTTGATCATTTTATTAAAAGACCCATTTGAAAACATAAAACATGAATCACTAACTGTTTCAACGTGTCAGTGAACAGCAGACTGACTTCCAACGAACTTTCCACTGACATACGTCATCTTTATTGTAGCTGTCAGGTGATGCAGTTACCTGTTGCTGCTGAAAGAGGGCGTCAGCATGCAGGAAGTATTTCCCAGCTAAACCCAAATCCTCATCTTAACCACCATTAACTTTGATCTTTTTAAAAGCTAAACCTAATATAACTTCTACCTCATCTTCTAATCCTGTTTCTGAAATGAAGCTGTGATCCAGAAACACACCAGCTCACACACTTATCTCTGATGACTTCATCACTGCGCTCCCTCGTCACATGCGAGTGACTCAGCAGCTTTGAGTCATCATGAGGTGGTTTTTCCCATTTCAGCACTAAAGGGGGAATTCCTCGTCTTCTGATTGAGATTACTGAAGACGAATGTCAAAACTTGGCACAGATCACAGACAGATACTGAAGTGCTGCATACAGAACATACAGTAAAAAAAGAAACAGTTAGTGAATTAACAGATCATTTAATTCTGTCAATTAAATAATCGGTTAATTCACTAATTGTTTCTTTAGCTGGCAACAATGTTGAGTTGAATCAGCTTGTTCCATCTTAAAATTTGAGGATTTGTGGCTTTTTTACATTTTATATTAATGTTTATTGAATATCTTTGGATTTTAGACAGTCGGTCGGACAACATGTAAACACATCTCCTCAGGCTCTTACAAGTTGTAATGGCCTTTTTATTGTTGGTATTTTATGAAATGAACGATCATTTAATTGACTGAACAAAATGCAGATTAATCAATAATGAAAAAAGTGTTTGTTGAATCTCTAATATGCTAAAATGCTAAAATTATGCTACACAAGGCTGCAACTGATATACAAGGTTTTCCATCGTCGGTTAATCTGTCAGTTATTTTCTTGATCAATCCCTGAACTGTTGACTCGTCTATTTTATTTTTAGTTTAAAAAAAAATATTTCAGTCTGGCTGTCAGTATTTCACCGTTTAAGAAGTAATAGGGATGGATTTTTTTTTTTTTTTTTAATAAATAAGCTTTAATAAAAATTATTAGTTTTTTGTTTGATTGCACTTATTTCACTGGTTATAATACAAATACAATTCATTCTCATACTTTCTGAACTGGTTGCATAAATGGACCAATAATATCATTATTAGACAGGTTCTGATACCGTGTCCTTTTTCATTATAAAGGTCAAAACTGCAGGAAAGACTGTTGAATCTTTGGGAGGGAAAGGGACTTAACTTAGGACGTGACTTGACTTGCCCAAGAAAAAATGAGTAACATGCCTGTTGTTATATCAGGATATTATGAAAAGGACCAAGTTGATGACTTCAATAGCTGGTTTTGTCTGAACAACGGTCTGAAATCAAAAGATATTCAGTTAACAGCCATCAGATCCAAAAGCCTCTCGTGTGAGAATTGGATTTTTGCTTCATGTACCGCTTCAGCGATGAAGCCGTTATCAAAACAGTTGTCGATTAAAGCGACACAATGTGACCCTCTGGAGAAAGATGGTTGATTGTTGGGTCTGATCCAAGGTTGTGAAGTACTGATGCTTTGGGGCAGTGTTGGACCCGAACTGTCATTTCAAATTTGACGACCTGGGAATGAGACATTTTCTGATGATTCAACTAATTGTTTCAGCAGGACTGCGAATGAAGTGTCACTTTTTAGTACCCAACCAAAACCAGTCAAAGGTTTTCCAATTATTATTATTCCGTCTGTTTCCGATGAGACCAGACCTCTGTGAGTTTGAGCATATTGTGTCTGCAGGCAGAGATTTTGGCTCAGACAGGATTTTATCAGATTAAGAGAGTCCTGCTCCATTAGGACAAACACTGTAACTCAGCAGGCAAACAGCTGAGTGCAGCTCATCTCACAGCAGCACAGCTCCTCCTCCGTCCCTCCTGCAGTCGCACAAAGCGAGCTGTTTCTGCGGCGTGATCACAAAATACCAAAGGTCCACTGACCGTGGCTCGATGTTCTGGTCGTGCTGCAGCTCGTTGTGTCTCTGCCGCAGTTCCCATGTTCACTCGAATTGTTTCAGAAGCATTGTGTCTCCAAGCAGAAGGAATTTATCTTCAGCTGTGTGCTACAGAATTAACTGTCTGTCTCATTGTCTCAGTCCATCAGCACAAATTAAAACAACACTGAGAGTGTAACGCCACTTCATTAAATATGAGCTGTCTGCATAACTAACCAACTTATTCGCCGTTTCTCTTTCCGTGCAGCGGCTCTACAGGCCTTGAAGAGGAAAAAGCGCTACGAGAAGCAGCTGGCTCAGATCGACGGGACGTTGTCTACCATCGAGTTCCAGAGGGAGGCGCTAGAGAACGCCAACACCAACACCGAAGTGCTCAAGAACATGGGCTACGCTGCAAAGGCAATGAAGGCTGCGCACGAAAACATGTAAGAGATTGTATTTTATTATCGTCCTAGCTGTTTTTAACATCCTTTGGTGGGTGGGTGGGTACAGGATCTGAATGGCACATCGTTCATTGTTAGTTTATATATTGAGACAGTTTTGTATTTCTGCACACATGTTCACGTCCTCTCTCGCTCTCTGTGGCCTCCTCGTTTTTACAGGGACATAGACAAAGTTGACGATCTGATGGCGGACATCACAGAACAACAGGAAGTGGCTCAAGAAATCTCGGATGTCATTTCCAGACCGGTCGGTTTTGGAGAGGATTACGACGAGGTGAGAACACTGCAGTAGTTACTTCCTGACGGTCGTGGAACGATCAGGGGGGAATGTATAGTGTTAAACGTTGTCAGACACAAACCTCAGAGCTGCTCAAGCTTCATTCACTCCAGAAACAAGCAAGGATTTATGTGTCGAGAGCTGTAGCTTTGAGAGCTGGACTTGAGTAAAAAAAAATAAGGATGAACAACTCTACTTGGACTCGTCTGCTGTGAGACGTGAGCTGGTGACCTGTAAATGTTGAAAAATGCAATATTGTGCCTTTTAGAGCTCCACCAAACTGTCATGAATGATTTATAACATAACAGGGATGCACGCAATGTCTCCATGACCGAATACAAACTGTCAGGCTGTGTTCAAAATCATAGACTTACACACGAACATACTGCCGACCACATACTGCACACAGCCTGCTAAATGAACATTTAAGCATGTTATTACCAGCAGATGTATCAAGCAAAACGTCTGAATCAATCACAACATCACCGTCTCCTCCGTACTTCCACGTTGGAGCATTTATTTTGGTAAAACTGCCAATATTTGATATCTACACAATTGATTTCTCGTCTAAAATATTCTCAGAAATGAAGTTAACGATGAAATGGCATGTGAAAGATGTAAATAAAACTCCAGTGCGGCGCTTGAACTGACTAGGAGTGCTGAGTATGAGACAAACCAGAATAAAATGTAGGAAATGCTGAATGTATATGAGAGAAATGATCCTTCCATTATAAAAAGGAATAAAACTTTGTGACCTGCCGACACGAGGCGGCTCAAAGTGTTTTTACAGGGGCAGAAAATTACATTGAAACACATTTTAAACAAGAAACAAAACAGTAAAACAAGTTAAATATAGAAAAATAAGCTACAATAGAAAAGAGACAGTAACAGTAACAGTTACAGTGAGGTTCATGATATCGATCAAAGCCTTAAAATTCAATTCAAATTTGATTCAAACTTTATTTAAACTCTTCAAGTTCCTTTGTTCCAGATATGTGGCGCATAATAACTGAAATAATTGCATGATGACCAATGTGTGTGTTTTGTGTGTGTGTGTGTGTCAGGATGAGCTTATGGCCGAGCTGGAGGAGCTGGAACAGGAAGAGCTGGACAAAGATCTTCTGGGAATCGAAGGAGCAGAGGACGTTCCTCTACCCAGCGTACCATCTACATCACTACCATCGAGACCAGGTAATGACACGTCACATGATTCACTCTGACCACATCGCCGACATCTACAGAATGAGACATCTAACTTTCACGTTTATCTCTGTTCCCTCTGTAGCCAAGAAGAAGGAGGAAGAAGACGAAGACGACATGGCGGACCTCGAGGCCTGGGCGGCTAACTAAGCTAGCTGGCCCTGTTAGCTAGTCAGTGCCCCTCACCTGTCTGTCTCTGTGCTACCAGGCTGGTCCCCAGACATCTGGAAGAGAGACAGGGACTCTGGGCTGCTGGCTTGCTGCTCCGTCATAAAAGCCTACGTCTCAATATCTTAACCATGCCCCCAACCTTAAAGTATGCACTTGTCCACATAGTCACTTCAAATGAAATAACCCCAGGCTTCTCTCTTCTGATGAATGTTTCAGTACGAATCTCTTTGCTCCGGCTGTGCACTGCTCTGTTTCTAAAGGGCATAGAGCAAATGTCATACCCGAACAGCCTGCGGTTATGTAAATGGAAGTTCTCCTTCTGGGGGATAAAGAGTGCATGAATGTGCACTTTGGTCAGGAGCGTGCAAGTACATACTTCTAGGGTAAGAGTGTGTGGGGGAACAGGACGAGGCTTGTTTCTGGGAGGAATGTGAAGAATCAACAAATGTGTGAGGATGAGAAAAAACAAAAAAAAACAAACGGAAAGACGACATGACTCAGCCATTTTTCTGCTTCCTGCGTTGTCATCTCTCTGCTCTTCTACAGCGATGGCGACAAATCATCGTCTGCACTCGTCTCTGCGCAATCTCAACAGCAGCAAAATAAGAAACGATGAACATGTAGGACCGCCTCACTGAAATATCACTGTCAAACTACGAGACGATGGGATGTTACAGCAGGGGAAACGTCTTGTAAGGAGGATCTGATCCCTCTGTCATCAGCTGGTCACTTAGTCACTCAGACTCAAATTATAACACTAATGCTGCCCAAACAGGCTTTGCAGCTTCATTTATTTGCATTCTCAGATCTGCAAGCAGACATGGCTGCTTCAAGCGTAGAGGTCCGTTAAAGAATTTGAAGGTTTTTTTAGGTGACGGTATTCAGTACTTCACAAAACGGCAAAAAATAAGATACAAACGGTTAAAAATGAATCAATTTTTTTATGGTTCTTCTTTTATTTTCCCTTTAAATCACCTTTAGCCCCAGAAATATATCTCTGGACCCGTTGGGAAGTTAGGAACCACTGCTCGATTTAGTAGGGTAATCAGGTACCTGTGTGTTTATATGTGGATGGAGTTTCAGCTTCATTGGATAGTGGATGAGCCAGAACTACAAGAACAAGCTCACACCTGCAAAAGCCGCAGGCTGATTCATAGTAAGCAAGTCGATGCAGCTCTTTTCAAGGCTCCCCCATTGGTCAGCTCGTTTTCAGTTATGAAGCGCTGCTCCTCCGTCCCTCAGAGCGACGTTATGATCACTGTTTACAGGAGAGAAGGTGCAGGCTGTTGAGAAACCACCAAGAAACTGCAAGGAACCAATGCAACGATCAATGTTATAATTGATAAATACATTATGACATCAGAGAGATAACGGAGAGTTAACTTTTTTGGAGCTTGACTCACGCCAGGTACGAAGGCCCATTAATAAATTCAGGTCCAACTTTCCTCACCTCCAGTGGTATCTAATCATCCAGTTTGACCAGGTGCACAGATATCTGCCTTAAACATTTCTCCCTACACTCCAGTGGAGGTAAATGAAATTTAATTTGTGTTACTTGCGTTGAAAAACTTAATTTAAGAAACAAAAATCAACATTAACAATTGTTCTGTATTACCAACGTCTCCAACGCTCTGGATAGTCCACAAAACACTGGAGACTGTTTTCACAGGGACTCATTTCTATCAAAAATACAAACATTTGATGGATATGTGGAGTTACGAGCTACTTGTGATACATCGTAGGAGTAGTGTGACTCCAACAGCCGTCTGAGGGCAGGTTACAACACCTCGGAAGGTGTTACTCAATCTAAAGCTGCACACCTGCAGCACCTCGTCTGTCTGTGGTTTAACAGTGATATAAACTCTGAGACGGTCCTACATCGGTTTAATTCAGAGGTAATGTGTGTGATGAGTGTGTGTGTGTGTGTGTGTGTGTGTGATGTTTTTTCAGCCTTTTTGACACAGTGACCTCTTCATGAATATTCAGTCAACCTGAGACGAGCTGGAATACTTTAATTTGCTCTTGGCTCACCTGTAGTGCAAACATGTATTCAAACGTTGAAACGAACGTGAGACGTTTCATGTTGGTCTTCACAGTAAAAACAGCTGCAGCGGCACTTCCCTCCTTCTATCAGCTGACACATTTATGCATGGACGGACTGGGGTCGATCTAGAACCGAACACATGACGTAGACTAACTTCAACTTGAGTAAATTTAATAAAGATTTGACACTTTTGCTGAATTTTTGTAATTAAAAATCACTTTATTCGCGAGTGGGTCGACCCCAGTCCTGATATTTAAAGACGAGCTATTGAAAAGAAACTTGCAAATGCCAATAGAGTTTGTATTTCTTATTTTTTTTTCTGTTTTGTTTTTTTTCCTGTTTACATAAAATATCACTCATATTCTGTCTGGCTGTACAGAAACATCGTGTGGCCTGCAGCCAGTACATAAAAGGTTGGACTTTGGAGATTCTCCATGTGGCAGCCATGTTGCTCTGTGACTGGGGTTGTATACAGTTTATCTTAATAAAGTTGGGATTCAATGCAAAAAATATTGACACTGTTCCATCTGTTCATTCATAAATACGTTTCTCTTTCATGCTTTCCTTTGGATTTTGGTTCTGTGTAGTCAGCAGTGGATGTGCTTTTCCAGTGTACCAACCCGTCTGGTGCGTCAGGTTATTTCTCACGGTCTCCTCGTATTCATCTCAAGTACTGTACTATGAGATTTAGAGGCACAGAAACAGAATATGCAAGTGAAGTGTAACTATGAGAGGGATTTCTCTTGGTAGATGTGACTTAGCAGCATGAAGTTTCTGCACTGAGAACCACAACGAAGAGATTAAACCTTAACCAAGTTCTGTTGACCTCTGAGCTCTGCTGCTCAACGAGCTGTTGTGATCCAATGTTGTTTTTACAGATTTACTCGCCACCTCCAGTCACATTTGATTGGATATTATCATGTATAAGCCTCTCAGTGCAGGATGAGTCGTCAGTAATGCATAAACGTTTTACAGGAAGAGAAAAGAGAAAAATATCTTTATTGAGATTTTATACATTTGTCATAAACTAAGCGATAACAGAAAAAAGTCGTGCTAACACGTTGATCTTACAATGTCACCAAAATGCAGAGCTTTAATTAAAGGTGGTATCATGGAGCTACTTCACACACAATCCTTAAACTGGACCTTCATGTTTACACAAAGTTAACTGAAACCTTTTCTGATCCTCGCCCTCTGCTGCGGTCCGAGCTTTGACCACATTACCTGGTTTCTGCTGCTCGCTGCACACTGTACACCTCAACAATTGTATTTTGTGTATACGCCCGTATGTTGTTTTTTCCATGAAGATATTAATGAATGCTCCCTTATTGCATTTCTAGCTGCTCAGTAATTCCTTTGGCACCTACTTCACATAGCCTGGACACAGTTTTAACAAATAACTAATCCTACTGTGTAAATAATCCTATTTATGCAGAAAATCATAATTCCCTGCGAGTTAAATATTTTCAAATCCGATCAAAGAATCGCAGCGGTGGAATATTACGAACTCTTGAACCTGAGTACAAACCTGTGAGACTTGAGAGCGATTGGGTGACAGCCCGCTGTGGTCCTCATCAAGACCCCCTGAAACAGGCTCTTAAATTAGCTGCAGGGTTGTGTTTCTGCCCTGTAGGCTGAGATTAGACCCTTCAGCTTCAGGCCTTCAGTCTCATGCTGTATTTCTAGTTTTCGGGTGAATCGCACCAGCAAGGATTCACTCTTAAACCCCATGAAATCAGTCAATCAATTTAAGGCTAGCTTAGAAATAATAAAGATTAAGTTTGAACCTGTCTTTTCCTCCTCTGTGCTACTTTTACTGTAATACAGAGCTTGTGTGCAGGACTTTAGCGTCCCATGTTTGTCTTTTATTCGCATAGAAAAGGCCAAATATCAAGTAACTAACTTTTATTGAAGACAACTTCAGTAATCCTATCTGTTGCCTTGCTACACACACATCGACTGACGATTACCTGCAGTTGTGAAAGATTGTTCTGTGAGGACTTTTCCCCTCAGTGACACTGAGACCAGGTCCGGTGTGGAGGAAATACTGGAGCAAAGGTCAAGGCCGAGGTCAGAGTTAAAGTTGGGCAACAACTATTCTTAGTACATTCACACACATACAAATAAGTGTCTATCTTTCTTAACTTTGCCTCCTTGAAGCCACTTGGGAGCAATTTCTGATGCTGGCAACAAATTGCAGCTTCACCCAGAGACTCACAAACCAACAAGTTAACCCTCGTCGAAATCTATTTATGAGCACACGTGATGATAAAATGAAAGAAAAGTTGAGTCTTCCTTCTGAAGCTCAGTAATGATGTGACATCTTTGACCAGCAGGCCCTGCAGTGTCATCATAAATTCACTGAGCACTCTGACAGGTGCCAACAGTTTCTAACCCAGAACCAAATAGACCGGTGAACCGCATTTCTGTTCCCACCTTGGAGTTCAATCTTGGCCAAGCAAAGAGCGAATTCTTAGCTGCTTAACCAAAACTTCAGTTTCTCCTCAGGCTATTGTCTAGCTTCGCTGATGGCAGTTTCATCTGATTATGAGATTGTTCGGCTGCCTTTTCCTGGCTATCTCGCTCCACAAGTCTTAGAGCAGAACTCAGCCCGGTGTTTATTCCTCCAGAAGATCTTGCTCTGCATCAGACTTTCCGGCCAGCACTCCTCGCACGACACTCGCTAAAGTTGAATATTTTAAAATCAGTGAATATGATGCTTATTTTGCATCATGTGTCTCTAGTTTAACTTTCTATGTAATCTCGATGCACCAAAACGTTTGCTTAGCATGGGAACACACTGTGATCGACAGTCTGAATGTCTCAGATATCTGGCCCCAGGATTTATATATATCAGTGTATGGTGAAGTTATGTCGACATCTTCATTTGGACCCGTGAACCACGTGGTATGAATATGAAATATGGGCCGCTGCACAAGACAAGGCCTTAAGATTTAATATTACACAGTCCCGATTTTCAGTGTTGCCAGATGGGAAAAGTTCAACTATCGTACCAGAGGCTTAAAATGATTGTATTTTTGGGAAAAATGATCGTACCCGAGGAGAAACAGCAGCAGCAAGTGCTTTGACAATCAAGCAAAAGCAAAACACAAGGAAGCCTCGTCTAAGGTTCAGTTAAATCAAGAAGGCAGAACAGAAAATGTAAAAACACACAAAGTCAATATGAGTCATTACAAGTAAAAGGAATAAAAGCCATAAAAAAAAATAAGTCATGCAAAAAGAGAAATAAATGAACAGAATCAATAAAGGACGATAAGAGGACGGCATCACATCAAAGAGATTAAGAGCAGATGAAAAGATTACGGGCAGTAAAAAGAATAAAGGACAATAAAATATATTAAAGATAACAAATAAAAGTAGTTCAGGCCGGTAAGAAAAAAGACATCACAAGAGGAGGACTAAAAACAGATAAACAGACTAAAAGCAGGAAGAGGAATGAAAGATGGAAAGACTTAAATAGTTATTATAATTATATTACATATTATGATGAGCCTCCTCTCCTGTCTGGTTCAGTTCACAGATGAATAAACCGGCAGTACAACATTCATGTTAGCACAAGAATTAGCCTGCAGCGTGTGTGTGGAATAAAGTGCACTGTAAGTGTTTGTGTAACCTGAATGTCCCTCTGATTTAACCCCAGGATTATAAACCAGGACTGGATAGTTACTCTGTCACTTGTTTGCCAAATGCTGCCAGACCAAACTTGTTCCAGCAGCCACGCCCCCACCGTGCACCTCAAGTTATGACTGGGTAGCCCGCCCACATTTTACCGCCATCCAATCAGATTGCTCATACGCGGGGCGGGAGCTGCCGCAGCCAATAGGAATCCAGAGTAGATCCGGGTCGGAGCCCGCCCCGTCGTGTAAACTGGTTTGAATGTGGCTTCGACCATAAAAAGCGAGCCGTCATGTTTCTGTCCCTCCCTCTCTGCCTCTGTCCGTCGGCTAGGCTGCCGCTACACTCGACCTCCCCGGAACAAAACACCCGAAAAGCACCATGTCTGAGAAACTTCCCTTCAAAGTTGGTCAGTGTCGTTATTTTAACCGTGCTTACAAGACAGGTCTCGTGAAGTAGGTTGGCAGTTTGCTAGCTAGCATGCCGTTAAGTTTACGGTAACGTGCATGTTGAGTACCTGCTACTGTAGCCAGACGCTTTTAGCCTAAAAGCTAATCATGCAACGACATAAATGTAGTTAGCGTCCTGTTTTAAACGTATGTGTTAATCATTCCGGGTTTTATGTTTTCTTCCTGACTTTGTTACTGCTAACGTAAACTTGCTAGCTTGTCAGAAATTGTATGGCGTTGTTATTGTCAGTTAGCAAGGTGATTAGCATGTTAGCCGGTCGTCTAGCGTCTTGTGTGTAGTCAATAATGTAACATTTCGACACTCGCAGGTCGCTTTTTTGCTCAAATCTGTGAATGAATCGACATGTAACAGTCGTATTAGCGCCGAGCATGGCTTTACTTGCGAGGAGACACGGCGTCCTCAGCCTCTGGGTGTTGTAGTTTATAAGCGGAGCTGGCGGCGTAACGTTCCGTAGCTCGAAACTGTGTTTATGAACCACAATTCCCATGATGCTCGGCGCGTAGCCGCCAGCTTTTGCATGAGTGACAGGAGCAGGCAGGGGCTTGAGCTGCTTTGTATGTAACTTGCACAACGTAGTAATGCTGGCTCCACACGTGGTGTTCCTGTCCAACAGCTTTGAGAGCTTCATGCTTTTTGATTTTACAGTTTCTGCGAAGTTTATACATCTTCATTATATATTATAAAATCTTAATTTATTGCTGTAGTTGTCTTTGTTTGGCTCCAGGAATGGATCAAACGTATGAAGGGAGAGATCAATTAAGAAAAAAAAGCTGCTACATGCTAACCTCTCTGGATGGACATATTGAAAATGCACCCAAAAGTTAAAACACATTTCATTTGAACACAAGGAAAGTGTTTGAATTATGAATTTAAAATAACTCCAGTTGTAATATTTCAATATCTACTAGACGACCACCTGCTGTGACTGCTGTATGTGTGAAGCAGCTGGCTGGAAGCAGATCAAGTTAAACAATATCCTGCTAACAGATAGCCATGGGGCAAAGTGCACCCGCCCCATACAAACAGGTGTCAAGAGTCAACTCGGGGACCGTGTTCGTCAATATCAGATGTGTTAATTAATGCAATGTCACTCATTTATGACAAGCAGTCAATCAGTGAAAACAGTTTGTTTGTGAACCGGTCTTGCATTTCGCCTCTTGTGAATGTTCTACTACAATACCGATGCTTTAGTAAGTGGGTTTGCAGCACAGGGTAGAAAGACTATCATCACAATATTATACTAGAATATATTGTGTTGTTTATTTTCACCTGAATGCAGACTAAAATAAAATGGTGATGACAAAGAAATATAATAATCAAACAGGAGAAGATTTAAATGCACAATCAGCACGACAAATGCATTCCTAAATATCCCCCTGCATTTTCTGGATTTTATAGACTAAAAGATTAGTTAAGGAAGTAATCAGCAGTCTAACTGATGTGTAACTATATTCAACGTTTGACTTTTCAGGCCTGGCTTTGTTGATGTCTGTGGCCATAAACTTATGACATGCATTTGGTAGATAACTGAACTTTAAATGCTAACACCGTGTTGTTTTTATAGGTGATTTCAGATGGGATTTAAGCCCAAATACCTGCTGTTATTGGTGCCCAGCTCATGTAGCTACAAGGACCACACAATGAACCACAAACCCAAAGACTTTTCACTCATTGACTTTTAATTCAGTCACTACTTTGACCTCGATGTGAACTCGTGTCCCTAATCCCGTCCCCGGCTGACCATTCAGCCCAGTGCCAGTTCAGTGCAGTTATCCCGGTTGAGGTGTGTTTGCACAGGCTGTGGTGGTGTTAGAGGGTGGGATGTACTTTGGGACCCTGATGTTTACCTGCATCATGATAAAGCTTCAGTATAGAAGGGAGAGCTTCACTCCACAAGTGTAGAGCTGAAATGGTACCAATACTTCTCTGCAGGAAGATGATTGGCAACAGGACAACTGGGCTTAATGGGGGGAAAAAATAACAATCTAGTACTATGCTATTGTTGTGCAGTCTAATTAAAAAGCCACCTCCTGTAATCTAGCTGTACGCCAATAATGTGGATTTGAGCTTGAGTACCATATGATGCAGATGAAGTGGGACAGCTGTGGCTCGGTTCTCTTTGTGTTCAAGTGACACGTGTCCAGCTGGAGATTTATCAAACCACACTCGCCCGACGTTTAACCTGCTCCTGCAGTGAGACTCTTCACTAATCTCCACCTGATTGTGACTCAGGCTTTATGCGTCCCAACGATTTCATCATGCAGCTCTAAAATGTGACCGTGGGATGTGATTTGTTATTGCTGAGCTGAATCAGACTATTTTGGACTACTTTAATTTCTCGATTAACTCGGCGTCTAGATTATGGCATAACAGGCACTTCACTCATTAAATATGTGGCCTTTTGCTTTGGTTGTTAAGCGCCTCTGTTCTTTGGAACGGTCATAGTTTGTATGGAGAGTTTTAGCTTCACATGATCAGCAGCCTGGTCGGGAAAAACGCATAATGTACAAAAAATTGTAGGGGGAAAAAAACGAAGTGAAATCAAGAACAAGCTGGTGTTGTGTGCTGTCCACGTGACATCCTGTAGCTTTAACCACCGACACATTCATTTATTTAATCACTGAATCAAAGTCTTATTTAGGGCTATGACCCTTGATAACCTGTCGCTATGCTACATCACAAAAGGTAATGATTATGGACAAGATATATTTTGGCCTATGTTGCCCATTTTTAAATGCAGTGGTTGGGGCCGTTTTAAAAAAAAAAAATGTTTTAATGGGTTTGAGATGAGGCTTAAGACTGACCTGCACATGTGCTTCAGCAGCAACAGATGCTGTGTGCAACTGAAAGGAGTGACTGTACAGACAGCTGTGGTCCTCTTCAAATTCTCACTACAGCAGCAACATTAGCAGGCGAAGGCCACTTTCTTTCTTATGAGAAGAGGACAGTGTTTGACATGCATCAGGAAAAATATCGGCAGATATCATTTATCTGTAGTCTTCATTTAAACAGCAGATTTGCAAAGACTGCGTGGTGATTCTCCTGTCAGAAAGAAACGTCTTCAGTACGATACAGTTAAGTTCTCAATTGAAATAATTGCATTAATCTTTTTTTTTTTTCGATGCCTTACTGAACAAGTCATATTCTATATGAAAACACAGACTGAAGGCAGGATGAAGAAACGCTGTTAACATGTCGCCTCTCCCTGTCTCTCCTAGCTGACATCAGCCTGGCCGAATGGGGGCGCAAGGCCATCGACATTGCAGAGAATGAGATGCCCGGTCTGATGAAGATGAGGGAGATGTACGGTAAGAGCAAGCCTCTGAAGGGCGCACGCATCGCCGGCTGCCTCCACATGACCCTGCAGACCGCCGTGCTCATCGAGACGCTCACCGCCCTCGGAGCTGAGGTGACATTTACCGGCTGTTCATGAATATTATGTCATCAAAGAGCTTCCACTGATCATTCATGTCTTTCAGAATAAAAAACATTTTCCCCTCTATTAACACCGAGGTGACGTGTAATGTGCCAGCTGCAGGTCTGTTTTTACAGCCTGATGAATACTCAAGATGACACTTAACTGTAAACTGCACTGCAGATTCACTAAGTATAAATTACCCTAAGCATCTTTTTCTGCATGTTGTCTTGTAGAAATATCTCTTCCTCAATCTGTAATGGATCAGTTTCAACCTATTACATTGGGCAGGCTTCTTGCTTGCTGAAGAGTTTATTGAACTGAACAGAAAAAGAAGGCTCTATTTACAAATTGGCAATTTTCGAAAGTGATATGGAGTCGACAAGCAGATTTAATGCTAGATTAGCTTAAAAATGCTATGTATGTGATGTAGTAGGAACACTACTTAACCAGAATTGCATGTTAAATATCTAAGGCCTCAAGTCCTTGATTGTTTTTGAAAAGGAATATTACAGATCCAACAAATGCACAGAACACAATCAGGAGGCCCTTCATACTTCATCAAGTACAGTGGCACTTCATGTAACATCTTCTTTCAAATCCAGTTAAGTATTTCTAGGAAACAAATCACACACTGCCAGATGAGTGTTTGACTCGGCTAGTCTTTATCATCTTTTGTTTTCTTCATTCACATGAAGCGTCATAAATGGTTTGGGCCGACTACAGGCCGATAGATCATAACATGAAATAATACTATAAAACCTTTTAGAAGAAAGCTGCGTACATTTATGGCACAACAGCTAATTTGTTCAGCTTGTAGTAAACTTTGTGGTGATAACGCAGCGCAGCTTCTGTTCAATAGCAGGAGCTGCCCAGTGTTACTTCAGTCATCTTCTGCCTTGCTACAGACGAGTTTATTGAACTATTTATCGTAATGAACAGTCTGTGCGGGTCTGGGATTTTGTCTCTCCCTCTCTTTGCCTCAAGGCCAGTGTGTTCTGTTATCATGTTAGTTGTTATCTGTCTGACCAGGGCTGGTTCTACCCGGTGGGAACCTGCATCCTGAGAACCGACAGAGAATAAATAACCTGTTCTCTCAGCCTGAGGGCTTTTCCCCCCTCCCTCTGATCATACTTGCAAAGTGACATAATTCGGTCACCTGCAAGTCTAAGTTCCATGTGTTGGTGGTTTTGTCTTTGTATATTCTGACAAAGTTACATTTTAGAAGATCATTGTTAAATTGACTTATCAGTGCCGAGGTTATTGGGAGGAAATTGACTGAAATCCACTTTGACGTGCAGCTGGACGGTTTTCAGATCTGTGAAGCTGCAGTAAACAGATTTAGACACAAGATGGCAGCACAGTGACGGGTCATTCATGTCTGCTTTCAGAATTGATCTGAGACTCAATTTTCAACACTTTGATCATTTTTATTGACAATATTTTATATTTATATTATACCTTGATTAATGCAGCTTTGGGCCGGGCACAGTGAACACTCATTCTGTTTTTGTCTCTTAAAGATGAACTTGGAATTTGACTCTTTGCCCATTTTCTCATAGTGTTTTACGATTTTTAAAATACTGTATCAAGATCCATTTTAGTAACTTATTAATGATCACATTAGTGGATTTAATGCCCCTTGACCAACCGTCAGTGTTGCAGCTGTGTCATAAGGTGGCAGAGAGAGACCGGTGGTAGTCTGCACTGAGACTCTGCAACACGCCGAGGACTCGGAGTGATTTCTCACCACCAACACTCAAACACACAAAGTGAACCGTAGGTGTGACTGTTGTTCCACTGGGTAATTGAACAAATGACCAGGTACTATCAACCTAGGTTGACTATGAATTCAAAGTCCAACTAAAATACAAAAGACAATCGGGGTGTGTATTATCAGTTATCTTGGATACAAAGGATAATGACCTTTTTATATGCAGCCTATAGGTATGTTTAAAAAAAAAAAAACTTGAAGAAAACCAAGAAGAAGAAACTGTCTTTAAGTTTATTTATAGAACAACTGGGTTACTTAAGTTTTTATGTTAATACAGTTAACAGTAATCAGTTGTTCAAGGTTCAAATGAGCTTTGATTATAGCTTAAATTCACTGCTCCAGGAGTTTACTAGTCTTAATCTTTCGTGGAAATGACATTAATCATTTTTTTTTTTTTTTTACTTTTTTCTCTCCTCAGGTTCAGTGGTCGAGCTGTAACATCTTCTCCACTCAGGATCACGCTGCTTCCGCCATCGCCAAGGCTGGTATCCCAGGTAACGCATGCCATCTCTTTTATTCTCTTCAGACTGGATAAATCTAAGATGACTGCCTCATGTTTTAGCTGTGTTGCATGTTTCTATCCCAGTATGGCAGTGCGAGGTAGATGTTAGCGTTTGAGGAGCTCTGCTGTCACAAGGCTGAAAATACAGTTAAAAGATTTCAGTGTGAGAAATTATAAAAAATGTACAAGATGGTAATTGAATGATGAAGGATTTAATGCCCCTTGAGGCGTTGCAGCCCAACTGTGAGTGTTGCAGCTGTGTCATAAGGTGGCAGAGAGAGATTGGTGGTAGTCTGCACTGAGACTCTACAACACGCCGAGGACTCGGAGTGATTTCTCACCACCAACACCTGACAGTTGATGGGAATATTCTGATCTGAGTCTGGAGATGTTTTGCTGATTTACTGTCTTTCTGTGTGTAGTGTACGCCTGGAAAGGTGAGACCGATGAGGAGTACGTGTGGTGCATCGAACAGACTCTGTACTTCAAAGACGGCCAGCCCCTCAACATGATCCTGGACGACGGAGGCGACCTCACCAACATGGTTCACACCAAGTATCCCAAACTGCTGGCAGGTACGTCTGTTTACACACGCACACACTCAAATTGTTTGTTTTCTCCCCGTTCCCAAGTAAGATTTAGAAAAAGGCTCATTGACACAGGTACATGGTCAATCTCTGTTTTATTTACAGACTTAAGCAGATCCTAGAACCATCTGTTTCCAAATCTGTTTTTTTTTTGTGTGTGACCAGATTGGTTGAATTATTTTACCCCCAATCAACTCAGTTTGTTAGTGGCCAGGGTTTGTTTTGGGTTTTTGTATTTTCTGTGGTTGCTGCAAGAAACTAGTTTTGACCAGAAGATGTCAGCATTCAGTGCAAAGCTTCTGTGAAGTTGTGGACAGTAGCTGGTGGCAAGCCAGTTAGCACAGCAACTGCAATTCATTCATGTTACATAAATGTGAACTTTAAAATAACATCACAATTTTATTTGTTGTGAATTTTCAGTTTCCTAAGATTAATTGTCTCATTTTAGCTCCAAAAGAAATAACTGAGGACACCATCTTGAGCTCTAGGAATCACAAATCAACATTTTTCACCATTCACAAACATGTCATACGCCTTAAACTTAATTGATTATTCAGGACACATTATTTATATAAACTTTATTATTTAATGCCACTTGAGGCGTTGCAGCTCAACTGTGAGTGTTGCAGCTGTGTCATAAGGTGGCAGAGAGAGACCGGTGGTAGTCTGCACTGAGACTCTACAACACGCCGAGGACTCGGAGTGATTTCTCACCACCAACACTCAAACACACACACACAATGTAGCTGCATGAACGCACAAAACATACTCCACTTCTTTTTCAAACATAATGCTGTCCATGAAGCTAAAATAGCTACTCCAGTAGAAGTGCGTTTTTGTCATAAACTGGAACATTTTTGTAACTTTACCTAGGAATTTTCCATACTTATGAGACCTTGTGTTTTCAGGTATCCGTGGAGTGTCAGAGGAGACCACTACCGGTGTCCACAACCTGTACAAGATGATGGCCAAGGGCGAGCTGAAAATGCCCGCCATCAACGTCAACGACTCCGTCACAAAGGTAAAGAGCCTCAACCTTTTGATCCTCTTCAGCCACATCCTGTAGTGTGAAGTAGATGAAGGTCGACAGAAAAACACCCTAAAACTACTCAGAAACTACTCACCCTAAAACTACTTCATTAACGAAGGAACAGTGTTGAATATCACAGAGAAAGTTGAGAGTGTTGGTCTTTATTTTCTAACTGCAAAGTGACTTCTAGTCGACCTTTTTGGTATCGAGTGAAATAAAAAAAGAGTTTAGCTTCCTGTACAGCAATTTTAAAAGTGACTGGCTCTAACTTTAGGAAATATATGGTAAAATCTTTGAATCTGACTCCGGGCCCTCAGTTGAACCCGGTCTTATCTTTTCTGTCTCAAAGGTTGAACATGTAATGATGTTTTCTGTCTCTCCTCCTCCCGCAGAGTAAGTTCGACAACTTGTACGGCTGCAGGGAGAGTCTGATCGACGGCATCAAGAGAGCCACTGACGTGATGATTGCTGGTAAAGTTGCCGTGGTGGCGGGCTACGGTGACGTGGGTAAAGGCTGCGTCCAGGCTCTGCGTGGGTTCGGCGCTCGCGTCATCGTCACAGAGGTCGACCCCATCAACGCCCTGCAGGCCGCCATGGAGGGTAGGTGATGTCGGCCAGCAGTATATTCATGCCACAAACATATAATTGTAAATATCGTGAAACCAGAAAAAGAGTCAAGTAGGATTCTAGTCTTTCCCTGAGATTGAGCTTCAAAGCTGACAAGATTGTCCCGAACATGCAAGTTGAGCTGTTAATGACTGAGAATTCATTAAATGAGTAAAATTAACCCATTAGAGATGACATTTGTTCCTAAACGATAACAGGTGGGGTTTCTCTCTTTGAAACACCACCCATTATTTGAGGATTCCTGGTAAAAGATGTGACCTCAAACTGTCAGCCCACAATATAAAGCCCTCTCCTTCTGTAGGTTACGAGGTTACCACCATGGACGAGGCTAGCAAGGAAGGAAACATCTTCGTCACCACCACCGGATGTGAGGACATCATCTTGGGACGGTAAGTCACAAAGTGAAACAGCTGCTATGCTTGAATTACTGAATTCATATCAGATTTGCACAGTAACTAGTTGCACGTTAATAATTGCGTGTTTCCTTCAGTCACTTCGAAAACATGAAGGACGACGCCATCGTCTGCAACATCGGACACTTTGACTGTGAGATCGACATGAGCTGGCTCACCAAGAACGCCGCCGAGAAGGTCAACATCAAGCCTCAGGTATGAAGGCTGAAACGTTTGGGAGCTATTCTTAGTTTTCTCTTCTGTATTCTTTCTGTCTTTGCATCATTCAACGTCTGTTCTGCCTCTGAACGGTCACAGCAGCTGTAATCTTTCGCCTCCTCAGGTCGATCGCTTCCGTCTGAAGAACGGTCATCACATCATCGTCCTGGCTGAGGGCAGGCTGGTCAACCTGGGCTGTGCCATGGGACATCCATCCTTCGTCATGAGCAACTCCTTCACCAATCAGGTACTGTGAGCTGAAGACGACAAGACTTTCAAATTAACATTTCAATTTCCAGCTTTGTCATATTAGCATAAAACAGTGGAGCTGCAGAATCTCATCATCTGTTCTTCCCTGCAGGTTCTGGCTCAGATTGAGTTGTGGACGAACACTGCCAAATACCCCCTGGGAGTCCACTTCTTGCCCAAGAAGGTGAGTAATGACACTAGTGTTTTAATGCGGTACGTCACGTAAACAACATTAGAACTGACCTTGGGCATGATTAGCTTGTGACCCAACAAACCACAAATAAGGGAATTATCTGTAATGAAGATCATTTGTTGCACGATTGCTCTAAAATAAGCAAGTTTTATGTACAACATCAGCCACCAAAAATAGATGCAGAAGAAGTAAAACACCAGTTTGAACTAACAGGAATCATCTTTTATTTCTTTGTTTCAATAGTTGGACGAGGAGGTGGCAGCTGCTCACCTGGACAAACTGGGCGTGAAGCTCACCAGGCTGACAGACAAGCAGGCCAAGTACCTGGGTCTGCCCCAGGATGGGCCCTTCAAACCAGACCACTATCGCTACTGAGCGCCCTGCTCTGCCGGGGAAGAGGAGGAGGAGGTTTTGCGTGGGAGCACTTAGAGTTTGGCCAGGTTGCACTATGAGTACCATTTTTGGCTTGGACTTTTAAATGTCAGCTTTTCAGGGATACAGCGACAGTAGAGTTTGTTTTATTCCCCCTTAAATAGCCTTCCATATCAAGTACTGAAGAAATTTATTTTCCAAGTTACAGCCTGTGTTAATCAAAGTGATTTTGCCTGACCGGAGTTTGGAACCAGCACTTTGTTCTGCTTTACTGAGGCGAGATCAAACCGCATCTTCACAAGACATCCAACCCTGTATTACAACTGAAAACACTTTAGTTTGTCTCATCACCATCTTGTTCTGCTGACACGCCAATATCTTCAGTTCTCGGCTTTCTCTCCTCTCTTCCTCGTCGATACTCTTCTGAAACACCATCAAGTGCTACTGTGGCTGTTAAAGAGAATTCCTCTTGTTGTTTATGTCATTCCCTCCACTTATGGAATAAAATCACCCTGATGCTTTTGTATCTGAGCTCTTCTGTCCGTCATGATGCGGCATCTTAATGAATCGAGGCAAACGGTTTAGTGTACAGCAGCCTTATTCCAGTGTATTAATGCCAATGAAGACCGGCGATGCTCATGAAGTGTTCGGTGTGTTCACAAATGATCCGGGTTGATCGGTAGAGAGTAAAGACACTTACTGCTGCCAAAGCGACCACCAAAGCACATCAAGTTTCTGCCTGATGTCTGAAAATAGTCTTATTCTTTCTGTTGCCTCATTTTATATCCTTTTTAATTGTGATTATTTAATTGACTTGAAGGGCCAAAACTTGTGCAGCGCCCCCCCACCCCTGAGTTCCTTTAATTTTTCCACTGTAGCCAATCAGGATGAAGTTGAAGTGGTGGCCACGGTTCAAACGGTTACAGTCTGAAGTGTAGAGTTCAACTGCCTGTAAACGATGGAGTGACGTTGAAACTGTCAAGTTTGACAATGAAAAATAAAAAAATCATGTTGACTCTGGATTGTTTCTCAGTATTGTCATTTCATAAGACACATTTTATGACAAATGGGAACTCTGTCGCGATTAACCCTTTAATAGCAGAGTTAGAAACATGGCTACAGTTTTTAAAAAAAAGGTCAGACGGGTCAAGAGGCGTTGTGCCCCATGGGACCATCATTTGGAAAAATGTTTGGGGGAAAAAAAAAAAAAAAAGTTAGTCGCAGTTGAAGACAAATTTGTGATCCTGTTTGAATTGTCATGAATTACGCCTTTTGTCAATTTTTAAAAGAAGATGGTCACTTTAATTTAATGAAGGTAAAATACCATTTAGACGTTTGTGAAGCCGCCCAGTGAACTGCATCGTCTCACACAAACGCCAGAATGGCCGTTACCTCGCCAAAAGGTGAAAATGCAGTTATGTGAAGGAGGGCTAGTCAGTTTTGTTAGATAGCTAATATACAAGACCGGCTCTGTGTTTCAATCTTGGCTTTTGGTGAGCCTTAACGACACTGTGTGTAGTCTTTCCAATTAGTTTTAGTCTTTAATCTCAAAAGTTTTGCAACAAACTGCAACTTTCTCATGTTGAATTCTTCGCACAGTTCAAAGAGGATCATATAAGTATTTGTCTGCTGCTATCAAACACTACTTATTTTATTTTAACTAAAGTCCTGTGATGGTCCACTGGAAGAGGAAGGACGCTCTGTAGAAACACTCGCAGTGTTTGGCATCAAAAACCCAGATGAGTCAAATGTATTTCAAAGACTCGAGAAACTAAATGAATATCACAAACATACCTCAGTTTGCATAAAGACTACATAGTTCAAATGTGTCACAGCGCACTTAACGTATCTTAAGAGGATGCAGACTTTGTTGGGCTCCTGGGTCAAAAATGACTTTCTAGAAAAAGTGAGCTGTCTAAAAAAGATGAGCGTCCTCCAGGTTGAGCAGCCTTACGTACTGTAATCACAGAGTTTCGCGTGCTTCGGCCATTCTGCTTCCCATTTTCATTTATTTCTTTGTACCCTTTGTAAAGACATCAACATTTGCTAAATGCGTGTTTCCCTCAGGTAATTGCCCACCTGGTACGATACACAGATCCAGACACATCTCATGCTCAGATTCATGGAAAAAGTCTGAGGCTTTAAGAGGTAATGACTTAAACGGCCTTTAATTAATGATGGCTGTTGAATAACAGCAACGGTACAAACATGTTTGTGCAATTCAGCCATCAAGGCCTTCATCAGGACAGGATGTACCGAGACGTTTTCTACGATTCAGAAAGAATGAGATCTCTAAACTAATGAGCACCAGAGGGACACCGTATTCAACATCCGAGCAGCACCGAGCTCATCCTATTCTTTTGACGTTTCATGCTCAATGTAATTAGTAGAGAACAGCCTAAACAATTAATCATTAATCAGTGGCATCTGATTTGTACTTTCATGAATAATTTAGAAAAACAATTTAAATCATTAAAATAAACCGCGGCTCGACAACCTGACATGAAATATATATCATTTTGGTTTACTTCTCGTTATGTTTCTCAATATTCACTATCACAGAACGAGTGCTCTCATCTTTAACAGCATCCAGAGGGTTCCTGAGCAAGGCACTGAGGTCACAAGTTCAAGAACAGAAGCGTACAGAGATTTTCTGTCTGAGGAGTCACTGCAGGAACTGGCAGGATTTTGTTGAGAAAAGAGAGAAAATTCAGGTTCATTTCTGACTAACAGCAGTGACCTCGAGTAAAATATGCGGCCCAGGCTGTTTGAAAACACCGTTTCAAGTGTAAAAGAAATTCTATTAGTGTCTCTGATGTGAAGGACTGGTTCTGGTCCCTGAACTGATGTTTTGAAAGGGAGGCTGCTGTCAGCTGAATTGTTAACAGTGCATGCAACCAATTTCTAAGAAAAATACCCAAAAAACTAATCTTTATAAAAAGAAACAAAAGGAAGCTTCTATTTGACTCTAAAACTCCAACAGCTTAACACTGATAAGATCGTCTACTGTACGAGTCCTCCAGGCATCGATCAGAGCTTCTACTTTATTATATAAATCGAGTTAGCCGACCAAAACACGAACCAGATGTCAGTCAGCAGATCTGATACAGATGTAAGCGCTTTGAGTCATTTTCAGAGCCACTGTGAAAGTCTGCAGATTAAATTAAAGCTCACAGGAGGGATGAAAACACCATCCAGTGCAGGTGTTGCTCTGAGGCAAACAGAGGAAGCTTGGACAATGTGATCCAACACGACAGCTGACCTGCATGTATGGAGGATGTTTAGGGTCATAATTCAAATTAAAAGTCCAAATAGAAAATAGAGATGAAATATAAACTATCATGTAAAACATGGGGCCCAGGCTGTTAAAAAAACACTTTTTTTTTTTAGATGTAAGGAAATGCTTTTCGTGATGATGATGTATTTTTATGGATTAAGCATCCAAACTTCTCACACTGCATACAGGTCAGGTCACCGCAGTGCTTCACAGGTAACTAACTAATTAAGTGGAAACAGTGGAAGTTTAGCACTCCAAGTAAATGTGTGAGGATTAACGGGCGCAGTGTGGCATCATTAGAGACTCTCAGGTTGTGGTTATCTGAGGAGGGTTAGATCAAGGGCTACCTGACTCTGTTGTAGAAACATTAAAACATTTCTCCTCTCACCTGAAGGGGCCGACGGGGAGTCCCTGGTCTTTATCTCGTACAGGGTCATTTATACCACCTGGTTCGTTACTGCTCCCAGCTGTTGTAATGGCAGTTGCTGGCATCGTCTGAGCCTTCGAGGCCACATGTGAATGATCGTTAACTCTCCTGGGAAGGGATGAAAGAACAGCATTGTCAATGGGAATGTGATGTTGTAGGGTACGGTGTGTGATGAAAACAAGATAGCAAAAAAAACAAACACATTGATAGCCTATGGCCATTGCCAGTGAATCACAGCCACAGACGAAGAAAGTGCGTATTTCCGGCACATAAAATGAGTCGTATGTGTCTGAGATGGAGGCTGAAAACACTTTTTCTGTGAGGAACCAAATGAAAAATATGTTTTTGTTTTCATGAGGAAAACACTTTTTTTTCATGTGAAAGATTCACAATGAATTTTTTTATTATTTCTGTGTGAGGAACCAATTCAATTTTTTTTTTTTCATAATTACTTTTTTTTGATAAGGACATTTTTTCTGTGTGAAGAACAGAATGAAATTTTTCTTTTGCATGAGGAAATTTTTGTCTGTTTCTGTGTGAGGAACCGAGTGAATTTTTAGTTTTTCATTAGGAAATTAATTGAAATTTTTTTTTTAAAATTTTGTTTAAAAGAATTTTTAGAAAAAAAAAATTCTGTGCGAGGAACTAAGTGAATTTTTTTTTTTTTCATGAGGAAAACATTTTTATTTTTCTGTGTGAAACCAAGAGGGGGAAAAAATGTTGTAATGTACTGAATTTTTTAATATTCATATGGAATTTTTTTTTTTTTATGAAAAACCGAGTAAATTTTTCCTTCATGAGGAAAATTTTTTGTTTTTTTTCTGTGTGGATCTAATTCGAAAAAAGTGAAAGATTGACAATAAAAAAAAGTTTTATTTCTGTGTGAGGAACAGAATGAAAAATATTTTTTTTCATAAGGAATTTTTTGTTTTTTTTCCTGTGTGAACAACCTAGTGAAAAACATTTTTTTTCATATGGAATTTTTTTCTTCTTCCCCTGTGTGAACAACCTAGTGAAAAACATTTTTTTTTCTGCGTGAGGAACTGAGGGAAAATTATTATTTTTTATGAGGAAATTTTTGCTATTTCTGTGTGAGGAACCGAGTGAAAATTTGTTTTCATGAGGAAATTTTGTTCTTTCTGTGTGAGGAACCAATTAATTTTTTTTTTTTTCATAATTACTTTTTTTTTGATAAGGACATTTTTTCTGTGTGAAGAACAGAATGAAATTTTTCTTTTGCATGAGGAAATTTTTGTCTGTTTCTGTGTGAGGAACCGAGTGAATTTTTAGTTTTTCATTAGGAAATTAATTTAATTTTTTTTTTTTTTTTTTTAGAAAAAAAAATTCTGTGCGAGGAACTAAGTGAATTTTTTTTTTTTTCCATGAGGAAAACATTTTTATTTTTCTGTGTGAAACCAAGAGGGGGAAAAAATTTCGTTATGTACTGAATTTTTAATATTCATAAGGAATTTTTATTTTTTTAATGAAAAACCGAGTAAATTTTTCCTTCATGAGGAAATTTTTTTTTTTCCCTGTGTGGATCTAATTCGGAAAAAAATGAAAGATTCACAATAAAAAGTTTTATTTCAACAAAATGAAAAAAAAAAAAAAAAATTCATAAGGAAATTTTTGTTTTTTTTCCTGTGTGAACAACCTAGTGAAAAACATTTTTTTTCTGTGTGAGGAACTGAGGGAAATTCAAAAAAATTTTATGAGGAAATTTTTGCTATTTCTGTGTGAGGAACCGAGTGAAAATTTGTTTTCATGAGGAAATTTTGTTATTTCTATGTGAGGAACCGAGTCAAAAAAAAAAAAAAAAAAATCACATGGAATAAAATTGTTTTTTCTGTGTGAGGAACCAGCTGAAATTTTTTTTTTCATGAGGCAATTTGGGTTTTTCAAGAGGAAATTTTTGTTATTTCTGTGTGAAAAACAGAGAATTTTTTTTCCTGTCTGGAACCAAGAGGGGAAAAAATCATTTGTCAGGAAGAAAACTGTTATTTCTGTGTGAGGTACCAAGTGAAAATTTGTTTTCATAAGGACATTGTTTGTCTATGTGAGGAGTGAGAATTGTTTTTAAAAATCATGGAGGGAAAAAAAATGTTATTTCTGTGTGAAGAATGAGTGAAACTTAAAAAAAAAATCACAAAGAAATTTTCCTTTTTCTGTGTGAGGAACTGCATGAACAATTTTTTTTTTCCCATCAGAATTTTTTTTTTTTCCTGTCTGGAACCAAAAGGGGAAAAAAACATTTGTGAAAAAGAAAACTGTTATTTCTGTGTGAGAGACTGAGTGAATATTAAAAAAAGAAAATCACGAGGAAAAATTTGTTCTTTCTGTATGAGGAACCAAGTGAAATTAATTTTTTTCATGAGAATTTTTTTTCCCCTGTCTGGAACCAAGAGGGGGAAAAAAATGTTTGAGGAAAAAAAATGTTATTTCTGTGTGAGGAACCGAGTGAAAAGTAAAAAAAAAAAAAAATCATGAGGAAAAAAATTGATTAAAGTTTTTTTTTTTCTTCTTTTTTGAGTGTTTGCTTTTGTTATACTCATTTTAAACACAAGATGGTGCATACAAACATGGTGGAGACTGGGGAAACGAAACTGTTCCACACACAGAAAAAAAAAACAGTTAAAATTTAGAAAATGGATTCCCATAAAAAACATTTCTCACTTGCCTCTCAAGGCTTCCGTACGAGCCACATACAGCCTCATACAGCCCTATCCTTCACATTTTGTATCTAAAGACACTTGATAACGTTCTGTATCTCTTTTCCAGGACCTTTAGCGCTGCCTAAATAAAACAAAACCATAAAGAGACCTGTAGAGTAAAAGGTCGTTCTGCTTGACATCCCAGGATGCTCATGTTTCAGATCCAAAAACTGAACGTGTGTGACATTTAGTGTTGTGGTCAAAGGGATGATCAGGTCGCTGGTGATGTTTTAACACAAAATGTTGAAAAAAAGAAAAGTAAACAAATATAAATATAACTAAATAAAATGATCCATCATGTGTGAATGTCTCTCACACACTCTGTAGTCGTCAGATGTGTTTCACTGCTCTCTGTTCACCAGCAGATGGCAGCGTTTGTTCTTTAACAAAGATCATGTGTCACTGTGGTCATCACTGTAATCCACCATGCTTGAAAAAGAAAAACAAAAAAAAACAACCCTCATTTAGATGTAAGCAGTAACGATCACATTAAATGAGTTTGTTAAAGCCACTTCCTGTTTTTGTCCTGGGCGCACAGCACTCATATAAAGACTGTGTGTGGTTTTTAACATGTCGCTACTTACTGTGTAGGCTATATATTATCAATTATACTGATTGAGGATGAAAAAACATCTTGTATGAAAATTTAAATTGGGTTTGGAAGCATGTGCTGTTGTAATCAACAGATGTAATAGTGTGAAATAAAACAAGCATGTGCCGCTCCAGAGTCCGGAGTACAGGCAAACAACCTAAAATGTTTGGTGTGCTGTTCAACTTTATATATTCTCCATTTAAGAGAAGCAAAACAGTCTGCAGTACTTCCGACAGGAGGGGAGGGAGCTAACACGTCCCCTTTAATTACAGGTTTCACTTAGCGGTCGTGTCATCCGGCCATCAGCATCACCTTTTCCATGCAGACATGCTGTGTCTCTGCTGGCACTAATCATCATCAGGTTGGGTCAGGTGTAATTTTATTCAAGAAAGGTGTATTTCTGGGGTCTATGTTTTTTATGGATCACCTTATAAGGGAAAAACTAGAATGACTGCCTCGTGGCTGCGTGCCTTTGCGCAGCTGTCAAGTTGCAGTTTACATCCATGTTGGTGGAGACTCATAACTTTAATAGACTTAAAAGGAATTTAATAAAATGTAGGTAATAAAAGGATTTTTTTTTTTTGCAAAATGGAAGTGAACGCTTTATGGACATTTTTATCCCCGTGAATAATAATATCCAGTGAGGAACATGCTTTCACTGAGGTCCTGTTCACACGTACACGCCTACTTCCCTATAACAAAGCTTTTTCTCTGTGTTTTAACTCCTTCCACAGCGAAGATGTTCAAAAACGTAGTGTTCAGTTTCTACATCTTGGACAGGCAGAAACTGATTTTTGGAAACAATGATGAAGATACAGTGGATACTTATCAGTGTCGTTGTTTGTGTTATGATATTGGAGTATTTGAGTTTGTACAGTCATGTTTCCGTGCCTCGTTTATTATATTTTCCGTAACTAAGCAACCCACAGGTGTAAACAATCTGCTTCTTGTTTACAGTGTACATAAACAGCCATGAGATATGTGTTTTCAGGTTCGTGTATGGACAGAGATATTTGTTTCTCTCAAAACTTGTTTACAAAAACACCCGTGTAGGTGTGGACGAGGCCTTGGAGACTGTTTTTACAGGAGTACAGAGAACTGGCGCTTCACACACACGTTCACCCCGGCAGAGCGCAGCACAGTTTTCAGGTGGATTACTTTCACTACTTCAGTATCCGACCGAATGTGAACTATGATCACAATCTCCCTCTTCTGTTCTTGAGTTATGATGTGCTGAATAATGGCCAGACAAGAAATTCCCTCAAACTGAAGAATTTTCCTCAAAGCATTCCTGAGGTGGGGCATCCACAGGAATGGGACGGATGGATGGACAGACAACCTGACAACACAACGCCCTCCAGCCTCCGGGGACATAAAACCGACACAAAACAGAGTCAAAACATGTCAGTCTGCAGGTTTAAGAGAAGGCTTTGGTTTAAGACACATGTTTTGGTTGCCACAGACATGTCAAGACTTCCCATCATGTCAATATCTGGTTTTTGTCACCATAAACATAGCGGGGAATTGTCCTGAGGACTCATTAACATTCAACTTGCCATGTGATGGTTAAACGCTGGAACACAAGCCTCGAGCTGTGGTTACTGGCTTGGCATCCTTCTCACCTATAACCCGGATACCACCACGCACTTCTGGTGGGTGACAAGGGATGATTATGAGGGACGACTTTATGACTTTGACATCATGCATTGTTTTCTTGGAAAATCCTGAATAGTATAACTTACACCAGTCATAGTCTGACTTTAAATACTGGATGACATCATTTCGTTTGAGGTTGAATATAACAAGTAGAAAGTTGGAGATGTGTTCAGGGCCATTCATCATCCTGACTTTACAGTGAAAGCCACCTCAGTCCCTCACTTAAAGATGCCATTCAGAGTTAAAATAAAACCTTAAAAAGCTTTTTAACAAGACAGTGTCATATTAATCTGGCAAACTGCTATGACAAAAACATACTGAAGAAATAAAATCATACCGCAGATTTTATACAATGAATAAAAAGCTTTGAAAAAGAAGCGATCAGGTGGTCCAGGCGTGTACAAGTCTGCCTCAAGGCCAACAAGTCTTGGCTTGCACAGGTTTGCCCTTTTACTTCTCTGCTCATTCATTCTTAATTTGTTGACCTTTAAATGTTTATTATTCCATGTTTACAAAAGCTGCCGTTGGAAGTTCCTCAGAAACCATGCTGTAAAACAATGACATAACCTGGTCTGGAATCCAGGTTTCCAGAACCAACAAATGGGTGATCTGTGCGGCTTTACCTTTGATTTAATAAGAAAACAGCCCATCTCCCCGGGTAGTACAACATAACACAACAGAGGAGAGGAATAAAACTAGGCTCCAGAATACATTAGGCCAGCGTGCTTTTGAAGACACCTGCAACGAACAGTATTTTGGATATTGAAGCTGATCAAATGAGCATGAAATGAGAGAAAATTATCACCAACTGTGCAGCTCTACAGAGCTGTTTAACCCATTCTTGGCCTCAGCAAACTCAACAAACTCTGACCCACTGAACAAAACCCGCTCAGCACCAACAGCACTGTTATAAAAGATACAATACAATAATGACTTTGTGCGTACACACAGTTTAAGTTGTGAGTTATACACTGTAAACACTGTTTGTAGATTTTATGGTAAAGAAATGAAGAGAAGATAAAATGATTTACCATAAATCAATATCATAATATATAGAAAACACACAATCATACTGTAAAAATATAAAATGTTTATGTTTGCAATAAAACACTGTAATATATCATACAGTTGTACTGTGTTTATTACCGAGATGGACTATAAGATTTGCAGAATATATGTTGATTTTAAAGTAGTTTACCGAAAAGAACTTAATTAGGGCCCGAGCAGGGAACCTGCGAGGACCCTATTGTAATTGTAATGATTATTATTTTTTTTTGTTATTTTTCTTCTGCCAAAATGATCGCATTTTTCACTGCCTGAACATACCCCAAAACTCGCCAAACTTGGAATATAGATCACACCTGGCGAAAAATTTTATAATCTGTTGTCATTGTCAAATTTCGCCACTAGGTGGCGCTATTATGAAGGAAAGTGCGTTTTGGCTAATAACTCACACATACTTTGTCACACATTCTAAATCCTTATATGCACGCGTTCAGTGAATCCTCCTGAATCTCTGGGTATAGGCCACGCCCATATCCGCCTACCGTTTTTTTTCGCTAGCTCGCAAAATGTCGCAAACCTACTTTTTCGAACTCCTCCCAGGCAATTTCACCAATTTGCACCAAACTTTGCACACAGCATCTGTGGACCCTCCTGACAAAAAGTTATTAAAAGAATTTTAATATTCCAAAGAATACTCAAGTTATTAAATTACAACTTCCTGCAGATTTCGTTCCAAACAGGAAGTGTTGCATATCTCCACATTGGTGTGTCCGAACGACATCAAACTCAGGATATTACTTCCCCATGAGCCCCTAAGGCTCTGTGCAAAATTTCGGGACATCACCACTAGGTGGCGCTCTTTAAATTTAAGTAATTTATATCTCCACATCCGTTTGTTGGATTAACATGAAACTTGGTACACTCATTGCCAGTGCCCTCCAGAGGATACCTGACGAATGTGTTACCGATCCGACACTAGGTGGCGCTCTGGTGGCAGTTTCATCTTAGATTTGGCACTGTGCCAACACCATAACACTTATGGATATGAAACTCATTGGGGTGGTAAAGACTGGCCCCTGTAACTCACACACCAAAAATGACAAGCAGGTGGCGCTGTTATCAAGAGAAAAGCGTTTTCCGTGAATAACTCCCACATAATATGTCGCACAGTTCAAAGCCTTATATCTACGTGTTCCCTGAATCCAGATGAAGTGATTGATGTAGGCCACGCCCACGTTCACCCCAAATTTCCATTCGCAAAATCGCGCGAACTGAAAAACCTACTTTTTCGAACTCCTCCCAGGCAATTTCACCGATTTGCACCAAACTTTGCACACAGCATCTGTACATGCTCACGACAAAAACTTATTAAAACAATTTTGAGACTCCAATAAACACCCAAAATATAGAATTACAATTTCCTGCAAATTCTGTTCAAACAGACAGTCTTCCATATCTTGACCAAATGCAGTCCCAGTAACACACGGACAGTTAAGACATACATATACAATAATCGGGCAATGCGGCCGGGTAACTGGCAGGCCCCGACCGCAGCACACCCCGACACGCGTGGACTGCGAGGGCCCGTTCATCACTGCTTGCAGTTTTAATATTATAGCTGTTATTTTCTGGGCAAATTACCGTTAACAGGTAAACAAAACAGTTCTCAACTGTAACATTTCAATACCCTAATATCTTTTACCGTTGTTACCTTTTTTTTGTACGGTAAAATTCTGGCATCCACAGCTGCCGGTATTTGACTGGAAATTATACAGAGTCTTTACAGTGTAGAGTTGGTCCTCGGTCAGTTGTCCCGGGCCCTGAGTAGTATCTCTAGAGTGACATAAAAGCTTGCCATTACTATCTTCCTCAAGAATGGTTTGACCATTTGCAACTTTCAGAAGGGCCGGTCGTAAAAAGTCTGATGCTCAGGAAATAACAAGAGAAAATGACAGCAGAGGCACAGGGGACTTTACAGCCTGGTATCTGAACAAAGATACTGAATTGGATGCAGCTGCAACAAATACAGTCCCACCTGCAAAGAGGGAGGAGGGTATGAAACAAGAACAAAGTATCCATTTAGCTAGCCTAAACATCTGGCAAACAGTACCACTAATAGCTAAATTAAACTTCCACTCATTAGCTGGTGAAAAGTCTGAAACAACATGTCAGCCTGCAGGCTAACCTTTTAGCAAGCCAGTGGATGGGGAAGAAAGAAAGAAGGAAAGAAGGAAAGAAAGAAAGAAAGAAAGAAAGAAAGAAAGAAAGTGATCAAGATCACTGTGAAAAGATCAAAGCTAAGATCTCTGTGAGTTGGAAAGGTTTCGTGGAGAGCAACAAACTGGATGATTAGAAGAAAAAGGAGCACAGATGGAGGCAAATAAATAACAGAACTGGAGTTTCTGGTGAGTTCTGAGATTAGTCAGAGGCTGAACACAAACACAAGAACACACTACAACTTTCATGACCGGCACGTCTCTTGCCAGCTAGCTTATCTCTAACATCTGCACACTTGGTACATTTAGTGTTTGCTCAAGTTAACACAAACCAGGGGTGATGTCAGGTATTGTTAGTCAAGCGATGAGCAAACGAGAAGAATAAAGAAACTCTAACGGGACCTTAGTTTCTAAAATCTCTCTGACATGCCACCTATCCAACATCAGACAACAATCACACAGCCGTAAGTTATAATGAGTACACAAACAATACGTCTCAAAGGAAAACTGAGAAAGAAAAAAGGTAAAACTTGTCATGAGGGCAGAGGGAAGGTAGTCAGAAAAACTGCAGTTTCCTTACTTTTAGATCTACAGAAGCCGAGAGCGGCCGTGCCTGCAATTATTGTTTTTTAAAGCCGTCATCTCAACACGTCCTCATACCTAACGACTGAATATGTCAATTCTCTGCATTTCCCAAAACAACATACACTGTTTCCACAACAACATGACCCAATTATTGATCAATTCCTTGTATGACATCTGAGGGAACAGAGCAAAAGAGTCCGAAATGGATGAAACTATCGTATCAGCCATGTCAGTACTTATGAAACCCGCCCGGTCTGCTGTTTGCTGAATAAGAGACGATGAAACATTACATGGACAAACATAGAGAGGGTCGGTTTCAGCCAATTAACTGTACAAAATATGGACGGAGCTTGGAAAGTAACGCCGATGCAGAAGTGATAGAAACCCTGGTGCAACATGGAAATAAGACTCTCCTCTCCCCAGCTCCCTAAAACCATCAGATACACAGAGGTGTCAGCTGATTAAAGGTTTATTTAGAATACATTTCACACAGGAACATTTTCATTGGCAGTCTGGCTAGAAGTGGAGAGAGGAGAGCCCGTGGGAGCCGGAGGATGCCGGTATTTTAAACTGGAGGCTGGAACCCATCAGCTCCACGGGACAATCCACAGACTAACACAATCAATCAAGCCAAGCTCCCCTGCAGCCAATCACTCATAAAGATTCACTCTTGTGCACCGAGTACATAAAGAACATACATGAAAGTATTCTTGCAACCTCGAGGTCAGAACATTTAACAGAAGAATAACCTGAAATATAGTTGACATCGGCCCCCTTATGTTCAGTGCAAATGTCTTTTCATGGCTCAGAGAGGAATCAGAAAACAGCCCAGTTGCCAGGAAGAAATGTCGGCACTACTTCAAACCACTGACATTTCTGCAAAGCGTGTCATATAAAGTTCACATGCTTTTAACTTGACTTTTTATATATATGGTGGAGTGATGGGCAAGAAGGCTACCAAGACAGTGACCGCAAATCGAGACTGCATTTACGACAACTGCAAGTGTGAAACCACTGGATATTGTTGATGAGGGACCACAGCGCTCGGCCTGAGGAAGACAGTTTTCAGCTGCGTTTGTGGCAACTAAAACGGACATTTTTGATGTTCGCATTACATGCTGATTAGCTGACTGTCACATTCGGAGGCGAAGGGAACAGAGGTGGCGTTATTAAAAACCAACAAGGCTGCCAATCCGCTAATCGTAGTTCGAGTTCAGGATATATGCGTAAGAACACCTGGGGATATTTCTAGATGTTTTTGTGGCGACATATGCAGGTGTTTATCGAGGAGCCCTGAGGTCATTTCCAACTGTTTTTCTGGCAATCAAAACCAGCTATTTTTCAGAGGAAGGCTGACCATCTACATCCGAGAACTTGGCGACCACAACAGTTTTAGGAAAACATTGTGGTTTGGCTTAAAATACCTAAAACCTAAGTGTTTTTTGTGCCTAAACCTGAGCACAGCATGAGAACAACGTAAACATAGAAAGAGAAAGGGAAATAGAAAGAGATAAACATAATTCAACCAAAACAGAGGTCAAGTTGCAACATAAAGAAATGTCCAGTTTTAACTTATCTGTGGTTTCATGGAAACGTTCTTGGCAAACATTTATTCAGGTCATTTTGTTGCCACCTATGTCTCAACAAAACCGTATTTTCTTTTAACAAGGCCTCCAGCTGTGTTTGTGAAGAACAAAACAGGCAATGTAAGCCAGAACATGACGCTTTTCAATGCTTTGTTCATGTGCCTTAATGGAGCATAAGCACAGTGATATCAGAAGATAAAATAGAAAACTGACTCTAAAGAAATATAAAGTTGTAACATAAAGACTTGTGTGGTTTGGAGAAATGCCCATGCCAACATTTATTCTGCTGACTGGGTTGATCAAAAAAAGGAAGGCTTGGAAACTTTCTCTGAAGTCAAATCCTTTCTCTTCATATCTTGTTGTTGTTGAATCTTACTTTATAAATGATGACATTTGGCCACGGAGGAACTTTCATTATTAGCCTCCTAAAAGTGCCACATTCCTCTCTGCTGTTTGATCTCTGCTGCAGCACTGGATAAGTTTCCTCAACGGGACAGCTGCTTTTTTATGTTGTTGATCCTGGCTGGTGCTGTCCACTGCCGTACAGCCTCCCGGTTGATTTTTCATTGTTTTTTTAAGATCTGCGATATCTTTAGTATCTCATCAGTCATCATATCTGGACTTCACATGCTTCCAAAGCTTTCTTATCGGCTCCAGCAGCGCGGCCGGTAGCTCTGTTCTTCAGTCGGCAAATACAGTGGACAAGTTCATCAAACCTTTGTATCAACTACCTCCTGATAACGGTTTGTGTGCCCAGACAGGCTTCTCCTCACTGTGATTCAGTTGATTTCTATCTTTATTAATAACTGTTTTCATTACATAGAAGAGTCCTGGAGTAAATCCTCTCTTCACAAAGGTTATAATGTCCATAAACTGTTCAACTGTGTGATCATTTTGTAGGCTTTAGTTTGTGTTTTTGAACTTTATTCCAATACACAGATCATCCTCCAGCTCTTAGGTGTGTTTCCATTCACTGATCCAGATCGATATATCAATTTAATGAGCAACGATTCAATGTGATTGATGCAAAGTTACAACACCGACCCTGTCATACTTTCCTTAGATGTGCCTTTATTTTGAAATTCCCCCTGCACATCTGCAGCATCTTTTCTGTCCAAGCTCACCTCCTTCCTCGACACTCAGACAGACAGCTAAGCAGCAGCAAGCAGCCAAGAACAAGACGATGATGATGATATTTACTCTGCTCTCGGGAATAAATCAGCAGTGTGGAAATATTTTGGAGAAGAGACAAACGTAGCATCTCACTTGGCAGTCTGCTAAGTTGTTGCTCTTACTAGGGCAACATTAGCTCCCAGAGGTGGAAGTAACTTATTACCGGCACTCAAATCATTGTAATTTCTGATAAAACATTATAAAAAATAATAAAAACATACAAAACTGTGCAGCAGGTGCAGGTGTGGAGAGGTGACCACTGAGCAGAAGAGTTTGGAGTAAGTTAGACGGAAGATTTAGAGACACAGAAACCTCTTTGATTGAACGCCTGCTATTGATAACACAATTAACACAAACAGTTGAAAAGTATTTAATACTCTTAGAATACTTTGTACTTTTACTTGTGTATTATTTTAATACCAGTAGTTTTACTTGTAATTGAGTAATATTTCAGTAATGTAACTGTAACTGTCTGCTAGCTGCTAAGCTAAATTATAGAATGTAAAATGCCACTGGCTTAAGCTAATAATGGTGACGAATGTTAGCAAAAAACAATTGTTTTGTCTCCTTGGCTGTTAATATTGAGTCATATTTCACACTTTTGTTAACTGTTATTGTTTATTTATGTATAAACTGTTCCTGTTTATTTATGTGTGTTAGTGGAGTCAGTTTAAAATAAATTTTACTGCACATAACCACTTACAATTATTTAGTTTCCATTAAATCTAGTACAATATGAAACTCAAATTGCAGACTGTGCTATAAATGCACATTGAAACAGTTAAAAGTCTGCACAGCACGATCTTGAAAAATACCAGGTTACAATTATTTTGCATTATACTTGTATTCAAACCATCCAAGCAGGAATCATCAAAGAAAATAAGCTCAACTACTTTAAATGCTACTTTTATGATCAATATAACAGAGGGTTTTCTCTTTTTTCATGGGCCAAGGTTCAGTCCGAAAAGATGAGTGTTGGGTCTGTGATGGAAGATGCGCAGAAGCGTTTCTGCTGTCCTCATGTCAACCAGCAGCTCATTAAACCACCGTGGAGCCAGAAGAGCAAACGATCGAGACATTGCTGAGCGGTAGGTGTGCCCTTTGTTTTTTAGCGAGGGAGGGACAGACTGTCTAGCAGAAAGAGAGCAAAGTGCAGGAGCTGGGGTGTTCGGTTTGACCCTGTACTGGATGTAGGATGGACCTGAGCCATTTACAAGCACGGTAGGCGATTACCAGAGTCTTGAATTGGATTGGAGTAGCCAGTGCAGGGTGGAGGGGAGCGGTGTGTAGTCTGGGCCCTGACTGTGATTGCTCAATGATATTGTAAAACTGATAAAAAATAAGAGGTAAAGAGTCTGCTAACAGATTTTCTTACAGTGCAGAAATGAATAGAAGCCAGAAAGACGCATTCAGGATATCTAAAACAAAATGGTGACGCTTTGTAATGTTTTTATTGGTTTAATTGACCGGGACGGTAGATGTAGGCATCGTTAAATCTACGTAAGATGCAACAGATGCTAGCGATAGCTAACTTGCGATCTTTGTCCCTGGTTATGTTTAACTTTAATTTAGAGGCGAGCACTACATCTGCCTCAGTCATGTGACCGTGCTTTCTGTTATAAACAAAGAAGAGCCAGACTTTCGGGGGTTATAAAACATTTGCAATGGGCAAGAAAGTTTAGAAACCGATTTATTGTCCATATAGTTATAAAACTATATGGAAGATAAAGGTTGACCACACTTTAAGAAAAAAAAATGTTTCTGTTGGTTTTGTGAGTGCATGAAGAGTTACTTCTTTGTTACTAACGGGAAAATAATTGACATGATATACAAGAGATTTTAATAATCAAGATTAAGATAAGATATTAGTGCTTTTTCCCCGTCTTCTTTGTTTTTGTTGTTGTTATCCAGGATGTGGATGGATGTAATGATCTTAATCAACCATCTCATCTTCATTTTTTTATAGTCTGTTGTCTATTTTTTCTTGCCTGTACTTGACACAAAAGACTTCAAAACAAAACACAAAAAAAAAAAAAAAAGTGCAAAACACTTCAAGTATAGCTTTCCCTGAACATGAAACCGTAAAAATAATTTTAATATTTTCAACTGAGAAGGAAACGGTCAAGCTGATGTCTCAGGTGAATAACATAACTTGGGCTGCCAGCTGTTATTAATTGATAAGACACAGCGTTGTACAATGAAATGTAAATTGTAGTCCGTATGGTTTTATGGTGGAGAGTTGAGGATGAGTTCAGGAGTCTCTCCGTCAGACAGACAGACGCTGACTAATGACTTAAATGCCAAGGTCTGTGTCCAGGTCGGTAACATTCCAGTACAAGTCACGTAGGTTTATCTCAGCGGCTTTGAGGCACAAATGCAGCTCATGCAGTCAATGGTTATTTGCTCTGAACCAAAATAATAAAATCTCCACACGAGGAGATAAATTTAACTTCTCTGAGTTTATTCTGCAGCGTGACCAGAACCCACAGCTCCACAATCTGTTTCAACTTCATTTTAAGGTCATTATACATCTGATATTTTATTTGACCGTGTTTGCTGATCCAGAAACAACACTCGCCTGGTTCACGACGAGGAATCCTAACCAGAAAGCACTGTAAATATTGTGCGATGAACAGCTCAACAGGCGCTGGCAGCCTATTAACTGTGTTTTCAGAACAATGAAAGCAGCGCCTCATGCTGTTTTTATTAAACAGCTAGTTTAAACTTGGATGGCCGGCAGTGAGACTTGTCTTTAGTCCAGACCCTCCCAGCGCTCTGCTTATGTTTCTGGTAGGTGTCCTGAAATCTGATTGACTCAAACACAGATGGTCGGTTCTGACTGTTCTTCCAAAATATATTTCCAGCGGCCGTAAAATCACTGCTGGAAGGGTGCGAGGTAAGAAACACTAAAACAGAAAGTGAGCGTGGACCCACCAGAACTCGTAACAAGAACAGAACTATTTGTCTGAGTCCCATCACACTCAGTGGAATTTAATCCTCTGAGGCCATAGCTTTCAAAACACAACTTATAATGTCTATGACACAGTTACAATAGTTGACTGTTTGAATAAATAAATACATGTTAATATAAATAAAACAGCACCATGCAGCACCAATAGCAGATTCGATCCAAGCAAAATCAAATCTGGTTTCTATGATATCTTTATTGCCTCTGTATTATATCTTTATTTTATTTTTTTGGGTAAAACTCCAGTTTGCGTGCACTTCAGCAGTTTAAAAATATATATTATCTCAACCCTTTAATGCATGAATTATTATATCACAAAGTTTTTTTGTTGTTGTTTGTTTTAAGACAAAAAATCATCCCAGTCAAAAACGTTACTTCCATGGGACACCATGCATCAACTGTATAAAAAGTGATTCAGGATTAACTGTTTAAACTTTGATTCTTAGAAAACCAGGCAACACAACAAGATATAAACAATATTTTCCACCTAAATAAGAGAAGCTAGAAGTACTTTTATCCAGATTGTAATATTTGTCTTGCATCTTTTTTCTGTGACTGAAATACATCTGCCTGCTCCAGTGGAAGTTATGCACCCGAGGATATATTCTGCGTATTGGAGCTATATTCAGACAAAAACGCAAGACTAGTTAATATTGCTGTTTAATGAAACTATTCAATTGTATATTAATCATACCTCTGCCAAGGCCCAACAGTCCCCTTTAATTCAATCAAACCTGATCAAATATCCAACAAAACATATTTAAATCCACTAGATCCTGATTTTTATTTGGATCTGCCTCAAATTATCCTCACTCATTGATGCCAGCCACCAAAATACACCCATTTTTATTAACAAAATGCGAAACAAAAATGTGAAAAATAAAGTTTTGAGCAGTTTTTCTGCACTCCTGCAGACAAACAAACCAACAAACACATGCACACGGGTGGAAAACAGTAGACAGATGTATTTTCAGCCACAGAAAAAAATGTAAAAGAAACGTGATTCAAATCTGGATAAAAGTATTTGATACACCTTATTAATATATATTTGGATTTTGCTACGGTTTACTGAGAATAAGAGGATTGAAAAGTTAATCCAGAGGACCTTGATGCATCTCGTCTTCTCTCCGCCATTTTGAATTTATGATGCCGTATTTCAAAATGACAAAGAGATACGAGGGTAATGATCAACTGGAATTGTGGAAGGTTTGGGGGATCCACCACCCGATACCTGGGACATGGTGCTCCAATGTGAAAGGTTAAAAACAACTTCTAAATATGTGTAACACCATGTGTGAAAGGGTTAGCGTAAAAAACAAAAAACAAAAAAAAACAAAAAAACTGACACAGTGCCAAAAGGATGAAGCAACAGGAAAAAAATGCTTTTCAATTAACGACCTAATGAAACCATTCTTCCAGGCTGATAAAGCATCAAAACTACATCACTAGAGAATCCTCTAAAAAGTTTTATGTTTGTCCCAGTTGCACCATAAAAACACAGATACTCCCTAATAAAGGTCAGGATGCAGTAAACGTCTGGAGGTAAACCTGCAACTTAGCTGTATTTGCAAGTTCAAAACGATTTACGCCTTAAATTTGCTTATTTAAAGCCACAATCATGAAACAGGCTCACATTCAAAAAGAAACATATAAGCCTTTTAATTTGAACCTGTTTGACTACCTTAAAGGTAGTAAAGTGACTTCAAACATATAAAACCGTGGGTTCTGTTTTCTGCAAGATGGTAAAAAGTTGCCAAAATGACGTCAGACACATGGCTGAGATTTCCTTCAGAGATTTAATTTCTCAGGGTATATGAAAATAACATCATTTAAGATTAGGCCTTTTTTGCATTGAGTTGTGGTTTGGGCTCTGAAACAAAGGTGTGAACAAGTCCTGGGTGATCTGGCTCTGGTAAATTTAATCTCAGTGGTGCTTTGAAATCCCACCCTGAAAGAAATTCTGGGAAGCTTTTATACGCAGCTTGTGTGGACAAAAGCCATTTAGTTCCCGGTGCTCGGATATTTAATTTATGACAGCAGTTTCCTTTCCTCCCTGCAGTGGGAGAGTTTAAAGTTTAGCAAGGAGGGAAGTTTATTTTGAAATCCCAGTAATCTGATAAAACTCCAGAGATTTGTTCTGGGAAAATCAGCACCTCTCCTCCCTTTGCCACCACACACAGCACGACCCAAAATTATTTACCCCAGGGATCCCTGTAGAAAATCAAATGGTGTAAAATAAAATAAATGTATTAAGTGCCCTGCTTTTAACTGCTTTGCTGTGGTTGCAGTCACATGTCAAACAAAGATGTAAAACGTTAATAACATGGAAAACTGTGAGGTCCAATCAGCTGTTTTATATGGATTTGTTTACTTTTTGTTGTCGTTGATGTCTTTTTTCCTTTGGGTCTTTGGTTCTTCTTCATATACCTATAATGTTTAACAACTAAAGTATGGAATGCATTAATTTTGTGGTATAAATAAAAAGTAAAAAAAAAAAATTAAAGATTGAGAAACAATGAATATATATATTCACTTGGCTATTAAAATATACTTAATTATGAAAATAACACATTTATTAGATCTTTGTGACTGAATGATCAATAACACTGTTAAAGTCTTTTTTGTTTATTTATTAGCTCACTCGGTTACACTTTATTATAACCATCAGTAATAAATGGTACATTTTATGAACCATTTATTAAGTTATTGTTTATTGTTTTTAAACCTTTATAGTTTATAAAGCATTTGATTGTTAGTCAACAGTTTAATTAACTATAAATGTACCCTTATTTTGCACATTTACATTGCACAGGTATGCACACAGGTTCCTTCTAGTGTATATAGCATTTCTATTCTACTTCGTCTGATTTATTTGACTCCTTATTCTATTTTTCTCTTAATCTCCTACCTCACGCTGCTTTGTTTTTATTGTTTACAGACTATTTGTTCCCTTGTGCTTGTGTGTCAATCGAATTTCTCAACAATAATGATCAATAGCCCTACATCTTATCTTTATTAATGATGGTTACTATAAAGTGTTACCGTCCCATTAAAAAAATATTTTGTTGTCATATATTTTTAATTGAAGAATGAGAAAAATTTTCTTGTGCAACTTTTTACATTTACATCTCTTTAAAACAAGTGTGCTGATTTGTTTCTCCATCTTGGTCTGTTGCTGATGGTTAATCGTCTTTTATTATTGGTGACATAAAAACAGACTTTAGACATTCTGTTAGATGTACAGTAGTAGTTCTATAAATTTTAAATACAAATGTTCACGGTGAACTTTAAAAACATCTGCGGGACAGGTGGTTCGGCTGTCCGTGCCATGCAGGACCGTGAACTCCCTGATGTAAAGGCGCCGTCACACACGCAGGTGTTTTCACTCATTCAGAGTCGAGCTGCTGTCAGGACAGCGATGCCACGATGCTCCACGTTTGTGATGCCGCCGTGTGTTTTTTTTATTCTTTATGGATCAAAACTGACATGATTGTACTGTGACAATTGAATATAGCTTAATTCAAATGGCTTTGCTGGCTCTCCCAAATATGTGTACAAAATGACAGTGATATGAACATTCATACAACATTAAGGTTAAACATCGATCGCCCTTCTCCTGCATTAAACTACAGCTGCAACACATCGCAGTGATGCCGAGTTCACACTTCAGGATCTAAGTCCGCTGACACTAAGCCCCGGATCAGAGGTAGATCAGTGCCCCCCGTGAACAACAGCGATATATATCAGGCTAATTATATGGTCGAGTCGCAGACGGGCCGGGGAGTCAGGAACGAGCTACAGCCTCGCGCTTCTGTTGTCATCCAGAGTAGCTTTCTGAACCCCGTTTTATGTATCATGAATCATACACATACACACACGCTGTTCAGTATTTGTAACCATGTCTTCGTTGCCGAACCACAAAATGAGCAGGCTTTTTTCACATTTTCAGTGTAGAAATAATCTCTGCTTTCCTGATTCATCCTCTCACCCATATTCTTTTCTTTTACTTTCACTTATGCTGTGGTGTAACGGCATTATTATTAGGCCTCAATAGGCAATTCAGGAATGACCTTTTGGATCTTGAAGTTGTATTTGTCGGTGATTAGCAAATTATGGTGGCTAACTAATAAAAAAACATTTTAATTTGGAAATTTGAAGTTGGACTGATCTGCTGAAGTGAAGGAATTTGGGGAAAATGTCAATGCTGCATTTATTTGTTTATTTTAAATCTATTTATTATCCTTTGTTTTTACAGCTCTTAATCGTTCTATCTGTTCTTAATTTCTTGTCTTCTCATCGTCCTTTATTGATTGTATTCTTTTATTTATGTCTTGGTTTTCATTCATTTTTTTTGCCTGTTTTATCGATTTTATTCCTTTTACTTGTACTTACTCATATTGACTTTTTGTGTTTTTACATTTTCTGTTCTCTCTTCTTGTTTTAACTCACCTTAGACGAGGCTTCCTTGTGTTTAGCTTGATTATTGAGTGTTTATTCTGCAAGACTGTCTTCCTGAGTTTCCTGCTTTTGCTTGTTTGACAAAGCACTAAACTGTTTTAAAGGGGCCTGGTAACACTTTAGATTAGGGAACACATATTAACCATGAACTAGTTTCTTATTAGCTTATTCTTACTAAGTGGTTTACAACAACTCCCCAACTCACTATCAATAAACAGTGATAAGGAAGTTATTGAGGGAAAACTCTCACAGTAGTTAATGTCCTAGTAGTTGCAGAATATGATCATGCAGAATAAGGCATTAGTAAGTGATTTATAATGGCTTAATCACAGCCAATATGCTACTAATGTGCATGCTAATAAGAAACTAGTTCATGGTTAATATGTGTTCCCTAATCTATTATTATTGTTATAATGTTGGGACTATTTTCAAGGAATTCTGAGGTAATTATTGAGTCATTTCTGGTCTGATCTAAATATCAAATTATGAAACTTTTCAGTTTAAAAAGTACAATCGTGAGAAGACCTATTGTGGTTGGTTTGTTGGTTGGTTGGGCTTGCTGTGTTGTGTTGTTGCTATGTTTTGTTGTTGCTGTGTTGCGTGTTTGGTGTCTTTCAGTGAATGTCCCTTGCTGATGGATCTGGAGGTCATCAAGCAATTGAAGGCAGCTGGTTCCATAAAACCTGCCTGATCCTGGTAGTCTGTTGGCTCCCTCTGCCCCTGGCACCACATCATCTTACCTTAGAGTTCCTTTGATTTTCTCTGTAATTTGGCATCACCTTAGTTCACTAGGTATCATTTTTCCTCCCATTTTCATTTATTAGAAAGATATTTTTATGATGTTTATCCCTTGCATGCTTTTCACTTATTTGGTCTCAGAATTATTGTCTTTACTTGAGTGGATTAGTACTCTTCAACGCACTGCAAGGGCTAAGTGGTTTGTTTACATGATGTAACAGAATGCTTTTTTAACTGATTCAGCGTCGACATTGAACCTCCGACATCGCAGGACATCAGACACTTGAATGCAGTTAGAAAATTGTGTTAATCAGTCTATAAAGTGTTAATAAATTACTTGCAATCCAACAAATATTGTGTTTTTGATGTTTTTAAACAACACTAATAAAGTCTTATCGATGTTAATAAGAATCACATTGGGGCAACATTTTTTTCCTGAGGGCCACACTGAATTACAAAATATAACAGACAAATTGGACGACTGAATCAAAACATTAAACACACAGTGCTGAATTATGTTCAACTTCTGAGTACCAAATGCAGCACTGAGTGACGAAAAGGTCAGGTTACTATTAACCATTCATGAGCAAACGTGGTCTTATACTTCATTCTTCATTTTTTTTACAGTTTTAACTGTAACTAACCTATGATAATGAATAATAACTGTAAGCTATGAATGAATGACAACATGAAAATCATGGATACACACATGCAATTTAGCCTCATGGGAACAGTTTCAACATTCACCTCTCTTCGCAGAACCATCAAAGCCGAACGTCACGTCTGATGACGGATGTTTATCGGTCAGTCGTGATCTGTAACGTGACATCACGTTCAAGTTCAATCATGTCTCCATCCTGACAACCACTATTGCAACTTGTCAAGACAAGAGTCAACTTAAGGCCTATTGCATGTATAAATTACTGTAAGTTTTGGACAAAAGCATCTGCTAAATGCCCTAAAAATGCAGACTCACTGTAGCCATTCCCATAGAGATTCATTAACGCGCTGCCTCATATTGATTTTTTTATTTTTTTGACGCGCCTTATTTTGCCCTTGTGTGACCTCTTCACTAATGTTTTTCACAAGGACCTTGATATACACAACTGGCCTTGGTTTAGGGTTCTTTTACTTGTCAGGTAAATATTGAGCTAATACTACAAAAGGAAGAAAACAAGGAGAAATTTAAATTCACTTCAGCCTCTCTTTTTCCTTGTTGACAGAACAGCTTAACTATTTTGTTCACACACTGTTGCATAAGCAAAAACAATGAACTTTCAAGGTTTGTCAAAATCTCAGATTAATGCACTAATATTGCTTTCAGATGGGCTCAGGTTTCTTTGAAGGAGCACCTGCAATTCAAACACGAGTGGGAGCTTAAACTAATGGGGACAATGAGCGCATATTTCTACAAGTCATCACCTTTTATTGTCAACTGACTTCCAGCAAGAAAATACCAGATGTTGAAAGAAACGCATGACGTGTAGCAGCTCCCATGAAGAACAAGTGAATGATTGTTTTTTTTGAAAATGTGGGCATTTTATAGCTACTGCCTTCATATGTTGGTTAAAAAAGTGTTGTTGATTTTCAGGTGAAGCTGAATCATACATATTTAAAATGAAAGTACAAATCAACATTGCGTTACATCATGATTCAAGTCATTTTGAGGGCTGTTTCAAGGGTCATTCTATGCAAACTTAGCCAGAATTGAGAACTTTGCCTACTTCGTGCTGTTTATTTTCTCGAAAAGATGCACGTGAGAGCCTTGCAGAATCCTATACCTCTCCTCCTGATACTTTTTACAGCAACATTATGTAGAAATTGTGCAACACCACTGTCGTAAACACAAATCCCAGGTCTGTAACAATCTGTCAGATGTAATGTAGGTGCTAACTTCAAACAAACCTCATTACATCATCACAATGTTGTGTTGAAAACTTCTATCTTAAAGTGAACATGTACGTAACGCTGTGATCCTACTTCTTACACATCTGTAATGAATATAATACTTTCCCATAAAACAGTTTCAAGATTTGTGGCACTCAGTGTCTCATGCAGAACCAAATAACTTCTAGATGTGATACATTTATATACAAAGTACCCACATTTGATCGCAAGTCAGCAAAATCTAGCAGAGATATCACCTTTTGAAAGTTAAATATTCCTCATTCAGGTAAGAAATATCTAATTCTATCAATTTGATTCTTGTAAAACATAATGCAAAAAAACAAACATGAACACATGTTGCAAATTATACTGTTTTTAAAAAATTTTTTTGCGCAGCACACATTTTCCCCTGTGGCCAAACGCACTCCCTGAGATAATCAATCAGAACTATATTATCAATTCCAAAGTAGCAATTAAACAAAGGTGATTATTGATTTTCTGTGGAACACCCTGCATGGATAGATCAGACATGTTGAGTAGAACACACCCGCAATAAAGCTGTTTTTAACCACTAATTCAGATGATTTTATCTTTGTTTTAACAAAGATAATTGTTATCTGTGTTACAATTTCTGTTGTCTATATTTAAATTAGCAATTGCCACCGCAATACCTGCTTTTCTTGTGACTTATTGTGTACTTATGTACAGTACTTTGGCACTTTTGTTTTTGAAGGTGCTATACAAATGAAGTGATTATCATTATTTTACCGAATAATCAAGTAAATAAAGTTTTAACATGAATTTTTTCAAGAATATATATGATATGATATGGGAGGTCCAAGATAAATCACTCCGTTAGCTAGATGCATAGGGCCCAGCGATGCATTGCTGAGGTTTGGGAGGCATGCTTGTCACTCCTTTGTGAGCCCCTATGATTTGCAGCAACCCATAAAATCTTTCTCTGTGTATGATTGCAGATATGTTCACTTGTGTATTTGCAGAACTATTTTTCAAAAATGTATCTTTGCTCCTCCTCAGACTCAGAAGTCAGACTCCTGGGCATTTCTCTTCATGCCCAGTATGAACACGATAAATGATTACAGCAATCAAAACCTGTTTCAAAAGCACACCTGAATACATTTTAAGAAAGATTTCTTGGCGTTAAATCCTCCTGGCTCCTTACAGTAAGGCAAATACTTTTATGACAGCATAATATGGTGTGAGTTTCTCTACGCAACCCAAACTTGACTTAACATTCCAGCCTGGAACAAAGCTTCATAAAATAGTGCTGAAAACGTCAAACAGCCTGATTGATTAGCACTTCATTCACTGGATAACCACTGGATTCACCAAGATAAAAGTAAAGAGGATTCGTGACTTGAACTGTGATCTAATTTAATGACCAGCCCAGTCGCCAGACTTAAATTTGAAACATTTCAGTAAACCACTAATACGTTCACATTTGTACACGTCATAGATGTACCATACTGACATCCCTGCAATGCATGTCATACCCAATCATATTAGGAGATGGAGGAGATGGTGGTGAGAAGACCGCGTTTCAAAATTTCTTGTGGCACCACTGGATTCATAAGGAGACCTTGGGACAGTTTTCCAGCCATATTTGTGCCAATAAATCACACATCTACAGCCATTGCATGGTTAAATTAGTGAATTTGATGTTATGAAAACAATGTTTTTTTTGTCTAAGTCACTAATAGAGACAAGATTTCTTATGAAACTGGTCCAGTACTGAGTAGGACTGCTGAAGCCAGCAGCTGCAAAACAGGCCACAGTGTAATACTTGTGGACGATTGGACACCAAAGTACATCCAGTTCTTGATTTGCAACTAACAGGCTCAGACTATTGTTCTAAGATTTTGACAAGATAATATCTACAGAGACAGACCTTTTTCTAAGAATAAGATCCTTTTTATTTAACCACAAACAGCCTTGCCAAATGCTCCAGACTCCGATTGCAGAAACAGAATACTTTTTATCATGACACACTTCACTGAAACCAGACAGAAACAAAACAAAACTTGTTTTTTTGATTTGGTCGAACTTAACCCTATAAAATATCAGGAGAGAAGCAAGATAAATTTACTGGCTCTGTAAACGGAGTTAGTTAGCTAAAAGTGTATTGAAATAGAGTTGTAAAAAGGATAGGATGAGGCCACAGTTGCTGGGGTTTTGGAGGCCCCCGTCATCGGCCCAATTGGCCCAGTGGTTAATCCATACTTGTTGCAAGTTTAAAGGTCTACTTTGTAAGAAAGTTGAGTCTCATTCCCAACTCGTCAAATACTGACACTCTGGGATGGCGACCGACCCAGCCTAAAATCCAAAAGCCTCAGTATTTGACAAATTGGGAAAGCCAAAGTGCAGTATTTGATAAGTTGGGAATAACACTCAAAAACTAAACTTTCTTACAAAGTGGACCTTTAATGTTGAAAGTTTGAATAACGTCTGCACCCGCAAATAATCGTGTGCAGCCTTTTCCATTCAAACATTAGTTTAATGGTGCTCTTGCAAACTCACAAAGTTAAGCAGCATTTTCTTTTGTCATATTCACCAGGTGTCTGTCTTCAGGAAACCAATGAAAAAGCCACTGCAGGATGTAATAAAAACGTTTTGTTCCTGTTACAGATACACTGCTTGTGACCACAGATGAATGAAACGTCTACTGCATATATATCTACGTAAGCAACCTGCCAGATCACTTCCCAGTTGTCCATCCTGTTCTAAAGTAAAGTAGCACAGCCTGCAAGTGAACCTAGAAATGTTTGATTCATGAGTCTTTCAGAGGATCTCATTCCTCCAGTAGGTCTGAAATGTGTCATGGGACATAAATGCTGCCCTGAGACGGAGCTACAACAAGACAATCAGGTCTGGCTATTGTTCCTTTACAGTTCATTACCCCCCCATCCGTGGCTCACATCCAACCAGATCCACATCTGCAGCAGAACTGGCACTCAGCCTCAAGTCTTGGCTACCCGAATGTCCATCTCTGCTCAAGCACAACTGTCAATGAGCAAAGACCATGCATCTGGTAACAAAAAACAACCTTTGTTGATTACAAATAAAGGGAGACCTTGGAGCAGGCTCAGGCTCATGGGTGTAATTATGACAGGGGCTGAAATCCAGAGTTGTGCTTGAAAAATGAGAGACTGATTTTGATTGATTACCTTTAACAGTGAGTTGACTTGATGAACTCCAGTTTCACACAAGTTTGAACTAAGTGAATTCCAAAATGACACATATTGTCGGGGGTTTCTCTGCTCTGCGGCTAACATATGGTTATATTTAAACTTAAAGTACTCAGCAAAAATTAAAGCAATTAACCTAATATGTGAGACCCTGAAGACATATTTTGGCAAAGAACAGTGAGTGTGATTTAAGCGGTTTAAGTTGATGGATTCAATATAAAAAATGCTTTATTTGCTTTTTTTTGCTTTTTGACTGCAGTATGTTATGACATGTGGGATACTGTTCCCAGAACATCATAATTAATGTTGATCCTGGACCATCATTGTAACTGACCAGTCATGTTGTTATGATGGCACAGTTTTGGACTGGTGTTGGTGTTGGTGTTTTGGAAAATCATAATAAATGTTGCTCCAACTTACCAAACAGAGATGACAACAACATCTGGAGCGAGTAGTCGTGGCTGACTGACTCAGGTTTAGTAAAAACTGGTACAAGCCTATTATTCACTTATTTTAACACAAGTTCAATTAAGTTTCTCGTTTCTTTACAGTTTTCTGTCGCTGTTTGGTTAAGTGTAGGCCACAAAATAATTGATTGGGTTCAGGAAAACATGGTTTTGGTTGAATTAAACCCTTTCACAGCTTTAAACACGTTCGAAAGGATAACTTCTCCCGTGTGCGTATTCTTCTGGTCACTTTCCCTGAACTAAAACGTGATTGAATGGTTTCAATGATGCCAGATCATTTTCTAGTAAAAATAAATTTCCTAAGTGAAGTAGCACAGCTTGCAAGTGAACCTAGAAAATGTTTGATTTATGAGTCCTTCAGAGAGTCACTCCTATAACAAGACACATCAAGATGGTGGAGAAGGTCTGCCAACCATCAAAAAACATGTGGTTTATTGAGACGTTAGAATTGTTCGCTGGTGCTGACAAAGACCAGAGCACCATGACTCCCACGCACTTCATTTGCTCTGTTACACAAACACACAAAAAAACACATGCACAAATGTTTGTCTTCTAAAACTTCTGAGGACGCAAATTTTCCCAATACTTTCTGTAGCCCCAAACCCCAACCTTAACCATCACAACTAAATGCCTAACCCTAGCCTAAATCTAATTCTATGCTCAACCTTAAAACCTTACAAGTCTGAACCATCAAACAGTCCTTTGAGGACCCAACCAAAATGTCCTCACAACACAGACGTGTCCTCGCTACAATTGGTTGTCACAAAGATGGCAATACAACTTCAAATACACACGCACACAATTGCCTGTGAGACATGCATTACATATGTTTGTATGCACAATACAGCTACTCAGAAGCAAAAGGCAGAGGGGTTGTGTGTAAGACAGGAAGTTCGATATACCCAGAGGTGAAGAAGGGGAGATCGTGGGAGAATGCCAACGCCAACCCTGCTGTTGGAATAAAGGTCAGGGGCGATTGGCGTTAATCTGTTCATTGTCAAGTGCTGCTGCGTATTCGGAGAAATAAACTTCTCCAGCCGAGAACAGAGATCTGACTTTCTCACGAGGCTGCCATCTGTGATATGTGACGCATCGCTCAGTCTGCATGCAAACACAGACGCACAAGGATAGGCGGATGGGGCAGTATTATTATTATATTAGCCTTTAAAGTCATATTGATAACTTTTTTTTTTAAATAATGCATCTATTAGGTGCAGAATCTCTTTTATTATGAACATTATGATTGTGAATTAATAATTTTAAAATGTTTGTCGGGCCCAAAATGATTGTTTTGTTTATGTCTGTTAAAAGACTTCTGACAGTTGGTTCCAGATTCTACTAAGGTTTGTAAGCCAATAGTATTTAGTAGTTGCGTTTCAGCAGCATCAAGAGTCTTGGCAGTTGCCAGTTTGTGGAAAAAACATTAGCTAGCTTGCATAAGCTACAACTAACGGGCCATCACGTCGGGGTGCAGATGACTGTTGTGGCGTGCCACATTTAATGGCTGAATGTTATCAATTACACCTTTAAGTAGTCTTAGAAAAATGTATAAACAGTGATCAAGAGTTAACATCTAACATTTAAATCACAAAAAATAACATGAGAGTGTTTGAGACCCTTCAAAAAGAGGAGGGAGGATAAACTGATGCAGGACAACAGTCTGGGCAGGGATGGAGGAGGGAAATTTGGAAGTGGGACCTCTTTCATCCTCTTTCAGCAGCAAACAGAGTAGCAGAGACGAGCAAGTGCTCCTTTGTGAACCTCCATGATTTACAACTACTAATACAATTCTTCTCTGTGTATGACGGCAGATATGTCTACTGGCATTTTTGCACGACTATAATTTGAAAGACTCAGACTGCTGAACCCTCATAGCTTCAGTTTAATGTTCCCCTACTCTTAGCCTTTACAGTAATGCAAATACCTCCTACGACAGCGGTCTATGGTGTGAGCTGCTCTCCACAGCCAAAAGTCTGCTGAACTTATCTGGCACAAACCTTTAGAAAACAGTGCTGAAAACATAACAAGATTATTTTGATTCTTTGCAGATCATTTATCATCTTAAAGCACAATACTGACAACACTTTGACAAAGAAATGAATAATATATTACCATCTGAGATGGATGGCAAAAAAGTTCCAAGATTCTGCAGATAGTTTTTGCCTGCAGCAGACTGAAAAGAAAGAAGATGTTAAACACTCTTAAGTGTTTTGAGAAATGGTTAGCAGCTCTGCAGGGTTTACGTGGTTTGCATTAAATGGGCTAAAATGTAGTTCAGTTGTTCTTTGAGAAGGGCAACAATTCGTTCCTGTTAACTTATTTTTCATGACTGTGAGTTTTAGTGGAGTTGAATTGTGTGTCATGAAAACACAGTCAGACCTGCTGTGTGAAGGTAAACAGATCCATATGGCAGCTCTTATGTGTCTTCTAACTGTCTCACTGTAATGCACTTGTGTGGCCGTGGTGCAATCTGTCATCAGCGTATTCCCGCTGTGCCCTCACAGTTGGGATGACCCCACTAATCCCTTACATTACTGCCCTGCTGGGTCCCTTAAGGTAACCAGTGCATCTCCACATGTGTGATTGAGTGTTGTGTCTGTCTCCTGTAACACAGCCAGGAGTTGAAGAATGTTTCCTCTTCTAGCTGTCTGGTGATTCATGAGAAATTAACCAAAAAATTCAGGGGACGATCGTATCAGCTGATTAGGGGCGTTGACTTGTGTCACAATCTCTATCAGCCAATCTTTTCTGCTCTCTCTGTTGCTGTCAGCTCTCATTTCAGTGTGTGTGTGTTAGACTTCGCCATATGGATAATTGCAATCAGATGCAAAACATTTTTAAATTGCATTCAGCTGCAGAACCTTATGGGCTAGATTGAATAGGCAGGGATTAGTTTTTTCACGGTGGCTATCAGCAACCGCAATCCATTCTTTGTGAACTCCACCTGAAATATATTAAAGATTGACTTACAATACTGAAACTGAGTTGGGAGTTTTTTGCGATTCATTTCAGTTTCATGAACTTAAATTGTTGCTTAACATGTTTTCCTACCATAGCCAGGACCGCTGACAGTCTTGCTTGTGCCAAGGACAAGTTGTTCTCAGAAAGGCTTCCCCCAGCAGATTATTGGCCCTCGCCGCTATTCAGCATTTGTTCTATTATCAGTATCAGTGATTTTTCTGTCAGACTTACGATGTGCTAACATGTCACCATTACTCACAAAGTAACAAGTAACTCAATGCATCAAATAAATATAGTGGAGGGGAAGTATCAAGTAGCAGAAAATTAATATACTCAAGTAATGTACCTGAAAATTGTTCATAAGAACAGTACTTGAGTAAATTGTACTTAGTTTTATTTCATCACTGGTGGTTCGAAATTTTGATTGAAGATTTTTGTTTTTCCTGCAAATGAATATCGGTTCCACTGATCGTTGTTTAGTCTCCTTGATTTCTAATAATCAGTATCGGTATTGACCCTGAAAAAGCCATATTGATCGACCTCTGTACAACAACATAGTACTTATATATACTTGTTGCAAATGTGGCATATCACGTTCACATTATAAGCTTTCACATCAGGAGGTGGAGGGGGTGGTGGTGGCATTACTACAGCCAACAAGGCTGCCAAACAGCCGACATCAGTTTGAGTCACACCACTGGCTATTTTAAAGTACACCTGCGGACATTTCCATCCAAGATCCGCTGATGCTGAAGACAGAAACCTGCTTTCCATCAAGCGAAACAGTCTTTTATGACTTATGCTCTGTTAAATTTCACACATCATCACATTTAAACTTCCGATAATCAGAAAAAAAACACTGCTCACCCATCAATTTCAAACAGAAGATAAAAGGATAAAACATGCAATTCTAGGCATGCAAACTGGAGTGTGTGTGGAGTGTGCCTCTGTGTGTGATACTAAGTTTTGGACTGATCTTAAACACTGACCAGGCGCTCCATTACTCCTTTTTACCTCTGGGTTGTCAAACTCAATTTCATCTGGTGCCACATCGGTGTTATGGTTGCCCTAGAAGGGCCGGTTGTAAATGCGAGGCTTTCTAAATGCATCTACTTGTCATCCTATCACATCATTGCATAATAGTTAAGCTCCCTGACTCCCTGACAAGCTGACATTGTTAAAAGCCTGTTTCTGATCAGGACACACCTGCAGCGTACAAAATATGCACCTTCTTAAACCAGGTAAAAAAATCTGGCTTTCACTGCTGCATCTTTTTTTTCTGTCACCTTTGTGAACGTATTCTTTTCAGACAAGAGGTTTCCATTTACGTAATTTTTGGACTTTTTGTTGCTTTTCATTATGGCTAAGGTTAGCATACTCTATGCTGCACTATTCCCCTTTAAGCACAAACAGATATTTGAGTTTCCATATCTCATTAAAGCAACATTGTGTAACTATTTTACAAAATTAAAAAAAAAAAAAAATCATTTTAGTGTTACAGTTTCTCTGTCTCAGCCATTTTGCCCCCCTATTGCTCGTCTCTGCGCGATGTAACCAATGGCTTGAACACACTACTCGACTTTCTGCCTTGTAGTCGGGAGCCTTATGGTCTTTGTTGGTTTCACACTACATGACTGGTCATGACAGGAGGTCACATACCAGCAGACAACAGTGACAGACTAACCAACAAGCTATCCCTGAGATCCTGGATTGCATCTTTGAACAGTTCACACATATCGATCAAGTGTGTGTTTACTGAGCACCTCTGGGGAGTGTTGGTGTTTACGCCGCTATCACAGGAGCTTTGGACAGCCTGGAGGAGGTGGTTGGAAGTCCGGGGTTAGAATGGGCACCAAAGCCGGAGCCAGGCAGGCTGACAACCGAACCGGGCTCAGCCGGTGAGGAGACCAAAGAGGACTTTGACGGAGGAAGCTAAGAACTGAAAAGACGCTGAGCTGGAGTTATTACTGTTGAATAGAAAGTAACATTAGCTGGCTTGCTAAGTTATGTGTTTTGTGTTTTTGTGTTGATGTTTGGCTGTGTTGGCAAAATTGTCAACTCACTAGTTGTTTGATCAATAAGATTAGTCAGCCCGTTTCAAAATGTTTAGCTGGTAGAGTGTTATAGCAAGGTGCTATAGTCTCTGGTTCACTTTACGTTAGCTTGGCGCGCTATTGCTGCTCTGAGTTGTGTGCACATTTTAACGTCGTTTGAAGATAAAAGTTTATATATTTTACCATTTGGTAGCGTGGAGATGTTGGTGGACAGCAACACTTTAAATAATTGGCCCAAAATATTCCATGTGCGTGCCTCTGGGTTTAGATCTAGTGATTTAAAGAAATCGCATACTCATCAAACCATCGATTAAGCTCTTGCACATGGAAGCATCTGCATTTGATATCTTAACAACCTTATAATGTTAAACACGTCTCATTAAAAAGCATGTTCGTGATTCTGCAATGGTACCAGAGGGCACTGATAAATAGAAACATCAAAATAAAGGGGAATAGTCAGCAAGCCACAAGACTATAAAAAGCTTAATCTTCTTTCCAGGAGATGTTGTTTGTGAGGGTAAAGCTTATTGCTGACAGAATCTGTTTTGTACTGAAACTTGAAGTTTTCATGAAAACTTGATAATCACATCCTTGATGAGTCCCAGTGATGTTACACAACTCTGGAAGCAACCGACAATGTTTCAAATCAACCACTTCCTCATTAACAGGATTTTTTTCAAAGCTTTGTTTACGTCACTGTATTTTTCAAGAGAAAAGCAACAGATGACTCAATCAACCATCTTTTTCAAATTGCTTTTTTCACACATCTTGTGAGTCAAAGCTGTTTTATGTTCACAGTCATTCAGTATTGGTGGTTATGACAGGAACCACTTAACCTATTGAAAAACTGCCAATTTTTTTCCACTGGTTTGAGAGAAGAGGTTAGAGATTATCTAAACAGAATCCAGATGTTGGATCAAACACGCAGTATAAACATAATGGATCAAAGTTCCAGCAGCTTGTAAACAAAAGACATGTATAACACACCAACAGCACTAAGTATTATTGATGTTTTTCTTTCCTCTGGTCTTGTGGTTGTGTCTTCAATTAAAAAAACTGCTGTTATAAATAAAATCTAGATTCATCCATTCTTAATGAAGTCGTACCAGTTCCTCATAATCCCTTTCTCATTTAAACCCTTGATTGCCAATAACTAAATGTTTAAAGTTCCTTGGTTTGGCTCAGTTTTGCCTTTTTTCCATTACATCTGCCGGCCTGGCTCTACACGGTTTGACTCATGAGACGTCACTGCGGCCCGCTTGGAAGCGGAGTGGCCACAGCTTGGCCCTGCTCCGAAGCAGGATCAGACTGTGGATCAGACTTGGCACTACCCCTCAGGGGCATGGACTCAGGACCTGGGGATGTCCTGTGGTGTCTGGCAGCAGGGTGTTTTTGGCGGATCCTTTGAGTCTTTCTGGAGACCATAGATCAGACTTGTTTTGGCACATCCCATGCTGACCACAACAACCAATGACAGAAGCATCCTGGAGCAGCTGAAGTTGCAGCCAGGTAACGGTAAACATTCTAGCCCTTGAGGCTCATGTTAGCTAGTATACTACTGTTGACAGAAACGCAAGATCTCAACTCCGGTTCTCGCTGTCTTGAGCACACCAGCCCATTCATCTGTACTCGTTTAACCTTCTGTTTTTGTTTTGTTCTCACTTCTGTGTAGTCTGTGTATTTTTCCCTCTAGAACAATAACGGTGTCTTCAGCGTTTGATTTGTAGAGTGACTGAATTTTCCCACCGATTAATAAACTTGTAACGACACCAGTAAGACCACCGCTCACGATCTGCATTTTGCAACTGCTAATGCAAACTGAACATTTTCTACACCTGCAGCTACACATTAAAAGCATTTAAATGATGAAACACAAGTTGACTTTCACTTTGATGTAGGCTAGTCACAGGAAACGTAATGTACCTACAGAGCAAAATGACAACCGGGCGATGGGTGATGTTCGCTGTTTATTCAAAATAAACTATTAAACTAATACTGAATGTGTTGCATGTACCCAGCAACAAACCTACCAAGTGTGAAGTAGATTGGATAAACGGTTCTTGAGATATTGGAAGGACAGACAGAGATTTCTTGCTTAGAAGTTGTTAGATATATACTCGATAAAAATACTTTTTGTTTTAAAATTGGACTTTGTTAACTCTAGACTCTATAAAGTCTAGAACCTCTCAATAATTTAAAAATTCTACTTTTTCTCAATTTTTATCTATCAAGGGAATCAAGACAGAGTGTCTGCCAGATACACAACTGGAATCAATTTTCCCCAATGTTCCTCTGTGTCTCCACAGCTTTCATTAAGACTTAAGCGTGAAAAGTGAAAAACTGTCCAACTCTGTATTATTTGCTGGTAAACCCAAATGCTTAATTTGCAAAACATGTCATTGCCACGAGATGAACTGAAGAAGGATTGTCTGGCATCTTTTCACTGTCATACAGGAAAACAACATCATTTTAAAAACGGTTGTCACCTTGTGACAAGCTGCTCTTTCTTCTGCAGGCTGAGGACAGCAGCACCTGTTTTGTATTCTTTAATGAGTGATGAAAACACACTGCCACAGCCACATAATAAATAATAAAGAACAGGGGTGTAAATGACCAGTTATATCAAGATACAATACTATATCGATTCTTTGGACAACAATACAACATATGCAGTCTGCCACAAAATGATTTTGATTTGATTTGATGCTTTTGGCTAAGACGAAAACTTTTAACAAAAGTACAAAATACAGCTCAGTATGAGAGCCTGGGTCCACCTTTTTTCAGCCTAACGTTGTTGAAATAGATCAGCTAATGTTGACGTAGCAAGAACAACAATTTATCAAACTGCTGAGTGAGATGATCCATTTGTCTGTGGACTTGTCTGTTCTTAAAAATCCAGAATATTCAGTGCTGATTTATATCCAGTGCTGATTTATTCTTGAGAGCTGAGTAAATATCCTCTTTTTTTGGCTGCTTGCCACTACCTATCTTGTGCAAGCACTGTGTGAATGTTCAGGAGGGAGGTGCAGAAAAGGTGATGCCAAGTGAAAAGGGGATTTCAAAAATAAAGGCGTAACCTGAAGATGAAGATATGGATTAATGTTTTCACTTTGCTTGAATGGTATTAGATTGTAACTTGCTAAATAAAGTGTATCGATCCGGATCGATGGATTGTTACACCCCTTCAGGGTTTCCCCCAGAAAACTTGTTAAGCCCGGTGGTAGGGTGGCCCACCAGCGGCCCACCGGTGCCCAAGCGTGTTTTTTTGTGTCAGGGGCCTGACCCTGACCATTGACTGATGGCAGGGCCCTATAGGTAACAGATTCATTAATGGAGTAGCAGAATTTAGAAGGAGTGATTCCATGAGGCTTTAAGATCAATGTTAAAAGTTGACTGGAAATTTGAAAATATTATCATTATCATGTGTTATTATAAGACATTTATGTAACACCAGGTCTTACAGATTGCACTCTTGAAATGCTGTTCAACCAACAACAAAAATAAATAAATAATAAAAACACTATTTAGATAAATAATATCAACTGTCTGCATTAAAAACTAAAAAACAACTGCCTGGTGTCTCCAGAGATTTTTATTTTTTTCCTCAGAGATTTTTACAATCTGGAGTCACGTACACATGACCGTTTTTTTATTGTATGATTGGTTCTACTACCTTCTCAGAGTGGTCTCAATTTTCCTTCCAACTTACTCAGCATTCTTTCAAAAGGCAGCTAAAGATTATTGCAAGCAAACGTTGTTTTCCATGAAGCCATCTTTAATTGGTTTGAGAATGTAAAACCTCAGAAAAAAATGTTATAAATTCCTTCTATCCTCAGTGTATCTGTGCTGTTTCCGGTTTCTCTGAGTTTCCATGTGGTTATGCTTTTGGTTGACCAAGGCTTTCTTCTACACTCACCAATGTGTTACTCATTTACATTCATTTTGCCATCACTGACTTGTCAGTATATGTTGGTGGAAATGTGTCAGCTATTAAACCCAATAACTAGGGGTCGAAAATTAGAAACCCATGTTCAGAAAATGTGTGTTTTATTAGGCGTAATTACTGCAGATTGTAAACACAAACCTGTAAGCTTCTGTGAAGTGTTCACATAGCCCAAATAACCAAATTTTACAGCAAAATTAAATTAATACGATCAATTAGAACGTGTAATTGGAAGCAACAGTGAAAAGATCTGGCTATGAGTATTTTGGACTGCCACAGCAAGAAATCACAATGTGTTGCTTCAGAATAACATTTTGACATGTAAATCCCTTCATTTTACCACCTCATGCATCTCTCCCAGATGTCCTATGATGAAGAAACAAAAGAGAAGGAAAATAATTCTCAATGGATAAGTGTGTCTACAAAAGAGAATTGAAATTAACCACTGAGAGCTCTGGAAAAAAAAACACTATCCCAAAAAAGGAAAACCAAAATCATTGTATTCTTTACATTAGTCCTTTTCCAAGAGAGGGTGGGGTGGCAGGGAGGCAGAGTTTTAAAGCAAAGTGTGCGGCAATGAGACACTTGAGAGGCGTAGACGACACATTAATATAGATCCCACTGAATTTCTTGCAGGACACGCGCTGCGCATCTTTAAGTGGTTGCCTTCATGGTTGTGTTCTCTACACTTGTTTCAAACTGTTAACCTGGGTAGCTCTGTGGTTTCCCCAGTAAACACACTGACCTATTCTGCCACCTTCCAGGTCTTAAGCTGCTCCTCTCTGGGTCACTCATCCTCCGGAGGAGCTTTTTGCTGCCAGAGTGTCTCTGAGCTAGACTAGCTAGAGCGTGGGAGCCACCGGGCTCCCCTGCCACTGCCCCAGCCCAAGAGGTTGGTGTGCTTACCGGGAAACTACAGCTCACAATCAGATCTATCAGCTCCACTGCTGGCTGTTTGTTTTGCAAAGCAGCCTCAAGAAAAACACAGACATAACCATTAACACAAGACAACCACTGAACATACAGTTAGGAAATAGCACACAAGCAAGCGGGCTAATTCTTGTCTCATTTGTGGTTTGATTAAACAGTATCATAAATTCATGGTGGCCCACTGACCTCCCTACCTCCGATTCTTCAGGGCATTTCAGGGTATGTAAGGCAAGAGAGGACAACTGAGAACAGGCACTCAGCTGTGGGCACAGTTCCCACTGAACTCCCTACCCCTGGTTGTTGAGTGGACTACCACGGCTAATGAACTTGTGTTTAGATAATGGCATTAAAGCTATGGTCTACGATTTGAAAGATTGATCATTATTATTAACATTATTTAGATGGTGGTTATGGCCCAATAAAGCTAATGGCAGCATCTGTTAGTCTCTTGGCCCTCAATAACATTTAGAAGTGGCTAACTTAGCTGTTGACAAATAGTAACTTATTACGTAGCTGTAACGTAACGTAGCTGTAACATGCTAATGGCATTACGCTAGCTTGGCTGTGGAGCTTAGCTGTGGACATTGTAATGACTTACAAGATTTACGTTAGTTTCAACGTGCATTGTAATAACTTTACCTGTGAATCCGACATCGTTACTCTGCATTCAATGCTGGCGCAGTATTTGGATTGGAGAGCGATATGAGTTTGGAGGGGAGGGATTAAAGGAATAGTTCACTCTAAAACAAAATTCAGTCATTATCGACTCACCCACATGCTGATGAGAAGTCCGGTGTAGTTTTTTATTCCTCAAAGTGCAGCTGGAGACCCACGGTGCTTCCCCCCGGCAGGAATAATCCATATAACGAGCAGAGGTGGTGACCCAGAGGAAAATGTCCATAAAACTTCACAAAAACTTTGTAATATTCCTCCATACTGCTCGTCCGCTGCAATCCGCGTTCACGCGAGTCTCCCTCGCAGCCGATTGCACTACGGAAGCCGCGCCGGACAAGATGAACGAGACTCGCGATAGATACACAGCGGCATTTACTTCCTGCTTTGAGCGACCGAGCGACACACAAACACAAGAGGGATCTGCTGCACTAGTGATTTGAAACTTTGACACTCACAGCAAGATGGAGGAGCACAGAGGGGAGGGGTGTGTGTGTGTGTGTGTGTTGGGGGGGGCCACTTTTTTCAAATCTTTCTCAGATTGTAGACCATCCGCCCGTGTCAGTCATTTTGTACTTCCTGCACTGATGCAACGCATTATCAGAGAATTTTAACAGCTAAACCAGTGAAACATGAACATGGGGGAAAAGGTTGCAAATTAAAAAGCCTCGTACAAAATAATATATTGAGTCAATAAACTGTTCACAGCTCATTCAGAGGACTGATTGTCAACACATTTGTTGCATGAGAAATTTTCAAATGCCAAGTGAGCCTTGGCTGCCAACAGTATGAAGGTGGCGAATACCTAGAATCCAATCATCTTCAGGAATACTGGGCTGGAATAAAAGAGGGTGGCTAACATCTTGCATTGAAAGCATCATGGCTTTAAAACAAAGGGAGGTTTTCTTTTTCGAGGAAGAAGAAATTATAGCCAAATGTGATCAAAAGTTGATGTTAAAACAAGCCAGTTTTGCAAGGAAACTATAAACAAATAAGGACATTTCTCAACTGAACTTTCAAAGGGTTTACCCACATATAAAAGCAGTATCAGCTATAGCTGGCCTGCTAATGGATAGTTAAAAGCTAGTTTGCTTAGTAAGTAACGGGATAAAAAGTGAACACTGTTTTTAAAGAGTATATCCTATCCAAGTTTAACCAACATATGACAAACCTGTATAGATTTGCGTCGCTGTTACGACAATTTGACTTTGTCCTGAAATGTTTCTATTACAATTGGACCAGCTGACTATGGGCTTAAGCTTGCTGGTGGGAAGCATGGACACAATTATAAGGCTTTAGTATACTTCAAACAAAAGCTCAAACACTGTGTCATCAGATCAAATGTAAAATAAGTGTTTGCACCTGCTCTCATGCTTGTGAGCAGGTTGAAATGCTCCATCAACTCCAGCTCCATCACATCCTGGCTGCATCACACTGCCTTCCTGATCCCTCTCCAAAACTGTCTTGTCAAATCAGAAAAATGGCGCACACTTTCCATCTGTCTCTCCTTGAAGGCATTCATACAGTTAAGATTGTACAAAAGTGACAGTAATTATGTCAAGAATGCAAAAGACAAGATCCTGAAAGAGAAGCTTAAAACTCTAATTACTGGCACACCTTCACAGTCGGCCAGTTGCAAACTGTAGGCAGACGAAATTGCCAGATTGTCTCTTTGAAGAACATTACAATAGTTATTAATGCACCCCCCCGACCCCCACACACACTAAACTGTTGGCACGACGGTTTCAGGCGCTGTCAGACAATCCATTCAGCATTTTGTTTGAAGTATTCTGAAGTCTGACGTTTGAATAGCTTTGGATTTCATTTGATTTCCAACCAATTTGGACAATTCTTTATATGAACTTGGTTTAAGCCTAACCATACAGCCACATCAAATAAGTGGTCATGAATGATTGAGGTTTTATTCCTGATGTGTCTCGTGCAGAAACTGCCCAATTGTGACTTTCCATATCAGCAACGGCGCTTTTGCTGCTGTGTGGTGTCCCTATTTATTCCCTGGTCGAGGTATCTGACTCATCTAAGGAAGTGCGTCTGCCCTTGTGGAACCCAAACAGGAAGCAGCATTGTTTTCCCCAGCTGCTGCAGGTAGCAACAACTGGAAAAACTGTGGTAAGTCTACACTGCAGAAGACAAAGAACCCTGCTGACAGAGGAGGCAAAGAAGATGAAGAGGGGGAGAGCGATAGAAATCGAGGTACAACAAGAGTGGACAGACGGGTTACATCACTTGATGGAGAGCGCGCCGGTGTTGTATCCTGCTGACATGCATTTCCCCTCAACGCCAGGAAGAAATTCGTCATTCTTTCTACTAGATCAGTAAGTAAAACCAGCCAACTTATTTATTCAACTTTGTTATCTGACTTTTCATAGCACTGAGATCGGGGTTTCTAGGTAAAAAAATTGGGATTCTTACAGTTGATTTCTGCTTCATACAGCTGGTTGAGTTAGCCACGTTTCTTTTGTGTCTTTGTGACAGCGGCACCATCAGTAATACTACAGAAAAAAACAGTTCGGAGTGGTGAATGTTAAAAACCTCGTCTAAGTTCACCATAATAACACTACTAAATCACTGAATTTCACATTCACAACACACAACGGTGAGTGGCAATTGGCCAGTCACATTACTGCAATGCAACACATACGGTAAACGATGAGTGGTAAAGTGTGACTTGGTGAGGTATGAAGCTTTGACCTATGGTTTGGACAACACCTAGCCACAAATGGTTGCAAATGGGATTAGCCATGAAGCTGTGTGATCATCTTAATTCTCAGTCACAAAAAGTGTTTCAGTGCCTATTCAAGTTTTTAGAAAGAGAGAGAGTTGACGCGGCCAAAGCAGCAGCAGAAGTAGTTTGACTTTATGGCGATGCAAAACCCTCTGGGAACAGTCAGCATTGTGTTCTTTCAACAATGACCACATCCCTAAATTTAATCGAGTTGCTAACCATAGCATGTCGGATCACAAAATGCACATATGAGTTCTTTTATAGGGCAATGAGAAAGAAAGTATCAGAGAGTTATTGCTTCTGTGTGCTGCAGTTGGGTCTTCAGCTGATGCCTCCTTTAAAAAATGTGTTGCTTTTTGCTTTTTAGACTGTGAGAGTGAGATTTTTTTGTAAGTGAGACAAGGCTAAATAAAGTAATTAAACACACCAGTCAGAGAGATGGAGTTGTAGCATGCAGCAGCCAAGTATTTTTTCCCAAGAGCTTTGCAGCCGAGCTGACATTTTAATTACTGTTTATGCCCTAAATTTGAAGTGTTCTGCACAACAGAGAGATGGTTTCGCCTTAGCTGTGTGGCTGCTCAGACAATGCTAATACAGTTTTATATAGTACCTTATTATACACAGAGGTTAATCAAAGTGTTTTGCAGGCAAACTAACAATAGTAATAAAAAAACAAAATAAAAACAAAGACAAGTTTAATTGATATTCAAATGTGTAAATTTGAAGAGTCAATCATTTGTTTAAAAAAATCCCTTAATTTATGACCTGAACCTATGGGAAAAATTTGCCATCATTTGAGAGCAAGACTCAGTGTCTCCTTACAATTGTCAAAATATCCAAAACATAGACAAATCCAAACATAGACTTTATTTTTACTTTCTCTCAAGTTACACGGCTTGTAACTAACTAACGACTACAAACTAAACTGCTTTTGTGCCCATGGCTGCTTTTGATGTGCTTCAAAATAAGGAGCTGAATAAGCAACTAAAATCCTCCTATCATGGAGTTTGCTTGTGTGTGTGTGTGTGTGTGTGTGTGTGTGTGTGTGTGTGTGTGTATAGGGGTGTAATGTGCACATACATTCATCTCAAATCAAAACCATATAGACTTCAAGCAACAGTGCATGCAGTCATACAAAGAGTGAAAGCGGCCAGAGTATTATGGTTCTGAACCACACTCTGATTTTAGTGGTGCACCTAGAAGCTGCTTGCCAAATCAGCAAGTTTAAATCAAATACAGGAGCTAGAGGACCTGCATGCGTCCTTCACATCAGCTGTGTGAGAAAATGTCAGGTTCCCAGTGCAGCCCAGTCGCCAGGATAAAATGTTGACACTTCACATTTCTGCAAACCAGATATGTTCACATTTGTACATGTCAAAGGCTACGTACCGTAATGACATGTCTACAAAACATGTCAGATCACGTTTGCATCACATGTTTATGATCTGACTTTCATCATAATTGCAGGAGGTGGAGGTGATGGTGACGTTATTAGGCCTAGCTCACACCAAAGATTTAAAATGAGACTAGTTGAAACTTGCAACTACTTGCAACGTGCTGGTATGCCAGTTCACACCAATGCGACTAGACGAGATGGTGTATTATCTTTATTGCAACTGTGTATCACTCTCTGTACCTTTTCAGCTATTTCTGTAGTGCCTTAAAATATAAATGAGTACAGTGATAGTGACTTACTAGCTACAGTTGCAGTTGGAGTAATGATGAAATTACATTGAATAATCTCATTACGTTCTAAAACCAGCCACTGGCAAATTGACAAGCTGAGTCGCAGGCAACATCGAACTGCAACGGGTCAGTTCACGCTGCTGCAACTTTACCCTGCAACGTATGTTTCGCCACGTCACAAATCTTTGGTCTGAACTGAGTTTCAACATTTGCAAGTGTGAAACCACTGGCTATTTTTGAGAAGGGACCATGATGTTTCAACATTTGTAAGTGTGACATTACTGGTAATGTTTAAGATACACACCTCGGAACACCTTCAGTGGTGTTTGTGGCAACCAAAACAGATATTTAGAGCTAAAAAACAATCTTATCTTAAGCATTGGGCTCAACACACGGCTGTACCTAAAAGAAGTCTCTCGAAACCACAAGCGCCTCTTGTTTTCCTACATATTTCAGTAAAACTGACCATCATCACTTCACATGTGGACTTGTGACTTTTAAGGCTTTGCCATTTAAATCTATAAAACCACTGCAATTGTGCTTATTTACCAATGGTTGTAATGATTTCCATCCATGTGGTTTGTTAGTCTACCCAGTTGGATCACGATTAACAAACAGAAAAATAGAGGTAAACAACTGTACACAAACATTAAACTGTCTTCTAACTGTATCTATATTGAATATTTTCTATACTACATGACATTGTATAAATGTTAACATACTTGTTGGCTTCAGTCAAGCAGACAACGCTATAAAAAAACATCATCTACTATCAACGAAGAAAAATAGTTTTATGGGCAGCATTGGCAGTGCAGGAACATCTTGTTTGAGCAACTAGACAACTTAGGTGAAACCATCTGTTGTTTTATCTCTCTGTTATGCAAAACACTTCAAAATTAAGCCATAAACAGTAATTAAAACATCAGCTCGGCTGCAAAGCTTTTGAGGAAAAAAATGCTTGGCTGCTGCGTGCTGCAACTTTATCTCTCTAACTGGGTGTTTGGCTGTTGTGTCCCTCACTCGGCATCTACAGCTGCCAGTTCACTCATCATTGTCTGAAGTGGCTGACAAGATGCTGGTTTTGGTTGGATGAATAAGTGCACTAACATCAGGCCAAACAGCTGTGATGGTTGTAAATAAGTTAAAATGAAATATTGATATTGATAGCTCCAAACAAGCGTGAACCATTTTTCCTTCGGAGAATGATTTAGTTCGCAACCAGACAGCGGATTTTACATGTCTCAATAAATTATTTGAAGAACGCAAAGGCATATGACAAAAGTAATCCCTTAGCTGCATCAGCCTTGATTCACATTGTTATTAAGAAATCACCCAACTGGCTCGTCATACCTGATCCATATCAAATATGCAGCTTGAAAAAAATTGACAAGCTGCAGAGAAAAGCAATGTGGGAAATGTGAAATGTGGGCTGATCCAAAATCAAATTGACACACTTATTTTAAGGGCAGCAAATCTTAATATATCAATAAAAGGCTTAAAAATATCAGCGATAGAATGATAGGTGGACAGTTCCACAGTGAAGCTCAAAGTAAACATAAGATGTAGCTCAATAGATGTGAGGAGCTTGATAGATTTACGCAATAATCCACAATACAGACGTTTAGTGTAAACAACTGAAGGTGGCTGTAAAACTTTATATTCTTTTCTTTTAAACACAACAGCGTTTAAATTACAATATACTCCAGTGGTGACACTCCTGCAGCAAAGTTCACTTTTCCACCATACGTATGCTCAGGATGTTACAAACACACATATGTTCCCAAAAACATGGATGAACACAGCTTCTGTTTGTCTGTCACTCATTATGTCACTAAACTTTACAGAGGAATGTGTCCCCAAATTCAGTTAAAATGTTATTCTGTGCCTGATATGTCTGTGAGGAGAAGTACTGTAGTAGTACAGTGGTAGTAGTGTCAAGCAAGACTGAATTAAAATAAGCATGCTGGAGTAGCACAGCGATGCAGTGGTTAGCGCTGTTGCCCCACAGCAGAAGGACTTGGCTGGGGCAGGGTCTTTCTGTGGATGCAGCAGAAGAAAAGCAAACTCTCATCTAGCTTTCAACCAATAAAGCAAAAATAATAACTTACATTTACATATTTAAATTTTAATTGGAGTGGGACAAGTATGCAGCATAAACTGATGCCACACACCACAGCATTAAGCTAATATATGATGCCCATCCCTAACAATATAAAACAAACGCAAACAAAAATTATGCAACAATCTTGTTTTTTCAACAGTTATCTTTTTGGCTGGGACTTTAAAACCACAGCCCGCTGCATTTTTGACCAGGCCTGTCTGGTTTCAGAAAAAGGAAAAGGAAACAAATGGGACTATGTGACTACATTTTGCCCACATTTTTGTCTCCATCACAGCATCTCAAAACAAGCTGTTGCACTTGACGGGCGGACCATGCTACAGGCTGACATAGTGCAGGACTACAGTGGGATGAGGAGAGGTGGACCCGAAATGTCGAACTTTTGATGTGAAGATGCCTACCACGCTATCATCTAGAGTTGTTCCGATTCCGATAACAGTATCGGAAATGCCTCCGGTACTGCCGAAAATGCCGGCATCAGTATCGGCGAGTACTAGAGTCCAGGCACTGATCCGATACCACGTAATTTATTAGAAATAGGAATCTATTTACCGGTTAGCTCCGTTAGCTCCGAGATTCCACTGGATACGTGTCTGCTGCGTTACGGCTCCGGTACGGTTTTGCTCCGTCGTCCTCGTCCAGCAACCCCCACCAGCTCTGTTTTGAGTCCGCCACAGCGCAGCTCCACCGAACAGCTGGAGTTAGGAAACCGAGGAATTCGCACGACCGCAGTTATACGTATGTGTTATAAACACAACAACACAAAGTGTTCCCAACTGAAGGATTAGAAGAAGAGCGCGTATTTCTCTCTTATTTGAGGTTTTTGTGCTTGTATCAACACGGAGTGTTTTATTTTGAAAATTAACCGGATGTCATGTTATTATTTCGTGTCTGACTTCCTGTCTGCTCTGTGCTGAATTTGGCTTTATACTGTTCTATTTAACAATAAATGGCTTTCATTTGCTGTATTCATTCATGTTTTACAAAGGGTTTAACCTGAGCCAGGCCTTACCACAATGATAAGCATATCACAGTCATGCAGGCGTAGTATGATATATATTTTTTTTTATAACACACTGGTATCGGTATCGGTACTCGTATCGGCCGATACCCACAGCATAAGTATCGGAATCGGTATCGGGAGGGAAAAAATGGTATCGGAACATCTCTAGTATCATCACCATTATATTGCTGCTATCTACATTCACCCAGATGCAAATTCAAATATGCACTACTTGTTTATGTATATTTGTGTATAAATACATGGTCTGTAATTTGTGCAGCATGAAGCAGTTCATGAACTTTAATTTTGTTATGCAACCCTGTGTTGTATAATCACATATAAATTACATTGTACCTTGTAAAGGGAAAAGCACCAGCTCCCCTGTGACTACATGACTGATCTCTCTCCAAAAACCGTTTCAGTTTGATTTTATAATGATCCCAGTCATGATCCAGTTTGAGTTCTGCAGAAAACCACGTTGATCCCTCAAACAGAAAAAGCTGTTTGTCCAAATAAGGATTTACTCAACAGCGATTAACAACTTAATAGCCTGATTATGTAGGTATTTATAGATGCATTTAAGATTCACAAATTTGACAGAATGATCAGAACTTTTAGTTTCTTAATAACATGTCAATGATGTGATCTAATTGGCATCCTATCTCAGAATTTTAACTGTTTGATTGGTATGGCATCATAAGAGACTTGGTTGTTGTAGAATTAGCTTGTGACCAAGAGGTTACACAATAACTTAAATGTGAAAAGCTGCATGAAATGGTAGGCGGTCTCTGATAAGTCTAAATGTAAGTACATTTGCTACACGTAATCAACTAAAAACAACAACAAATAAAGTCACTGTACCTTTCACACCAACAGTGGATTTTTGGGAAATGCAGATTAGAAACACCAGATTGATTAACACAAAAATTAGAGACAGTTACAAACACAAATGTACTCACAAATAACTACTTGAAACTAGAATTTTTTTGGCCACTTGGGTGGGGTGCAAACCCCAAATCAACCTGACAGAGGCTATTTTTCAAAGGTGGTGGACTTTCCAAATAATGATAAAGTACTGGAATGCAGGTAAAGCCCCAGTGACATGTTTCCCTTGATGGATGTCCTACAGGCCCTTTTTTACCCTCAAGACAAAGTGTACAGCAATATATCTCTCCGCAGCTGTCAATCAGATAAAAAACCTGGCAAGTTCAGCGATTGCATAAAAAGATACAGTATGTCTTACACCCAGACAGAGTATGTTCCAGGTAATGATGGTATTGCAGATGGTGCATTGCAGATCTACTGACCGAGGTTTCAGGGGCAGGATGGGGTGTTGCATGTCTTTTTTCCACCAGCACTTTTGGCTGAGTCAAACCAAGTTGTGCTGATTTGCTTTTTCCATCACCAGTTTCACTGCGCCGAGTTGAGGTGAGCCGGCGATAAACCTGCTCCAGAGTAGGGTTGTCACAAGAACCGATACTTCGGTACCAATTCGATGCCGACACGAAAAAAATAATTCGATACTTGCTTTTTTCTGGTAACGTCAGAACCGAATATACAACTTTTCACTCGGCGAGCCGTGTCGATTCTTGGCGGAACTGACGGGGGCGGTATACGCGTGTGAGCAGCACAGAGCAGTCAGCGGCGCTGAAGAAGAAAACCTGCCGTCTGGCTTCAGCAAGTGAGAGTGAAAGCACAACACGTCGGCTCGTCGACAAGACAGGTACTAAGAGTCGCGTGTGGAAATATTTTGCATTCGAGGCGGATGAATACGGAGCAATTCTAGACTCAAACAAGCCAACATGCAAACAGTGCCTCAGAAGTTTTCAAACGAAAGGAGGAAGCACGTCAAACCTGGCCAAAAACCTCAAAGACAGGCACCCCGACTTGTTTAGAGAATTCAAGGTGAGTGAGTTTCCGTTTACTATCACTGTTGTGTCACGTTATACGTTAACCCAAATATGCCTACGTTCCGTCATTTGGGCATGAGAGTCAGCTGGGGTGCAGGCTTCTACTCTCTCGCTCAGTCGCTCCCTCATGTAGATGTTTAACGCAATGTAATGATACGGTCTGCGTCATTATACGTAAGGTGACATGATGAGATACTGTCTGACAGTCTCTTACCTTATGTTATTTGGCAGCTGGTACTGCAATTTAAATGATGTTGAAGCACAGTGGTGTCCGGGGTCTGTAGGTTGATCTACTACCTCTGACCTGGAAGATGTCGTCTCTGAGCTGCACGCGCACCCGCGACAGCCCGGCTTGTTTACCTGTAGCTGCTACTGCTAGTTTGACCCCGGATGTTGATAACGGACGAGCCCGGACTCAGAGGGGAATAGCGCTAGCATATCGTAACAAAATATTAGTGAAATTAACTAGTTTCGTGGCAGATAATGCGTTATATAGAGGCTGTGTGTCGATGCCCCGTTACTCGCATTATATGGATATATCGGCGCTACACTGGATCTATTTTCGTCCGAACAACGCCAAATGACACCAAAGTTATGTGGGTGAGTAAATGACCATATATTTTGCTAGCAAAAAGGTCCAGGTTGTAAAAAACGGTAGTTATCCTTTAATGACTTGGAGGGTGTCGTAACACACACCTGTTTAAAAGGCCTTTATTCAGGTTTCTTCAGGTGCACCTGAAGAAGGCACAAGCTGATCTGGTTGGTGTATTGTTGTATAATGTTTCTAGCCCGATGAAATAAAGGCCTTTTACATTTTTCAAACCGCCTTGACTACCTGGACCTGGATCATTTATGCCGTTTTCCTTTGGTTCTAACCCTTCCTCTCTTTTCATTCCACCAACTGATTTGATCCATTGTTGTGGTAAAACTTTTATTTCAATTCAGTTAGTGCAGCTTTCAAATAAAAAATGGGCTTCTGTGCCTGCATCAATACACTAAAGTTAAATAATGCAGTTGTAATATTTTCAGGGCAGTGGTCTCCTGTGAATTCATGTGAAGGTCAGAGGTCAGCAACATTATGGTCTTCACACTCAGCGGACCACAACTACAGATCAAAAGGTCACGTCCTCGATCTTTCACTTTAGAATCCAAGACAGAAATGGTGAAGAGGTCAAAGGTCAAACCTCGGGTTATACTCCCATGTGGCTCGATCTCTCTTTCTTGAGAACATCTGACCCAGAAATCTGAGAACTAAGGAGGTTTTCTCCTTCAATTAGCTCTCTAAGTTGGATGGGACACAAACTTTGGAGCGACAGCTTCACAAAAATAAATCAAGCTGTGTCTGGGTCACGCCTATCAACTGACATCTGGGGCTGCACCAAGGTACGTATCTGTTTGTATTTCCATGAGTGGAACATTTTTCATTCTATAGTTAGTAACATCACCAACATCCTCTAAAATGTTTTATATTGGCAAACTGGCTCGGACGCCAAACTATCTCATGCAACTAATAACTCAAAATTGTTGTCATTACATTTCTCGTGCATCAGGATTTAAATCAAGTTGGAATTTGAAAAAAATTTTTTTTAAAAATACAAGAACAACTGAAGGTTGCATAAGAAGTTATTGACAAGAGAGGAAATGGAAGCCTGCTGAAATATTTCGAGGCAAACTGCTTCCTTATAGAACAATAGTATGACTAAATGCACATGATTATTCACCTTTGATCTATGACCTAAAATAAATACAGAGCTCAAAAATTTTTGGTATCTGTCAATGAAAAATATGGGAAGGGTAATGGTACTTAAAAATAATTGGCCACACCAAACAACACATCATGTGAAAAATCCATTGTATTTTCGCAACTCTTTTTTACAGCTGGAGTTTCTGGGAACACAAACAGAAGTAACGTGCCAAAAAAATATCATGGAGTTCAACATCTTGTTTAATAAATTCTCATGAAATTATGAAATTTGATATGATTGATCTTTTTTGCCACACGATGCTTTTGGGGGACGGTTTCAAATAATTTGTTCTGTCGGTGGTTCCCCAGGGGCATTGAAACACTGACAGGGCATCAGTGATTAGGAACTCCTCAGTCACACCTGCGTGTGTGTGTGTGTGTGAGAGTGTGTGTGTGTCAACCCCCAGTTAAATAGATAAATGTTTTCACATCAGTCTTTGTTCATAGGGATCATTATATAGAGACAATAGGGACAATTATGATATTACTAGCCATGGCATTTTCGGATGGTAATATTTTCATCTTGTGACCTCTGCTCCGTTCAGTTTGCCAGTGAGAATCGACGAAACAGGACCGGAGAAGAAGAAATACGCTTGTAATCCAATAGTCTCTTCCCTACTCCTCCGAATGATATAACACAGTTATGACACAAACCTGCTCAAAGAGACTGCAGTTTGGATTTTCTCTTTTTTTTTTAAAACTCTCCATGCCCCGTCCAGCGTGTCACCTTTCTTCTAGTGGGGGACCCCACTTATCTGTTATCAGATAAGCTTTTTTCCTCGATCGTTCAGACCTTTTGAGCTCTAAAAGCGTTAACCCTGAGTTACTTGGCTTATTATGAGCGAACGAGTTACATTTGCGAATGCTCTGGCTCCACTCCTGGGCGTTAAACTCAAAGTCACATTTATGAGTTTTGGATTACAGTCTGGTCTTATCTCACGACCTACTTTTTACCCCCGGGTTAGGGACTCGTATGTATATTTCTTTAAACTCATAGAAAGAGCAACTTTTACTCTGATCTTTTTACTCAACTCATTCATCACGCATGTTAGTATTTACTGTCTCACTTGCTCGTCCTCTGCTTCTTTTTGAAGGGTCACACACTCTCTTACAACACTGTTATTTTTTGTGATGTGAATTTTAGATGTTGACTATTGATTGCTTTTTTGTAAATTTTTTGAGAACTAAGACTATTTCTGAATAATATAATAGATTATATTATAATATCATTTATAAAGAGACATATATACACCTGGCAAAGTACTTAAAACCTGATCTACACCTCAACACTTCTTGCCTATCTTACTGCAATCCTATTATTGTTACTGTAAAGCATCAAATAAGACAGAACATTATTATTCCCGAAGGACATGCTTGTTATTTTTATAGTAACGTAAGAATAAAATACAAAAACAGACTAAAATGACAATTAAAATAAAAATAAAGTAAATTTAGGAAGGACTACAATAAAAGCTAAAATAGATAGACAATGATATTGAGAAGGAATAAAAAGTTATATTGCACATGGTAAGATCAAATAGTCATCAGAGTCTTTTGTTTAGAAAGAATGATTTTAAATAAATGTTTCACCAAACTGTTAGGAAAAAAAATGTGAAAAAGTATCTAAATGACGACTAAACAACACCAGGACACAGTAAATGTTTAAACATGCACAGTAAACATCTGGAGAACAGCTCAGCTAAACCTGTGTTTGTGTGTGTGTGTGTGTGTGTGCTATGTACATTTGAAAGAATGAAATACTTTGTTTCAACTGATGTCCAGGTCAAAATGGGAGAAAACCTGATCAATTTGATTTCAGAAACACCACAACAACTACCTCAACAACCAAGTCGAGGACAATTTTCGGCTTGAGATCACTAAGGAGCTGGGATGGAATGAAGAGGGTGAAGTAGCTGATATTCACTTGTTTTTATGTTTTATGTTGGTTACAGAGAGGGGCTTTTGGGGTTCAGGGGGGACTTATTGGGCCTAATTCATGTAAATGACCAAATCAACATGTCCAAAAACGTGGGTGTGAAGATGGGGACAAAAATGGAAAACGGCACCGAAAATAATTTGCAACAGATCCGAAGTGAATATTTCTCACGGGGAAAAATAGCATACAGATTTTTCCATATTGCCGTTCCACATTTTCGCATTGCACTGGTGGGCAACGACGTTTATTCTTGTTCAATTTAATCCTTTTTTGTCACTTTTCCGGTGAGAATATACCAATTATTTAACACTAACTTAGAGTTAGACTTAGTTGTTTCGCAACTATGACAGAGCGCCTTAAAGGACAATCTCAGAAAAAGTAGAAAATCACAAACACAACTCGAAGCGGCCATGCCTGAGGGAGTTTAAGGGAAATGTTTTTTTCCAGAGAAGGACATTACAGTACGCAGTCTCAAAATAACCAAACATCACTGACCAATGTAACAGGTAAAAGGGATATTAAGTTGTCAGCCTTAGGTATCAACAGAAGTAACACCAACTGGAAACAGCATTAGGACCCTCACAGGAGGGTCTGGTTCACATTTATCTGTCCATCCTCTGCATAATTTGACCTTTCCCATCCCCCAACCCACTAAGACACTGGTCCCGCCTCTTGTACAAACCTCCCGGTATGTCTTCATTACTAGCAGCAGGGCAAGGTACTGCTACTTAAGCAGGGATAAAAGAAGACACAGAGAAGAGGGGATAAAAGGGGGTCTGGAAAAAGAAAGAAACATATACAGACAGAGACAGAGAGAAACTGTGAGAGAGAAGACGTGAAACAGAGCAAAAAAAGAAGAAACTTGAGGATAAAAAACAACAAAATTAGAGTCAATTGGGGAAAAAAGGGAGAAAGAAGGAGAAAAAACTGTTGGGGAAAAAAAGAGTTGAGATTTGTTGACGAAAGAGCCAGAAAAATAAAGAAGTGTTGCAAGAAAGCAAAAGGCTGGGGGGGGACGGAGATCGAAGAGCGGCACTTCATTGAAACGACAGAAACTGAGAAAGTGGCACGCTGACAGACGGCTGGTCCAGGATCCACAGGTAAGGCGAACGCAAATTATGATCCTATATTGTCATGTTCAGACTCGTGAAATCGGTTCAGCGATGTAAATGCAGGTTGAGGAAAATAAAGCGCGTCATCCCGACATCCGAGGCTCAAACTCTCACAGCATGCATTACAAAACAATTTTTTTTACGGCCCCCGTGCAGAAATCTTACATGTGAGAGGGAAAGAAAAGCTGAATTAAGTGTAAATCATCCTGTATGAGCCACAGATTTCTTCGAAGTTGCGCCAGCTGCTTTGAAAGGATTCCTCCAGCTGTGGCCTGTAAAGTGCGATGAAGGAAATGTACATGACATGGTTGAAGTTAAAAATCTGGACCCAATGATGAAAACCAAATTGGTCAGTGATTAGCTGAAATATAGCGGCTTTCTTCAACCCAATGTTTGGGTTGATGTTTCGGCGCGTTCATGTTCAATCAATGACAAAAAGCCAGAACGACAATGTGGTTGTAAATTGTGACCGGCACCGTAACTGTTTACATCATCACCTTCTGCTAGTACATGCCAGTTGAAGTAACCGATTTCTTCATGTGTTAATATGTATTTGCCTTATCTACAACTTGTGCTGTAATACTGTCAGGAAACACAAGCGTGTTTCTCCTCTTTCCGTTTGAGGCAAAGCACCAGCGCTGTCAGGGCTCCATCTATCGACTATCTCGGTCCGTCATCACTTATCTTTAGGAGTCAGTGTAAACAGCCGTGTTAAAAATGATTAAATTAAGAGGAAAAAAGGCTTGTGTGCTCATTAAATGTCAATCTTAAAAGTAGTAGGAGCGTGAACGGTGTGTTTGGTTTCGATAGCAGATTTCTTTCCCCGTTTGAAGTTCTGGAAGAAGTCGAAGCTGCACTGTGTTAACCTGCCATCATCACACCTTACAGTCATAGCACAATATAACCTCCCATTTATAATATTTATGATTTAATGATGTACTAAAAGTGCACTTTTAAACTCACAAATATGTTTATTATGTTTTGAATTGATGATTAAATGTTGAAGAGCTTTATTATGAGCTGTAAAACTACAGAAAAACTAGCACAACAGTATAAAAAGTAAAGATGTCTCGTCTCTAATTCAACATTTAATGAAGCATTATGAGTGTAATAATCTTTATCTTAAATGTTTTGTGCAATATCAGGTGCAATATTCTACTGTTGTTTGTAGCATTTATTTATACGGTTAACTACTATCAACCATTACATTCTGCAATATTAGTCAATGTTATGTACACTGTAGTTATGTAGTAGTACTGTGTAGTACTAGGCACTTATCTTAAATCTCTATTTCTTGTAGGAATTCTATTTCTAACTATATAGTTGTCACAAATAGTTGAATTCACAAATCTGTTGCAGTTATTTTATATTACTTGCACATTTTATTTTTACTGACTGTCTTCTCCATTTACATCTTATTCAAATCTCTCTATAATGTGATATTCTGTTCTAGAAGGAGCAACTGTAATGTACCAACTCCTCCGCTGGGATCATTAAAGTAATTCTGATTCTGATCACATTTGCAGTATAAGTTGCCCCTAAATAAAAGTCATGAGTAAGAGATCACTTGTTTTTAGGGCTAGGAGGGTGTTGTGTTTGTATAAATGCATTTACCTCTTTAAAAAAATGTAGTCAGTAGGGTAATCGTATAAGTATCATCAATATTAAAGCAATCTAACTTGATTGTTTTCTGTTACTTTTAGATCATGTCGGTACCAAACGTACTCAAATAAAGAAGAGAACATAAATATCAATAAGATGACTTTTATTCAGTCTTAATAACGAGCGTGTCTTCTGCAATAAGTGATGTGATGCTGAGCGATGCTGAGTGAGACTTGTGAAGGGATGTCATGTGTGCACATGTGCGTGGTTACCTGTGGTTGACTAGTACATAATCCTTTTTATAAAATTGTAATCCTGTTAGTAATCAGCTTTTTACTAAATGCTTCTGTAATCTAATTAAATCTTTTTTCCCCTGTAACTTTGACAGAAGTTAGTTATTGGTTCGGATAACATCATTTAAAATTAATTACATACATAACAATATGAGCTTTAAATAAGTTTAATGTCATAACTTGTTGTTACAACTCCTATAAATCTGTACCCCTGATTATAAATGATAACAATAGTAATAATAATAATAACAGAGTAATTAAGGATTTAGCTGTAAAACAGTTCTAAAGTAGTAACTGTAAAATATATCATCAAAACGACTCCTTTCATGCATATACTAAACAATAATAGTGTTGTATTGTTGTCTGGCATTGCTTATTGCTTTCATGAAGAATTCAATCATTTACATCAACATTTTCGTGGTTGATTGAATCACAAAGCTTCCACTCGCAGGCACTACCCACTATTAACAAACCAACTATGAACAAACTCAAACAAAACATGTCTGGAATCCAAATACAAAAAAATATAGCTTGTATGATTTTGAAATCGACATCTAATGAGGAAGACCCAGAGATAGACATGATCTTGCTTTGACCCTTCAATAATTTTGTCCAGATGTGAAACACTTTCTCAACCCCAGTGTCTTACTCTTTCTGCTGTAGAAGATCAATAACAGTCCGTCATTTTAAGACACTTTGGTCTTTTTCCATGATCACTTTTAACACCCTGGAAATAAAACCTCAAACTGTTTAATCAGTGGCCTGTAACAACGCTCTTACAGTGGAGCTGTTTTATGTCTGGGCAGCTGTAGTGTTAGGTGGAATATATACACACACAAACACACACTTTGTGTCCGTGTGTGTGTCCATCTGTGGTTGTACTCCGTACCAGCGAAAGAACATTGCATTTCTAGTTTTTGTCTTATTAGTGTACTTAGAATATAACTGTGTTTATCATCGAATAAACAACATAATATTTCTAGTTTTTGTCTAATTTGATACAAAGTTTGGCTTGTTATATCGCATGAGTGCACTTAGGGTGTAACTATTTGTTAATGGCCTCAAGGGAACATTATCAAATCTAGTTTTTGTCTAAATTGATAGATACTATGGTTTATTACATCATATGTTTATTCAGGGTATACAGGGTTTCTGCAGGCTGCAGACTTTTTAAGACCATTTTAAGACCTTTTTGAACTAAATTTAAGACCTACACGAAGTACGAAACAGTAAGGAAAAATAAAGTCCCAGAATTACTTTCAAAAGTAACTCAATTTATTGCCATTCACAGAGCAACTCAAACAATGAAGAATGGAGTGAGTGTGTGTCAAGGTTATTATACTTTTTAAATTTTATTAGTTTTTATTTTAATTTGTTTTTTCAGTTTGCTTTTTATTTCAGTTGAGTTTAATTAATTTAAGAAGTGATTAATAGTTTTAGTTTCGTTTTTATCTAGGAATTTAACCTATTTTAGTTAACCCTAATAACCCACACTTTTTAAAAAAAACTGTGCATGCATGCGCACGTGCGCGCGCACACACACACACACACACACACACACACACACGCACACGCACACACACACACACACACACACACACACAGTGTTCAAAATCCAAAGCACCTCCGCTTTCAACGTCGCCGAGTCGAAACGAAGATGGTTTGAATGTTGCTCGACTGCGAGACGGCAGAGGCGGCGCAGAGTTCGGGTCGAGCAGAACTGGACGAACTTGGACCGGGAACTGGTGACAAAGGCGTACAAAAGCGTGTGATAGCGTGACTTCGCTGGAGACTTTTAGAAGCTAACTGACATTTTATCTGATTTTGTGTGTGACACCAGCGCTTTCACACCAAATGTGCCCAATTTGAGGGTCCCCTTGCAGAGCGTACACTGCGTTTCAGATTCATCGTTATGCGGCTTTTAACCAACTGAATTCTGGTTGTTCAAGCCAACACACTTAATTTACACTTTTCCATAGTTGTAGCAGATTTCACACTCAAAGTCTTTCTGGAACTGGCGAAGTGTACGGCGATAAATTCCGGCCGGGCTTTTGGCAAAATGCCACTTACGTTCCTGGATACTTCAGCAAGAAGTACAAACCGCGGACCTAACTGTGACTCTCACCAACACGTTTCCCAAAAACAAAAAAGGCAATGACGGGAGCGGTAAATGAATGAATCATATTTAAGACCTGACTAAATGTAATTTAAGACCTATATGCAAAATATGGACGTATTTAAGACTTTTTAAGGCCTTAAATTTTAGATACATGAATTTAAGACTTTTTAAGGATGCGCGGACACCCTGGTATATCTGCATTAGTTTACAGTCTAATAAGGAACACATTATTTCTACTTTTCTCTAATTTGATGGTAGGTATGACTTCTTATGTCTTGTCTAGCAAATCTTGTTTTCCACGTATGGAAAAGTCATGGAAATGACTAAAATCCAAAGTAAAGTCAAGTTTTGGAAAAATCACGGTAGTATTATTATTAGAAATGAATTGTTAGAGTAATCTTCAATCAATAACCTTCCACGTAATTTAACAGCATTCGTTTTTTTTTCTCCCCCGTAGCTCTAAGAAACATCGATGTGTGCCGACGTTTCTGCTACTATCACAAACGTCTCGTCCTTTTTTTGGTAGATGCATTGGAAATATGAAATGAAAGAAGATCTACAAGGTTTGACGAAAGATTATATAGTCTATAAAATCAAATAAAAACAGTGCTCCAGTTTTACTTCTAGCAGTTCTGTTTCTATGATTTTCTCTGAGGTCACTCACAAACATTGTGCGTTGATGTTCTCACAGACAGAATAAATGATGAGACATATTTTTATCTAATGAGTGACTGTATTGTCTTGTGGCGTGTGGTCGTGTGTTATGGCATGACAGGAATGGAATACATTACATATCAGATTACTTTGTAAAGTGTAAATCCTTCTTGTCCTATATTTAATAATGTGTCCATCTCAGAGCCTCCCTGCTGAGTGTGTTTGAGAACCTGTCACATGAGAAATAAAATGCCAACAGTGTATAGACTGAGATGCTGGCTTTTATATGCTGGATGAATAGAAGGAATAACATGTTGTGTTAGCATTTATGTATAGTGTTTTTCCAACAAGGAAAACTGAAGAAGGAACCTACGTTTTCAAAGACTTTTCTGATTAGAATAATTTATGTGTACCTGTCGAACCACTAACAGATGAAAGCAGTGTGCAGTGTTGAGGCCCAGATGTCAGACGTGACACAGACGTTTAAAACTACCATCCGGTTGATTCATCCTTCACAATCCCCCCCCCCTTCCTTCGCCTCACTGACCAACAACGACTACTGATAGAGGAAAAGGAGAGGGTGCGTCACACATTGTACTATACAGGCCTTGACCTTCGACCTCCTCTCCAGGGGTTTCTGGGATCATAAAGTAGGAAATCAGGAGCTAAGTCCTTTGGGCCATGGGGAATATTTTTTTATAGACAGCCTCAGTGTTCCCTGAGTAGCCTAAAAACACATAGCATTTATAGCCTTACCTAATTGGCAAGGCTAGTTTCTTGAAAAACAAAAAAAACTGCATAAATATTGAGCAATAAAACAAAAGAAAGAACAGAAAATACAAATTATAGTTACTGAATTATAAAAGCATATAAAATCTCAATGAAACCACACTGAAGTATTTGGACACAGTGGTTATCAATTACAAGAAAGCACTTTCGACTGAAAAACATTTTTTTTTCTTAAGTGGTTTTCTGAGTTGTAAGGTCAAAGTAATGGACATTCAAAATTTAAAGGTGGGGTGAGCAGAGAAAAGTGGTTGATAGTTAAGTCTAATTCCCAGGTTGTCAGGTTTTCTCAACTGGGAAGGCAACAAACTATTTTAGTTACTAATACTAGTAGTACTACTACTACTATAAAATAGTAACACAAAATATATAAAATATAACTGAAAAACAAAAAAATACCTGAAAGTGGCACCTAAACATATCAACGACTCAAACGGCCTCTCTGAATGTATTTATTTTGAGTTGGTTAGATTTAAAACATGGTGTCCTCTTTCTCCTTCTGGTCATCATTTCTTTAACAATTGTAGAAAATGTGAGCATAATTTCCGAAATCAGGATTTTAGATACAGAATTTATCATTTAAACTGTTCATTTTGGCAGGCAGGCCACCAAACAGTGGCAGAGAAGGTTCGCTGGTCCATAGCTTCCCTTTAACATACTAATTATTTGAACCTATTTGAACTACAAAATAAGTAAGGGGAGAGAAGAAGGGCCCCAGCAGTTTGCAGAGGGCCCAAGAATCCAGAAAGTCGTGATATAATTTGAGTGAAGGGAGAGTATTTACCCACATATTGTCAAATGGTACCCTAGAGGCACTTTAACCTGTTTTACGTACCGTAGGGACGTCCAAGAGGGCGCTTTCACTGCGTTTTTTTCCAAACATGGGCCCACAAGTGTGAAAGAATGTAAATTTCTGAAAAAGGCATTTTACAGAGCTCCTGAACAGATGGTTTTAACTTGGATTTGGACACATTCATATATACTTAACATTATTATTTAAGGTGTGCTTGTTTTGTTCCAAAAATGAAATGAAAGTATTCAAACTCCATCAATGAATATTTAATCACTTGCTGTTTAACTTGACATGGGTCGCGGTTACACGCCAACAGAGACTCTGCAGCTGTACTAAACCACTTTTATCTCCTTGTTCTGGTTTTTATGACACACTGTCTGTAATTCTCACCACTCTCATCAACCTGTGTCCTGCGGCAGTCAGCTGATAAACACACCGTGCTGACAAAAAGCTTGACAAAAGCTTTGTACTGAGCCATATTTCATTGAAAATATGATTGTTTGGAACATGCTGAACAAATGGATCAAGAGCGGAAAAGTGTATTATGTTGCAGGAGGGGTTTATATAGTTTCTATTGACATCTCAGCAATTTATCTGCATTTAGATGTGAAACCGTTTTTGGAAACCATTGTACATACACGCTGTAAATCCGAGCAGCTCTGCTGTCCTCCAGAAAGGATCAAGATACAAACTGTTTTCAAACTTCTGCAAAACCATGGGAGGTGAGTGTTTGATAGTCAAAATAAAGAGACAAAAAAGAGCCTTGTTCTGATTCAGGCTATTGAATTTTTAAAGACAATGATGAAGCCCTCTTTGTGTTGCAGCCATAAAGACTGTAGATAGCTGTGAGGGGAAGAAGAATAGTCAATAGTTCTTCAAGTAAAAACCGAAATAACACTCCTATGAGTTGTTTTGATACCCTTTAAATTTAGCAAACAACAACACACAATATTAGAATCAAATATGTACTCAATTAACAAAAACATGTAATTGCTGTATTATCAGTCCTTGATAAAGACAAGACTCCTAATGATGTGATTTGTTGTATTTGCATCATTATTTCAAAGAGAATCTTTTTTTAAATCTTCTAACAACAGAGGAGGCACAACTTTAATCCAAAAGTGAAACTTAAAAATGAGCCAAGGGCCAAATGTAAACATCTTTTTCAAAATGATACGAGTATCCTGAGGTCCTGTAATTCACTATCTTACAGTCATGTCCCCACCACGTTTTAAAATGGCCAATTTTGTTCCCGTCTTTCTTTAAAAGCACAGTTTGTGAAAAGAAAATGTCTTCAAGAAAAACCTTCCACAAGAAATGATGACAAAGAAATCAGATGAAATGACTGTTGATGTCCCGTTATGAATAATTTTTCTACTCCAAAAACGCAAATGTTGAAGACAGAAAACAAAATGCAAAAAATGCAAAATAATTATGGATCCTACATATTTTGCCTCACAAAAATTAAATAGCATAAATGTTGATTTATATTTTATGAATATACTTTTGATTTCTTTTCTCTGCTATAAAACATCTGGCGGGCCAAATCAAACCTTATGGCCGGCCATCTTTATCCCACAGGCCCAACATTTGGCAGCCCTGTTTGGTAACATTCGAGTATTTTTTTTTTCTTCTAAATAAAAACATAAATAAATCTATTGTTTGCTCACACAAAGGAGTGATTTAGTCCTCCTCTCCCTAGTGCCCCAGTAACCCTTATCAGCATAAAACCTGGGAGGCGAATTCCTCGAGTTATAAATTGTAGGCAACTCAGAGGATCTGGATTTCAGCAGCTGGACTCACAGAGGAGTCACTGTTGGCTCAATATTTAACTGAGCAAATCAAACTGACACTGATTAATTGTAGTGGGACAAAACAAAGATTTTTTGAAAAGTTAGGGGTGACATGTTCACCCATCCATTCCAGAAAAACCCTTGGTTCTGTAACAGAGTTTGATCATTAGTGTGCACTTTCTTTAAAATTAGTGCTTTAGTATTTGTATTTATAATGCATTAATAATATAATGCATTAAATTTACCATGCAAAATTAACAACAGCAAAGTTAATCATTATTATTATGTAGAAATTATATCAGACTTTCCAGAAACTTGCCTATAAAAGTTTAAATTGTCTTGTGTCACCACATAGATTGTTTCTTACCAATATCCAACGTTTGTTTTAAAAACTGGTGTGAAAATGGCCGTTTAAATTAACATATTTAAATGTTCAATGCTTACAGAGGTTAAATAAATGTATTTCAGCTTCTTTAGCTCCGTTTCACTTGCAAAAAAAGGAAAGAAAGCTGGCCTCTCTCTCTCTCTGTGTGTGTGTGTGTGTGTGTGTGTGTGTGTGTGTGTGAGAAAGTGGAGCCAGCAACCACTGCAACAGAAAGGATAAATTTAAAAAGGAACCCCCACATTTATTACGTCCATGGGGATGGAAATTACTGCAAAATTATTTTGAAATGAGAACCAGACTGTCGGGGCGCTCTGATGTTATTCTTCCCCCTGTTCCGCCAGTTTCCTAGTCATGTTTCTTTAGAAAATATGAGTGAGTGTGTGTGTGTGTGTGTGTGTGTGTGTGTGTGTGTGTGTGTGTGTGTGTGGGTGTGTGTGTTTGGACAGACAAAGTCTAAAGATGCTTGGATTGATGTTCGCCCCGTGCAGGTCAGATATTTTGTCTCGGTTTTGCCACTAAGATGAAAGAACTGATCTTTTAGTCTGATTTTCAGTTAAAAGTTTAACTTTCCTTTTTAAACTTGTCCAGCGGCCACTGAAAATGGATCTAATATAGACTTTGTATGTCCTAATGGCTCATTTACCTTCCTATAAATGATGAAAAGCAACTTTTATTACAGTTAATTCCTTTTATTAGCATAATTACCGTATTTATAACAGGATGAAAGTTGCCATTTGATGGTGGGACACATTTGGTGAAACTAATACCATGTGTGTATTTGTTCTGCTGCCAGGGTCTGTATTCACCTACTTTCTTCACTGTTATCTAATAAAAGCGCATCTAATCTAATGAAAGTATGCACCCCTGGAGCACAGCTGCAATCCCCTGTAAATCCACAACACATGACCAGGCCTAATGATTGCCAGTTCACAAATAATCAGATCATTTAGAGTCATTAGTGTAAACACTTCACACTGCTCAGAGGAGAAAGAAATGAGGAGTTTGACAATGCCTCTAAACCACACGCTGTAGTTAATGTGCCATGAAAGTTGTACGCATTTTAAAATCAGCTAAATCTTATTTATTTTGGATTATTAGAATTAAACCACTCAATGTTTGGCCAAAGTTTTTTGTAGGACCCGAAAGGAGAGATATTCTGCTCATTTTCAGTTTCACAGTTTTAGTTGTGTTACTACTAGAATAGGTTTACATGCTTTAGTGCTCAAAAAACACAGATTTTCTCAGACTGTCCAGTGCAGCAGCTCTTAACTCCCCCTCTGTCTGAAAAGCTCTGTTTGACAGACGTCTTATCAGCTCTGACAGCGCTGTCAGCAGCCTGACAGAGACGCTTCGCAGTGGATTGATTTTAGAGCTGAACTGTGAAGAGGACGAACGCTTTTACTTTCTCTGACTGTGTGGAAATCTGATGTTTTCACATGACAGATAACGAAGAAAGGCGTTAAAATGCGAGGCTGCAAGTAAAGCATACTGATGTATGAAATCCTGAGTCAGGTAGGGACCCAGGATCACACTGCTGATAAACTAATTTAAAAACATGCTACTTTGGCTCTTATTCAACATCTTCTTACACAACAGGTCACAATTAGTAGCCTACAAACACGGAATTTAAATCTGCAAAGTAACCAGTAACTAAATGTATCAAAAAAAATGTAGTGGAGAAGAAGTATGAAGTAGCAGAAAATGCAAATACTCAAGTGAAGTACCTCCAAAGTGTACTTAAGAACAGTTCTTGAGTAATTTGCACTTCTTGATTTCTAAAAATCAGTATCGGCCCTGAGAAAGCCATATCGGTTGACCCCTAGAGTCGGGTACAGCCCTACCACATCATCATCAACCTTTAATAAGTATTTCAGTACAGATTTGTTGTTCATAATCCTTAGCCCCAAACTATTTAGCATTCAAGGCCCACCTATTTGAGCATCAACCAGGAAAAAAGTCTGTGAGTTTAGAAAAAACTACCTCATCCTCTGGCACTTAGGGAAGTATACGTGTTTCCTAACCTGTTTCCATGTATTATTGTTTTACCTGCAGACTAAGCAGTCATAGGCTTTCTGTTCTATAAAAGCCTTCATTTTTTATATTTATTACTATTGACAGGTCCCATTTCACAGATTATGTCAAAGCATTTATTTTAAAAGGGCAAAATGCGCGATAAAAGCCAAAGTATGTTTCCCTTTTCTGTTTCTCATTTCTGAGGGTAATAATAATGTCAGTTAGATGGTTCGAGCTTTGAAATATTAAATCGTACATCTTTACTGACGACATCTTAGCCTCAGGTGCACATACACAACATGTTTGGAACTTTATAAAATACAAAAATGTAAACAAAAAAACAGCCATTTTTATCAGTTCTCAGTTTCAAGAGGGAGGTAATTATCGGTTACCGGCAGACATAAAATCCATATTGTTCATCCCTACCGATAATAAACGTAATGTTGTGATACACTACTGAAAATGAGTTAGGGATATTGGGATATGCAATAAAAGTCAAATGAAATGTGTAGCATTATTTTGGGCAAAACACAAAATAAAAATTCAGATATGGCACAGACTAAACAATACAGTGAAAGAATAAAATATCCCAATAACAATAAGGAATTTCTTATTTATTTTTTTAAAAAAGTTTCCTTTAAACAATTTCAGATGTTTCAGTAATATTTCCTTTGGATTAGAAACGCAGAATATAACCAAGTTCAGGTTACCTTGAACTCGCATACACTGCAAACTCAGTGGGCCCTCACTCATTGATTAATCATTAATCACACTCTTAAGCCAGTGTGTAGCAAAATAAAAATAAAGACACCCCCTCTGTAGCAGGCCTGATGAGAGGCACAAAACCAATGGCCAGAAAGTTAAAGTGTGGTACCTTATTTCCAGTGCAGTCTGAAGGGTTACCAGCCTCTGATGAAGAAGCAGATGGCCGACAGGTGTCCAGAGGCCGCGCTCTCTGCAGCCTCTCCGTGATAAACAAAATGGCGCACAGATTTCCGGTGACAGCCTCGTTCCTCCAGCTCAGTCCAGTGAACATACAGTGTTGACTTGAATCAGTAGTGTTAGCTCGAAGCAGTCTGTTAAAATCTTCAGGGTTTCCACGTCAGAAACGACGAACTAAAAACCTTTAACGGTCGCTGAGTTAGCTAAACAGAGGCTAAGAGTCGGTGCACTTTGCTAATGAATGCTAACAACAAACTGTAGGCTAATGAGCTAACATAAACAGGTGAAGCTAAAACTGTGGAGTAGAAATGTCTTTAGCTGCTCACAGAAAATGTGTAGCATGAATATTCTGACACAGACTCACGAGTAGAAAGTCTGAGACATCAACTACAACAACTATTTGTTTACATCAACTTCTCAAGGTGATTTTTTCAGTCAAGTTACAAAACTTAGCTCGGGCTCGTACTTCCTGTTTCGCGCGTTCGCCAATCAACCACCTCAACCAATGAACGATCAGTATTACTCTTCTTCGCGGGTACCACTTCCTGTTACAACCACGACTTTTTTCAAAATAAATCAAAATAATCATTATGCCTGTGCACCTTTTTGAAACTGATTTATTACAGTCTACATCTTTAAATCAACCATGAAATAGCCTTTGTATCATATTTGTGATGCATCTTTGAACCTTTTTAAAGTTTTGAACCAGAGGCGGGTATAAAAAAAAAAAAGTCGATTGACACCCCTATATTGTACTTGATGTAACATTCTAGTTTTCTTGTCTGCTTTACTATTAAGTCATATACCTTCATTTTCACATAATTTATTACAATATATGGTATTTGTTTTCACCTGGTTACAAGTGCATGTTCTTCCCCATTAAAGTCAAATGAAAATTATACTGTCCACACTGTCCATTTGAAAAGAAAGCTGTCAAATGCATGACTTCAGTCACATCTCATGAGGACTCCACCATCAGTGATTTTATACATCAAAAAGATGACATAAACTCCAGAATGATACGTGGTGATACGTCTTCCATCATCAAGGTCAAAATTTCTTAATTTTTTGTCAGCTTGGGACATGAAATTCAAGTTTGTTGTCGATGTTTGGGTCTGAAATGTTACGAAATCGTAATTGTCATATCTGAAATTTAAAAATGAGTCAACAAGATCTGTACAAACTGAGATGCAGCAGTAAAAACTTTTGCCTTTCAGCAACCACAAAGAGACTATTTTCCCCTCAGTATCATCAACTTTTGAGCAAAAACATCATTACAACATCAATGACATGTCACAGCACAGTGACACTGCAGCATATCCAAAGATGTGTGCGAACTGACAGGAGCTCTCCATTCAGCACCACATAACCACTATGCCACAGGTCCAGAGACTCAGTGACTGCAGTATTTTTCAGAAAAATCACTTTTTTTCAGCACAGAACATTTTTTTTATTTTTCTGACCCTGCAGCTGTCCCACTGGGAATAACAGCGCCACAGGTTTTCTGGCACACAGTTACACAGACCTGAGAGTCATGTTAGGTGACCGAGAGTGTTTTTCTGATGTTTGTCTAAATCCTATTCTGGCTTTCTTGCTCGTGGCATGATGCACTCTTGTGTGTCCTTTCAAGTTTGACAAGAGCTACACTGAAATATCAAACTTTCCAAAGCAATATTTTCATTTTTTTCTACAACGGTATATGCGCTCTTTTCTGAGCTCATTATCAGCTGTTTTGTCATGCATGTCTGATCACACAGTGCTTCTGTATGCACTGTACAGTATACCTTTTCAGCATTGTTTCAGTCATCATACCCATGAGTTGTTCAGTGCATCATTATTGAATCAGCCATGTGAATATTGGATTTTTAAATATATTTACACCTGTACTGCAGTGTGATTAAAAGTTTTACGAGGTACTTTGAGAGATCAGATTTCCACAAGTCTTAGAGGGCTGGTCATTTTCATGGCAGTGGCGATGATGCCTCTTTTGTTCTTGTGTGACATTCACTATTATTTATTTATTTATTTATTTGCAGATGTTGGCTTTTGCGATTCTGCAATCGACGGATATGTTAAAATGTGTGCGTATCATTGTACAATACTGCCATTTCTAACATTCGTTTAGTATCACATTTGCATGAAATGTATATCAGCTGCTTTCATATTCAGAGGTGGACAGGATGGTGGTGTTTCAAGACAGACAGTTTCAACATTTGTTGGCACTGAACCACTGGGGGATAAAAACAAAACAGCTATTTTAAGCCAAAACATAATCTTTTCTGTTTCCTAACAAGTGGTTTTTGTGCCTAAACATAACCAGTACATTTCAATCATGAGAGACTTTTCAGAGAATCAAAACAAGAGAGAGGAACTGAAGTAAAATCAGTTTTATTGTGAACAGAGGGAATTGACTTTGGTGCTTAGATCCTGGCAGGAAGTAGATCAGCATGAGCAGCAGTCCAGAATATAGGGTGTAGACAAAATAAAGCTGACTCGATGGTGGTGATGAGGAATGGAGCTTTTTACGATGCTGAAATGACAGCAGGCAGAGAAAGAGAGCTTACAAATGATTGGCTGGAGGGCAACGTGATAGGTTGCGATTGGACGAAGAGGACAATGAGCTGGAGGGCTTGTGACTTAGAGGGCATGTGTAAAGAGAGAAGACTGAAGTTTCGCTGAGCTTCATAAGTAACAACATAAAGAAGTCTAGCGTTTTAACATTTCAGTGGTTTGCAGAAACATACATTGCCAACTTTTATTCAGGTGACTGTGTTTCCAACGTGTTAACACATCAGATTAAAATGAGACTCACAGCAGCTTTTTTGGAAAATATCGCTTCTAAGTTCAGATTGAGGAGAAACTTCTGATCTGCAGATACCTTGGAATGATTTTGTGTTTGCACTGAGAAGATAATGCACAGATATGAATCTCCTTCTCCCTGCAGTGTCTCATAGCTTTCATCTTATATCTGGACAGCAGCATGTAGAGCGAGGACACTTCTGGCGTCATATTTTGTCCACACATCTGCAAATGTTTTTGTTGCCTGTTAACTGAGTTTTCTGTAATAGTTTCGCCTCTTACAATCATCCTGCTTTGAAATGGAGCAGTGCACTGAAGGGTGGTTTCCAAACCCTCATGAGAACCAGTCGCTACCATCCTCTGTTGGTGCTTTAAAGTCGAACCAGACGCTGTGCGGGAGACGTATCAAGGTGGATCGAGGTGCTATTTGACAAATACAATGTGTGTAACATTCTTGCTTGATGCTTCCAGCGCTTTCAAAGGCATTGCACAATGCTTAAAGTGATACTCCACCTACAATCTTAAAACCCTGTGGGCTTCAACAGTGCTGTAAAGACTACCATCATATCCTGTTTCACAAAAAAAAAGAGTGACTGGTCAGCTTCATGTTACTTATAACTGATTCTGAAGTTGTCACGGATGAAAAATGAATCAAAACGTTAAATCTCTTAAGCGAATAAACACATGGAGTAAAGTGTCAGTGTTTTCCCCCTTTTTTCTTTGAAGTTCATGTTTCATTACTAATCTGACAAAATCACGTCACCGCTTATGTTTATTATACATGCATACCTTCACGAACACACTGTATGCTACGGGTCGACCGATTACTGGCCTGGCTGACTACTGGATCCACTACTTCACATTTTTGGGATTATGGTAATCAGTGTTCTTTAAATCAGATTGCCAGTAAAGGAAATTAATTTTAAAAATGCACTACTTTGGCTCTGATGCAGCATGAAACCTGCAAAGTAACTAGTAGCTAAAGTTATCAAATGAATAGTAGAAGTGGACTAAAAGTAACATGACATCATTTTGTCTACCCAGTGGAAAACCATGCAAGAAGAAGGTCTGCAGCTATGAAGCCAGGTACCAAATTAAATTAAATTCAGTCTCAACACAAAAGAAAAATGAAAAGAATAAATATGAGTAATACTTTGAAATTACAAACACACGATACTACAAAAAAAAAGCCTGGATGGAGTTCTCTGGTGCTGAAAATGGAGGAAAATAACCTGGACTATGAGACTGAACAGACTGCGTTGTTCCAACAGCCTGAAACAACAGAAAAAATAAAAAATGAAATAAATAACACTGCCTGGGCTGAACCTTTCGCTGGCCTTGGTTACCCTGTCTGCAGTGCTTCAGCTCCCTGCTCAGTTTCATCATCTTCTGTCAGAAAGACAAACGAATGGAAAGAGAGACACAGAGAGAGAAAAAAAAATAGGCAACGTAAAACACATGCAAGCCAAGCAAGGTTAGTCCAAAATGTTCCAACATCTTCCAGCTCCTCCTGGATGATCCTGAGGTGCTCGCAAAGGCCGATGAGATATATCGTCCATCCTATGTGTTCTGGGTTCCCCAACGGAGGCACATGTGCCCAGACAGCCTCCAAAGGCAGGCACCTGAGAGGCAGCCTTATCACCTGACAGACACTGCTTTCACTGAGTCCTTTGGCTGGAAGTAAAACTCATTACAGCCGCATGTGGTCGTCCAGGTCAGGGTTGGAAATCACAGATCATCAAAGGAGAAAAATATAGATTGTTTTTTTGTGCAAAAAGATGATATGAGGGACTGTGGCAGATCTTTTCAACCACTCATTAAGAATGAAATAATTAAAAACCCCTGTATGAACAAAGTGAGACTTTTCTCAGGTCCCTTTATGATGAGGTCACTTAAAATTATGAATGGTTGTTTCTCCCTGTGTGTCAGCCCTGTGATGAACGACTTGTCCATGGTGTGCCTGGCCGTTAGTCCAATGTCAGCTGGGATTGGTTCCAGCCTTCCCCCCTGCAACCCTGCAAAGGATAAGTGGTTAGAGATGATAGATGGATGGATGTTGGGTTCAGGCCATCTCAACAATGGACCCATGAAGACCTACAGCAAAAACCAGCAGGTTCACTGAAGTGAATATCCAGCTCTTAATGGGACACCAGTTGAAAGCTGGAGGGAGAGTCCCATTTTTGATTGCCCTCTGTTGGTTTTCCTCGCGCTGTCACAATTCTCCTGTATTTCTCCCGACACTTTCTCGAACTTTTCTCTGTTCAGCGTGTAGCCTGCTGTACTGTTGTGCCTCGTCCTCTTCAGATCAGAGAGTGCGAGACAGACAGAAAAAAAACGTTGAAACTAATTTCAATTTTCACATTAAAAAACCCATATGAAAGTAATTTTACACATTGAAGTGTGACAGGTCACGAGGAGCATTACTACATGTGAAAAAAAGTAGTATAAAGCCTTTTGTGGCTCCAGGGGAAGCTGCATGTAATCTGATGTAATCTTGCTGATTTCATAAAAGTTCATATACTTTAAATTTACTTCTTTGAATTCCCATTAGGAGAATTCAGCGTCATGCCTTTTAACTCTTAGCATCCATTGTTGTTACTTTTGTTCCAGGGAAAGATGCAGGCCTTCCTGTTGTTTGGCTGTTTTGTGCTCGCCGTGACGGAGTACGTCCTCAGCTCGGCTCACATGGTCCCGGATGAGGGGCTCTCGAGCAACCAGGTCGTTGTATCCGGTGCTCTGTCTCAAAATCTTGAGACGGGCACACCTCCTGTAGTTATTGTAGGTAAGTTTGCAAGTTCCACTTTCTTTGTAGAGACACATTCCAGATTGAATGGTAGTTTGAATATCTCCAATGTTCATACATATATTTTTTCAGAATGTTGCATTCATAATGTTCCTGTCAATGTGTCTTGACTGATCAGATCTCACCTCCCTGCTCTATATGCGAATATGCACCTACAGCATGAGAACAAACTGAAACTTTTTTTTCTACAGAGAAAGAAATATATTCATGTATAACATTTGCAGAATGAATGAGTAGTCCCAAAAAGTTAATAATATGTCGTAGACAGCGTTTCACAAAGTTTAAAACATTTCTCTGAATGCAAAAGTTTCAAAATTCTGCATTTTTTAAAGGGAGTCTGGTGACTTTCTCCGCTTTCTTCTTTCTACAAAGAAGTAACGGGCTTTTACGGCAAAACCGCAACAAACTGAAAGAAACATCTTAATGTTTTGTACTAAAAGTTTGTTAAGTTTCTGCAACAGGTGATCTGAATCCACTGCAATCAGTCTAGAGGGATTTTGACATTCAGCTAAAAGAAAACGATAAGTACTACAGAATGGGACTGCTACATGTAAAGTGTGCCAGGTTGATAACCGAGACAGTAATTCCTCGCTCTCTGGCATCAGTTAAAGATCTGCCTCCCGCCTCCAGCTCGTCTAACACTCAGGATTCTGACTCCTGACTTTCCTTCTGCTGGCTACCTTTCGGTTTTAGAATAATTATTGAATTAATTATTTTTATTGCCGTGTCCCTTCCCACTCCTCGAAGATCTTCACATGCATCATTACTTGCTGAGGTTTAGACTAATACAGAAAGGTGATCGAGGGTTTGCGGTCAGGGAATAATCTGCCTCAGGAGATCAGAGCTGCAAAGTCTTGTCTTATCTTTTAAATCACTTAGCTCAGCTTTTTGTTGATTTTATTTGCTTTATGACATCCTGTTTTACGCTTGTGTGTTCTGTTTCCAGTTTTTATTGCTTTGAGCTTGTTTTATTGGCTTTGTGTTGTATTCGGTTCTGTAAAGCACTTAGCGACTGTGCTTTGAAAGGTAATTTATTAATACGGTTTGTTATTTATAATCATCACCATCAATTATCTGCCATTTATCAGTACCATGGATTTTTACAGTTTTGTTCCAGAGGCATCTTTATTTTCCAATGTTCTCTTTCAGAGTTGCCTAAAGCAGAAAAGAAGAACAAGAAATCGAAGAAACAGAAAAAGGTATGACAAAAGAGGTTTTGACCATGTGTGAATTTGATTTATTCAGAAATCCTGCTGGGAAATAAAATTAGATGATACATAGTACGAGTAAATCCAACGCGTTCTCACTCACAACTCGTCAAATAAAGCAGTTTGGTCAGTTTCAAACTGTGATGCTCTACCTGCTTCTATGCGAAGGTCTCTGCAGTCAAGTTAGGAATAATATGTGATATGCAATGTCCATGTTAGACTTTCAAAATAAAGCCTCCGCGGTCAGAAAGACAACAACACATAATATCCAACATCCGGTTAGACTTTCAAAATAAAGCATGCTGACAAACAGTTTACATATTAAGACATATTATGACTTTTGGACTGTTATTAACGTTGTAAAAAATGTTTAGACTGGAAAAAGTATTTGGTTAAAGGTGCAATATGTAAGAAGTAGCCACCTATCAAATTCATTCTCATATGAATATCAACAGATAAGCTGCTAACTGCTGCTTAATCTTGCTGCCAGTACCTAGTTAGCCCAGTTAGCCATGCAGTTAGCAGTGCGGACTGGGAGCCCAGGGAGTGTTGTGGGTGCTGTGTGTGGACTGGCATGCTAACCTCAGTAGATATCTCTGCAACACAATACAAATACATCATAATGTCATTTCCCCACATTCTGTTAATAATATTAGTGGATTTTTGAACACTTTCCAATTAAATTCTCACATATTGCCTCCTTTAACTTTCTGACTCTGTCCAGGCTGCCGTGTGTAACATGATAGGAGTGAGAACGGGCTGATGAATGTTCTGTTTCTTGTGTGACAAACTAATTTTAACTCAAAACTTACTCACTTTCTAGCTTTGCCCAAACATTCAGCTGCTTCTCATGGTCATGATCACAGACAAGCTTGGAGTAATTTGAGTGGACCAATTTAAGCTGTGATTATCTTGTCACACATATTGTTACCAAAGCCAAGAAAAGAACTCATATACTCGAAACATATCTCCTTTTTCTTTCACAATCCAGCTGTACCAGAACTTCCACTTACAACACATTAATAATACTTATTCTTTAACGTCACACACCCTCTATCTTTCTCTGATTTATCATATTTTGCTTGCTGTTCCAAGAGCAGCATACTCTTCCAACAGTATGATCTCATGTCTCTCTCGCCTTTTTCCCTTAGAACAAATTTGGTGTGAAGAAGCGCCCTCCTCCTCCCGCTAACTGCATTCCCGTGGGGGGAAGCTGTAAATCTCCAGGCAACGTGTGCTGTGATTTCTGCGCCTTCTGCAAGTGTCGGCTCTTCAGAACTGTCTGTTACTGCCGAATGGGCAACCCTCGCTGCTGAACATCCAGCTGCAGCCCGTCCCAGCTCCAAGCTATCAGACCCATTTAAAAAGCACTTCACGCTAAAAGCAAACCGCTCGAAGTGAACACTGAGAGGTGAATCACTTTGAGTCCTCGGTTTTGTAACTTTACCCCAAAATTCACTGCATGAAAGCACTTTATCACAGAGGACTGCACCACAATGAACTTTCCTAAAACCTTACAGGGTGTACTGCTTATACCAAAGCACTGCAATAATGATTTAAAATAAGTTTTTATTTTACTTTGAGCTTCAAGCATACATTATATATATATATATATATATATATATATATATATATATATATATATGCACAAATAATTCTATATAGTGCTTTATTTTTCACATTGTTTTACTCAAACTTTATTTACAATGGGTATCAAGCCCATGAAGCCTAGTATAATTGTTTTAATAACAATGTTATTGCTTTTATTTAGAGCACTCACTTCATGTAATCCTATCTTTTAGTCCAGGAAGCACCTTCTCTGCACCTTTTTTTTATTTATAATATCATCTGTTGACTGAAAAAGACCAAAAACAATGTTTTACTGCGTCTATAAATACTTTATTACTTCCACGTTAATGGCTCGTAACTGAGAAATACTGTAAATCACTGCCTGGCCCAAAAAAAGTCACCACCTGGATTTAATTAAGCAAACAGCCTTCCATTGGATAATTACTGCAGTTATTAATATGTTTTAGCGGGCAACAAGTATTAAACACTAACTGATGCAGTAAGTAGCTTCTCATTTCTTAAATAACCATGTCGAAGGACATATCCTGTGGTCCTGGAAAAGAAAGAGGATCAAATAATTGGCCTGCATCAAGCAAAGAAAACAACAAAGGAGATGCTGAAATTGCTAAAATTGGGTTAAGAACTGTCCAACGCATTATTAAAACCTGGAAGAAGTGAACCATCATCTCTGACGAAGAAATGTGGTCGGATAAAAAAACCTTTCCACGTACAATGTGAAGATAATGCAATGGGATTGGGACTAAACAGCTGTGTAGAAAACCACTTATCAGTGAAGCTAATCTGAGAAAAGGCTTCAATCTGCTAGGGAGCACAAAGATGTGTCTGTTCCAGAGTGATGGGCCCATCAGAGTAAGAAGAGAGGCCGATGAAGTGATGCCTAGTACCTATCATACAAGCCTGTGGGGGCAGTGTGATGATCCGGGGTTGATTCAGTTGGTCAGGTCTAGGTTCAGCAACATTATGTGAGGTTAGCTGACTACCTGGATTTTACTGAATGACCAGGTTTTCCATCAATGGATTTTTTCTTCATATTCCAAGATGACGATGCCAGACCTTAAGTCCAGACCTTAACCCAATTGAGAATCTTTGGGATGTGCTGGAGGAGACTTTACGCAGCGGCCCGACTCTCCCATCATCAATACATGATCTTGGCGAAAAATCGATGCAACTCTTGACAGAAGAAAATGTTGTGAAATTTGCATAAGCGTATCAAAACGATGCCACAGCCGATGTGTGCCGTGATCAAAGCTAAAGGCGGTCCAACAAAATATCATAACGTGTGACTTGTTTTTTGTCCGGGCAGCGTTCACTGCAGTGCAGTTACGTCCCAAAACAACTGGCACTGTGGTTGTTTGCAAATGTTAATCAAATAAGAGGCACGTCTAGAGTGAGTCTGAAGTTCCTCCAGAGGCATTTTAGTTTTACTTTTCCATTTATTATCTTGTGTAACCAGTTCTGTAACTCTGTTATCATCTGTGTTTGTTACTGAGGAGAATAAGTTGAACTCGGCTCTCTAAGTTTTAAATCACTGCCTGACTGCAGATACCAAACATATTTTCTGGGTCCTTCAGGCTTTCATTTCCAGTAAGTCATTTCTATGATAAAGACATAAATTCTTACAATCCTTTTGGAGAACAACAATCAAAAATATGATGATGATGTTAATATTTTTTTTTTTTTTTTTTACATTGGAGTGTCGGCAGGTTGGACCGGAAAATTATGATCCCGCACACCAGGCCAACGGACAGCTGTCGGCCAATGTTGGGGCGGGCCGGTGAGCGTTATGTCCCACAGCATTTGCACTAGTTGGCCCGCTGACTAGAGAGATCAATCTGATTGGTTGTTAAGCTGAGCAAATCAGTGTGCGAGAAGAAACAACGTAAAAAGTAAAGGAGAGCGTCTTGATCCCTGATTTCGCCAATTCAATGCAACTTTTTATCAGACATATTCCTGATTAGAAGTGGCTTTATATTGGTGAAAGTGGGGTGAAAATGAGGCAAATGTTGCTTTATCATGACAATTTTTTGCCATTGGATGCCGGCTGTTAGTGTTCAAGTGCCGCTTGGCGACGCAGCACTCGATGTCGGTTTGGTGTGTTGGACCATGCGAGGAAAAAAGAAATCTCTCCTCCCTCGACAACCAGTAGACTAGTCAACTAGTAGTTGAATGAGAGGCTGAATGCACTATTTTGAAATGAATGTAAAGAGTTTAAATGCAGAAAAAAGGTTTGAATGCCTTTATAAAAATGAATGTTCAAAAAGGGTTTGTGAACCGTTTATTTAAGTTATAACAAAAAGCACCTTTAGAAAGGACATTTTGCAAAGTCAGTCAAAGGGAAAAAGTTGGCTTAAAAGAAATGTTTAGGTTTGATTTTAGTCTGTTGATGAAATATCTGTTTGGATTATTAGTAATTTAATTAGACTGAAACAATGTTTCTTCGTCAGCGCTGTCCCGCCTGTTTTCTTTGTTTATCGCAGCTATTTTGTTCCTCGCTTTTATTGTATTTTAACGGGGTTGTTGGTCAAATTTGTCCATAATCATTGTTTGATTCTGCAGATGCATGCAGGTTTGCTGAATACAACTTTGCATTAAAATGGTAATAATTTGTCCATTTGCGTGTCTTACAGTCTTTATTTGATGCCAACAACTGGATCACACTCCACTGTACTTTTGGTTTTCAGTCTTCTCTGTCCTCTACTTTTTATTTAGATTAGGTTGTCAACACACCTAATCGGAGCAGTCAATCATCGCTAAATCATCTTGTGAATCAGAATGAATCCAGAATCCAGAATGAGATGTGTCCTTTGTCTTCTGAACAGTCTCATTGTGTAAGACGGCGCCTGGGCGACATTGTTTCCTGGCTGCTGGGTTCAGGCCTCTTTTTGTTAATGTATAAAATTTAAAGCACATTTTTTTTTTAATCCCTGTGAATCATATGCATTGCCAATATTAGAACTTTTTGCACGCACCATTGTTTTCCTCTATGAGAACCTATAGTCCTGATAGTAAACAGATGGTCTGCTGTTGTGACATTCAGTAATTTATTTTGGCAGAGACGTTCGTCTGATTGTTGGTTTCAGGCTCCAAAAACTCGCCTCTGAGGTCGAAACTCTTTGTGTGTAAATGTTAATATTTCAATACAGAGTATGCAAGAGACCTTTTCCAAAAAACTACTAATCTTCTAGTTTTCTTCAGTGTTGTAATATTCAATTATTGACAGTCAGTCCAATTCATAGCGGCAGTTTGATCCTACTATCATTGTTGCCAGATTGGTTCGATGTGTTTCGGGCCCAATCATGGCTCAAAACTACCAAACTGACAAAAAAAAAACAAAATAAAAACAGACAAAATACTATCTGTCACGAACAGATTAATATGAATTCAGAATATCCAGTAATGGTTTTGTAATTTGAAAAGTTACCCGACCAAAAGTCAGCGTCATAGAAAGAAACAGCTCACTCAGGTGTTTTTTTCCTCACATTTCTGTTCTGGTTGCCACATTTTTTAAAAGGATTCACCCCATTGTTACCTGACTCAGACTTTACTGGCGGCGTTGCAACATTCCTCCGGTTCCTCCTGAAGTGGGCTTAACGGCATCTGGTTTGGAAAGAAGTGGGACATAGGAAAAAGGATTATCGCTGACAGCTGGAAGACAGACTGAGCTCTGGAGGGGATGGATGGACGATGCTGAAATACTGACAGAGGGCAGGTGACACAGAATCATCTCAGGGTCTTTTATTAAAAACTATCAAAGCGGAAATAGACTTTCTCAACTCCTCCTATAGTGTTTCTATTACTGTTGGCACCACTGTCACAAAGACAGCGTTAGCAACATGGCTACAACTAGCAGGCTGGCTACTGGTCAAAGCAAAAAAGCAATGTATATGTATATGTATATATATTTAGGTGTGCCTTCTTTTAGGTGGCTAAAATACGTAATATAGCAGTACAACGCTCTGCTTCTCCACACAGGTGGGAGAGCTGACGGTCATCTCCTGCAGGTAACACACTGACCAGGGGATAAGTACCTCATACAACCCCACATCAATAGACCCAAACCATCACTTCAAAGCTTACTCCTCTGACGCAAGAGCAGTCAGAAACGAACATTAAAGCCCCTATGAGGGAACATCTGCTCTCCCAAAGCAGTAATAAGAAGCAGCTTGTTTTTCAAGGAAGATATCTGTTTGAGGGGGAAGAGTCGAAACCGGAGGGTCTAATCCTGGGGTCGTTTTCCAAGAACAAGCAAGAATCCATGTCGAGAGTAAGAGGTGAAGACGTGTTCAAGCGTCATGGGACACAAATGGCGCACAGTCATTCCTCTCAGAATAATCTGAACAATATTTCCCAGTGTCGGATCTAATTGCACGAGAGGCAAAACTCTAAATCTCAATTATGATTCGATGACGTTTTGCTGAAGTAATAACACATGAAGGTTAGCAGAAGTTCAGTCAGGGAGTGTGAGAGAGTGAGTGTGCAGTGTCAAACATGTTAAAGACCCACTGATTCACTAGAGGACAGCATGACGTGGCATAAAGGGCAAAAAAGTCTGTGTAGGGAAGAAGTTAGGAGTTGGATATTTTTACCAAAATGCTGGAACATTTCCAGCTGTGATTGTAGCAAAAACAAACAACAAAAAGCACAGAGATAGTAGATAGTTATTTCTAAACCTAACCAAGAAGCTTTGGTGCCTAAACCGAACCTTACATCCTGAAATCAGCAAGATTTATTATTGCTAACTTGACCGTTGGATGAGAACATTTCAATCAGGAGAGACTCGTAGTTTATTTGAGTGAACTTGAAGATTTGTTGCCGTGTGTACAAAGAGAATGAGCGGACTCCATCGTGATGAAGTAATACTTGGGGAGGTGAATAGGAAACCTCCCCGATGGAGTCGAGACACTGGTAGTGTTGGTGGCGGTGACGGAGGAGGAAGAGTTGATTCTGGTGAGCTGAACCGAGCCACTGGATGAAGAGCTGGAGGATTGGGGCGGAGGAGGGTCGCATGAATGCCTGAAATGACAGCTGACAGCAGAGAGGAGAGCTGGTTCGAAGTTTGACAGCAGAGATGTGATTGGCTGATGAAGAACGGCCCATGTCAGGTGAATGAAAAAGACACTCTTCCTGACTGAACTTACGCTGAGCTTCATTTAGTTTTCATGCCTAGGCGAAGCAAAACTAACACTGACAAGTTGGACTGTGGGCGTTTCACTTTCTCAGTTTCAGTATCATATTTTTCGAAGACCTCCCTGAGCCAATTATTTGTAGCTGTGAATGTTCAAAACCTCTCGGTGCTGATGTCAGACACGACCCTCCTCTACCCCATTTACTCATGAGTGAGAAAATATTGTGGATTAAGTTGTTTCTCTTTACCTCAGCAGCACCAGGAGTCTGTGTGTTTCTGAAAGTCGAGTTTTCTGTCGAGTTGAACATTTATCAGGTACCGGAGATACTGAAATTGGCCCACTGCGAGGAACGCATTTGTTCTAATTTAAGCAGTAAGTTGAAAAATATGGTCATGTTCAACATTTCCAGTATTTCATTTCCTGACGTCCTGAGCTCCAGACAAGAGGCCCTTTGTTGGAGCTGACTTGCGTGGAAAGGGAGCTGCATGAAGAGAGTGAACTGATTGGACTGATAAATGCTGATAATAATCGATGAATGGCTCCTTGGGTGAGAGGTGAGATAGCTTTGTTATAACATAAATCAGACAAAGGAAAGGAAGTGACCTTACTGACTGTTTACTCATGATTCTTGCATGTATGGTGCAAACTCATCTTTGCAGTATCATGTACTCAAACTGAACAAATACACTAAACTGTTTTTGAAAGGTCGCACAGATCCACATTTATATACATGAAAGCAGCGGGTAGTTTTATGTTTTATGCTTGATTCAGTTTTACATTTAACGGGTCTGAAACCGGCACCTCCCTCCAGGATCATTCTGCCAATGACGGAGAGTTTATTAGGTGTAATCCAGATGAAAAAAGTTTGTAGAGCTCATAAAAGAAAGGATTATTGCCTGATACGCATGGATCAGGTTAATTTTTGCACATGCTCAGATTATTCTCCAGACTTACTGTTGATTAAACTGGTGGGTGATGTTTGATCAAAACATCTGATATGCAGATACATATCTCTGACACTGAAACTCAAGTTTTGAACTAACGAGGAAAGCCAGCAGCCAGACATAAAAAGGAAACCAAGGCCGACGCCAAATTTAAACCATTAATGCCTGAGAGACTAATAAACCATATAAAATGTTTTCAAGTTTTGAAATCCACGTGTTTGCCAGGTTCCAGTGCACTTTTGGAAGCGAAAATAAAAGATTACAAGCACTCTGAGAGTATGGCCAGAAGGACACTCCAGGGTCACTCAGCGACTACAAGAAATCCCTTCTCCATAGAAGGGAGTTCTGCAAAAGCGAAAAGTTTTCAGCTTTCTTGAGTAGGCTACAGGTTTTTCATGAACTCCCTTTTTCTGTGTATCCATGTTGACATGTTGAATGAAGTGTTTGAGGATTTTGGTGTTGCGGTTTGACACCAAGACAGGGAAAAAGTTGAAAGGAATTTATCAGGTAGCTCAGGTAGTGGGGCAGCGGAGGGAAGCTCAGGCTGGTGGCTCAGCAGGTGGAGCAGCTGGGACTCACGATGGTGCAGGCTGAGGCTTAGGGTGAGTGAGACTCGGAGAATCCACTGTTGGGTTAAGGCAGGTGGCAGAGGTGCAAGAGGAGCTGGAGCACAGGAGCCTGTCACAAATAGTAGCACTAGCAGCGTAGCCATAAATCACAAGGATGAGCAGAAACAATCTGGCAGCGAGCAGAGAGAAGACCAGAGTCTTCCAAATCCAAATCATGACATTTGGATCGTTATATTTAAAAAGAATAAGTTCACTACAGATGGTCAGGAGCCATCTTTGCCTTCACTATCTAGCTCTTGAGTAGACACACACTGGCGGGTGTATTGGAGTTGAAATAAAAAATAGCTCCTACGTGAAATTTGCTCTCAACAAGGTCTGTGGATTAGTCTGACTAACCGGGTCGAGGTCAGCTCAAGTTTTTTGAATGCATTATTTTGGTACTATGAGCACCTAGCTCGATTATATGCAAGAGAAGTCACACATCTCAAAACTCAAAAAAGTGACCTCTTCCTTTAATCTACTGTAGCTACAGGACATTTTCAATGTGTAATATGTCTGGAGATGACTAGAATGTGGATTTATCCTTAAGCCTTCATGATCACGCACAATCAGCTGACGAGCTGTTTCAGATCAATGGTTTGTCAGTCTGTGGACTGTGACTAAGTCCCACATGAAATCTGCCAAATTCAACAAATCATGCAAAACAAATTGTCCCAGCTGGACTTATGAATAATGATCATTCACAAGCGCTGCATGTTTAGAGACGAAGGTGCACGAGAAGTCACTGTTTCAAGATCTCTGGAAAGATATGTCCCCTGTCCACCGATCCACCGTGCAAAGTTGTCTCCGGTGCATGAAAGTATGAACTTGTACCAACATTCTGAACTTTATACCACACAGCTGGTAGTCGTCAGACCATGACTGTAACATCTTTGTCATATTTAGGTTATCTGATCTGAGCTGCCATGAAAAAGGTGGAATGGGTCGCCCACTCGCTGTGAAGAACAGCAGGTGCAAACAGTTAAAGAGGCTGAGGCTGCAGCGGTTCCTAAGTTCAAAAGCATCAAAGCGGGAAAAAATAAAAAATACTATGGTAAAGCTGTATACAAACGGTTTCATAGTAAAAAAGAGTAATATGTAATATCGTCAGAGGGATGATCCCCTGCAGTCAAGGGCAAAGGTTTGGTTTTTACCACGGTGGCATGTATCTGTGCAGCTGATCCACTGTGAACAAGGCTTATAATCACAGAGAAACTCACTTCATGTGCCCTGTAACATCTGCCGAACTTACAAGAAGGGATAAATAATCGAGAATTTTTCTCAGACAGCGTTTCAGAAAGCTGCTCTTCTTGGGTTTCTTCCTCCGGAGTTGCTTTTCACTGCCGGAGGGTCTCTGGGGTATAGAGAGCGGGCAGGCTGGGTGTCGAAGGCCGAGCTGCCCCTCCACAAGCAGCCCGGTGGCAAACGCCGACTTGCCGCAACCAAGTTGTTCATGCTCGGAGACACAACTGTGAGCCAAAGGGGTCGGTGTGTTAAAAAGGGGAAAGTTCAGCTGACTCAGCAAACGCTCACTGCGGTGTAGGCCACTTGTCTAGGTTACGATGTCGGCTCTGCGTAGAAGCTACATGCAACCATGAATCAGCAACTCTCTTCTCTACTCCGTTTGTAATCATTGTCACCTTTTGCTGCTAGTGACGCATGCTGCTGCTCGGCAATAACCATAATTGCGTGGGCCGTCACACGGCCGGGCATCACTAACATCAGGCGTAGTAGAGACTAGTTTGGTTGATTTTAGCCGTAAATGTAAAGTCAGTTCTGAAGACTGTCCTTAACTAAGACCAACTCTGCAGTTAGGAACAGGTGAGTAAGGAGCAGCTGAACCCGGTCCAGATCTCAGCTTAAAGCCTGCAGCTCACCTGTGTGTCTCCGTGCTGCTCAAGCTGCTGCTGACACGATATTAGTGATAAATTGATGCAGTTTGCTGGAAGTCTTTAGCGCTCCCTATCGTTATAATGTCCATGACCAATAACTCAACACCTGATTCACCCGTGAGAAATGGGAGTGGCGGGGATAATATTAATCCTTCATGCTGCTGATGTCAAAGATGAAGATGAAGATGAAGATGAAGTTCTAAGGTCTTTGATAAAGTGACATGTCTGAGGATTGATCACAATAACTTTGCGTGTGAAAAAAGAAAAATACAAGTTGACTGATGTCAGTAATATCCAGTGAAGAGGTTTTTTAAATTCTGCAGCATTTCAAACCAGCTCGGGTCAGTTGGAAAAAAAAGTTGCGTAACTCATCTCGTGGTTTTTTCATATCTGTGTGCACAGTTCATAAACTGTGCTGTGTGATTTGTGTAATATGCGCCCACAAGCTTGTAGGAGCGCACACGGATTTGCAAACTATTTCTTTCTTCTGAGAATAAAAGGAATCAAGCCTCAAACTGAAGGTTGATTTAGGGTGAAAAGCACAAAAAATACAACAGTAGAGAAGCATAAAAAACCACTCCCAAGTCTAGTTGAAAGACATTCTTCCTCTGACACCATGTTTCTCCAATATAACCTCTTTAAAGTTTCTCAAAGTCTCTGGTTTTTAGATTATGCTTTTGAAACTTTCACTTTTTCTTTTTACATTTTTCACATCTTTTGTACAAAAGAAGCCCCTTCTTTGTTCAACCTTAACCAAGATTTGACACTGGAAACCGTCAGAAGAAAATTACCTCCGAGGCTGGAAACCATTAGAGACAAGTGAGAAAATATGTTGTTTTAAGTAAATTGCCCACTTAAAGAGCAATTTCATCGCACCTTCACCTTCAGTCCAATTCTCCCCAAACTTCTGTTTGGTGAACTGGTGGATTTGCTGTGTTGGATGAAGCGTCAGACCCTGATATTAAGATAAAATTTAACCTTACATCTTGCCATATATTTTGGGTTTAAAGTTTAAGCTACTGGCCAGAGATAAAAAGACCAGTAGAGCAAGTTTTAAAACCGTTAATCACCGGGGCTTTAATAAGCTACACAATGTGTGCAGGTTATGAAAACCATGTGCTTCCCAGCTTGAAAGATAACATGCAGATAAAAGGTGGAAAAAATGAGTGGATCAGCTGTAAGCGTGTACAGGTGTCGAGGTCACGGGGTCAGATCCTGACTCGGATTTGAAGCACTTTCTGAAAACTAGGCTACTATTGCAGTGAAGGACCTTAAAGTATATAAGGGGACCAAGGTTACAGCACCAAGCTGTAATTTCAAGGACTTTCATCAAAGAGGGGAACATCTGAAAAGCTCAGAGGAGCAAATTTAGATGTCGAAACATCAAGCTAAAGTGTTTACAGGCGCCGAGGCTGAGGGTTCAGGTTGATTTTTGAAAGCCATGTACACAAAAGATTTGCAAGGACAATTTTGAGGCAAACTCGAGGCAGCCACAGGTTTTTTTAATTCTCAGAGTGGTGTCAGTATTTTTGCTGTCATGACTGATCTTAACAAATTGCACAAAGTCTGTCTCAGTCTGGATCAGCTGGTGTTGGCAGCTGGGAGATAAAATTAATCAAGATTCTGTCTTTTTTTAAAATTACAACAGGAACAGGAGCCATTACAGCTGACGTAGACCTTTCTAGAGAAAGGCAGTTGATTATCGAGTCTCATTACCAGGTCGTCAAATACTGACGCGTGGCCATAAGGTAAGTACAGAACAAGGTTTTACGATCATGGATGGCTTGGATACCAGCCTCTCTCGCGCTGCACGTCACATTTTTCTAGTTCCTTTTAGAAATTGACATAATAAGTTAAAACGGTACATTTCTTTATGTTGAATTTTTTTTTTGCGGTCGGCCGTTTGGCAGCGTTGTTGGCTTGAGATAACACCACCACCTTCCACATATCTGTGGTATCTGCTTACATTGTATCCAGGTGACTAACTCTGCATAACTCGCTTCATCAGGTTAAAATCCTCAGATGAGGTTGACATCACTCATGTCTCTTATCCAAATTTGGCTTTCTTAACCTTCATTTCTTTGCTTATGTTGTGTAAAAGGATTATTTTAATGATTATTTATATTAGCTCCAAAACCCTTCTTATCATCAAACTTAGCTTAGATGAGATGTGACAGGAGATTTATCCTCTGGCTTTTAGAAAAGGCCTTCTGGAGGATTGAGTGTTTTTTAAGCTGATCTCACTGAGCAGCTGCGAGGCCCTTACTGTCAGCACGCTGGTCAGGTGAGATTATTAAGGTAATAATGAGACCCAAGATCCTGTGTTTTCATCAGGAATTCAGCTAGAAACTCTGCTCTGAGTTGTTTTAACCATCAGCGATAACGAATCAAATCAAATATATGTTTACAAATGACTGTGTGTTCTGTGTTCGTGTACTGTGAAGGAGTTATAAACGTTCATTGTGTTGCATAACGTCGAATAAATCACCTCGAACCTGAAGCGAAAATGCATTCCTGTAGGCCGTGAGGAAAATAAAAGAGGTTTCACGAGATGTAGAGAAGATATTTTCAAGCATAAAAGTGTCAAAACAAAATATTTCCATCTATTTGAAAGACTTCAGACGACGGTCACAAGTTCCAAGCTTTTATTTTGAATTATTTACATGTGTTGTAAAGGCCTCTGGCACCCTCTCAGTGCAGACAGAGGAGTCGGCGTCATCACCTTCATCGCACAATACGCACAAGTCAATAAAAATAACAGCAAAGACTATTTAACATCAGCATGTAGAAATCAGACAGGAACGAGAGGGGAGGGGGGGAGGAAAAGGGAGGAGAAACGTAAGGATTGGAGGAAGAGGAGTGAGAAGAGGAAGAGGAAGAGGAAGAGAGGAGGCCTACATTTTCTTCTGAAGAAGGCAAAATCCTCAACCTGAGCTCCTTATGTGGGTAAAGTCAAAGATAAACATTAAGATCCAGTCGTCTTTGTTGATTATCGTAGTATGCAGCTCACCTTCACATAAACTGATAGACCTGCTGTTAATGGCTGATTATCCATGGATTATAACAAGTATATACAAGGATGAACAATGTATAATTATAAAAGCTTATGTAAGGGTGAACTTCATAACACATAAAATATGGCGAAAACCAAGAACAAATCAGTGAACGATTACAACTGATTATTTCTAATCAGATCCTTCTTCTTCTTCTGCAACTTGTTTTTGTTAACTTCCATGCAACTATGTGCTGGCGTCCACTAACTTCTTCTGGAACAGTTAAACTCGATAATCCCAATTTTTGAAAGTATTTGTATAAATTAATTTGATATAGCCGGAGGGCAGTATATCAACTATTGTAACAGGAGTGGAGACAAAAAAAAAAAGGGGGGAGGGGAAAAAGGACGAGACGGGAGAGAGAAGTTGGAAAAAAAACAAGAGAGGAAATAGACAATAAAAGAACAGATGAAATAAAAGTGAAAGATGAAATGGAGGAAGGAAGAAGAAGCGGGGATGAAAGGGAAAAGTGGAGGAAGAGAAGGATGAAGGAACAATGAGAAAGTGTGAGATGAGGGAAGAAGAAAAATAAAGTGAGCAACAGCAATAAACAGCAGTGAATCAGATCTCCTGTCCGTTTTGACCGTCTTTGACTGAAATGACAACACGGCGGCAACATACTGAGGACTTCAAACCTTCAAACGATGCCTTCACTCTCACAATTTCACCCAATACATGAAATAAAAGCATTTTTTTCTGACTCTGAGGTTTTGTTATTTCACATGAGAGATTTTCTGTATTTTCACGTTGTAATTGTGCTGCTCTTACGGGCTTCAAGGTGTCGGGGCTGGAAAAAAGGTGATGTCGGGTATTTCTGTGCACCGATCGTTGAACAGTCTACTTGTTAAGACAGCTGTGGGATTGTTTGCAGGACACTGTCAGCGAAATGATACCTGTCGATGCTTCTGCTTGACTTTCACTTTGATTTTTTGCACATTTGGACATAGTATTTAATGTTATATGAAAAATACAGATTTGAAACCAGACTTTCAGAAGCTTTTGGCAGGAGCTGTTGTGAAAACTTTTCCTAAAAGAACACACAAAATAAAACACAACCCAATCATCAGAGTAAAATGTCGGCAATGTACGATTCTGCAAACCACGGATACATCGCAACTTTGTTTCTTTAGGTAACATTTTTAATTTGCATGCTGTGACAACGCTGTGCTGGCATTAAAAAGCACCTGGTTAAGGTTTGGAGAAGATCATGTGGTGGTTTAAAAAATACCTGATTCTGTCTTGACAAACACCAGCAGGCAATTGTCCTGATATGTTAAAAAATATTCAGTGGTTTTCGTGCTTACAAATGTTGAAACGCAGTCTTGAACAGTGGTCTCTGGCCTGGGACTCATCCTGCATAGCTGTAATGCCACAAACATGAACATCAGCTCATAAACAATGACAACGTGATTGACACATATTGTGGAAAAGTCCCTATTGTCCAATGACACGTACAGATGAGAGAACGGATGTGTGGTTTGCAGAAAAAAATAAATGCCAACATTTTATTCTGGCGACCGGGCCGGACAAAACCACAGCACATCAGTGTGACGACCCTCAGCAGATTACTCACAATTCTGTGTGTGTGAAGCTCACAATTTATCAAGAAAGCTTTGGGAAATACAAGTAAGTGGACCTTAAATCATCATCGGTCGGGTCTGCCAGGTCGATAATGTACTTAAAGACAAACAAACAAATACATTTGCTCCATTAACTTGTAACGCAAGTGAACTAAAAACCAGCGGCTGCCTCGAAACAACAGAAATGTCATGAATGTTTTTTTTTTGATGGACTGAAACATTCAAAAACCACCAGAATTAATCTCCCTGTGCATTTTAAATGTTGCCAATTCAGAGTAAATCTCTGCGGTGGTGAGCAAATTCAATTTTACAACCTTTATAATAGTAACAAATAGAATAATGAGCATAGAAAATAATAACAACAGTTAATAAAAACGACAGACTTTAGCTTCTCTTGAGGTCAGACAGGTTCACAGATCGCTGCGTGGAGCTCGACATGATGAAGTCTTCATGCAACTCATCCGAGGTTTGTAATATTTGTATGAAAGCTTCATAATTCCAAGTTTTTAGTTTTGATTTTTATTGTTGACTTGAACCCTCTGGAGGTCAGTTGGATTCACGCACACTAAAAAAACACCATGTGTTATTTATTCACAACTCACTAAAAACTCAAACGTAAGTAATAAATTGAGAAACAAACCAACCATGTAAAAAAACAGATCGGTAAAAAACTGGAAGATGAGAAACATTTGAAACATGTGTGTGTAATTGCTAATAAAACTTGTTTATATCGCTTTATTTTCCACGTTTGGGTTTCCAGGACGAACTGAAAGAGTTTTTTAAAAATCTACTGTGACTGTTTGTTTTATAATCTGGGCTGCTGATAAATGATGATGTGGTTTTATTAATAACCAGAGGTGACATCATCTGAACAATATGATAAAACAACAAGTTTTATGAACATTGTTCTGTTTGGACCGCGTTCCTCTGTTTCTTTGTTACGCTGCATTAGACCCGGTTTACACACACGCATCAACAATTCAGTGTTGTGACGATAATAAAATGTGTTCTTAACGTTTATTTTCAGGATGAAGGGTAAAAACTTTCTTTTAAAGGTTCAGGAAATCTGAAACTTATTTGAATTTTCTTAAAATTGCCACCAAATTACAACAATATTTACCTCAATATGTATTTAAAATGACCCCGACATGATTTAATAAATACATTCCTGGAGTTGGACACAAATGGTAAACATTAAAGACATTAAACTGGCGCGATGAGTAGAAGTTAAGAGATGTTTTACAAAAGCTGTTTGCAGATTAATGGAAAAATACCAGAATATTATCATTATTAAATATGTTGCCATCAATTTCAATACATTTAGAGGTAAAGGTTCTAATTTGGGGGACTTTCTCATATATTACTTGGTGCCTACCATGAAATTTGATGTATTAAATGTAAACACTTTCTTTTCCACGTTCCTTCATTTCCTAATAATTTCCTCAGAAGCTTCAGATTATGATTATTAGTCATTCTGTCTCAGAGACGTGGTGACTGTCACAGCTGTGGTTGGAGCAGGAGCGCCAAATATGTGGAGGTTAAAAGGTTTTGTTTTTTTTCTGTTAACTGTCACTTTCATGGTATTTAAGACAGTTTTTGGGATGAGATGGGATGTATGAGCAGCAGCGGCCGGTCAACAGAGGGCGCAGCAGCTGAACATGGATGAAGACTGACTTTACTTCAAGGAGCCGGAGAAAAGTTTGACACTGTGGCCGTTTTCAATCCTGCTTCAGGTCTAAGAAAAACTACCATCAGCCGCCACTGTACGAGAATAAACTGAACAGTTAGTTGGATTATGATGATTGCATGTAGACAACGTTCATCTGTTGTGCTATTATAGGTTTTTATTTGGAGGTCGGTTGAACTAGTTCCCCTGTAATCACCGCTGCATGACATTTTTCTTTCCAGGAAATTATTTGGAAATATTCTGGAATGATGTAATACACAAATAAAATAAAATAAAATATACTTTTTAAATTATATCATGTGATAATGCTTGTTTTTTAAGTTTTAATGTCATAAAGGTTTCCATCAACAGAGTCAACATCACCGCCCAGCTGTGCCTCAGTATGTTGCCTGCTCAGTCGAGGTGTTTAAAGTCCCGTAAAGCAGCAGATGATGATTTTCCAAAAGCGTGGTCGCGTCATCCGCAGATCTCAGCAGTGTGTTTGTGTGAGCGAGAGCGTCTGTGAGTGAAATCCGTCACTTTGAGGATGCATTCTGACGGCGGCCCGCTGTTTTACTGTCTTCCTGTGGCTCTGACACAGCGTCGAGTCTCCAGCGCGGTGTGTTTTATTCTCCTGCGTGTGTGTGTGTGTGTGTGTGTAACTCATCAGTTTGTGATGTGTTCTGGCAGTAACCTGCTGTTTTAGTATCTTCCTGTGGCTCCGACAAAGGGTCAAGTTTGTCTCGATGTGTGTTTTTAATGATGAGTGTGTGTGTGTGTGTGTCTGGCTCCCTGCTGTTTGATGGCCTTCCTGTGCTGTGATCCAGTTCTCTGTTCGTCTGCGGCGCTCTCTCTCTCTCTCTCTCTGTCTCTCTCTCTCTCTGTCTCTCCTCCTCTGTCTGTCTCCTCCTCTGCAGTCCACAATACCTAAAACACAGAGGACACGTCATTAACGACTTCAGTCACAAAACAACGTTACAGAGACAAACTGCACAGCTGTTCTGTCGTCGCCAGGATCAAATGTTGGCAGTTAACGTTTCTGCAAACCACTGAAACGATCATATTTGTTAGTGTTGTAGACTTCGTATCATTCTGATGTACGAGCAATGTCACGTTCACGTTACATGTTTACTGTCATGTTGAGAGGACGAAGGGAACGGTTTTTAAGAAGACTGCGGGATGATCTCCAGCCGTGATTGTGACGAGTGTTTTCAATGGGACAAAACGCAGAAACATACAATGCCAACATTTATTCTGGCGATTGGGATGTTTCACCTGGAAGTAAAGTGTCGTCCTTTTAAGACTCGTTAAGAACGTTAACATAAGACTTCAAGTTATAAAGCAAAAGAAAAAAAATCCCCTGTGGTGATACCTCTGTATGTCTGTGTAAAAACCATGCAATGGCTACAGAACAACTGAAAACAATACATCATAATAAAGGGAAACATTAAAACTGTTTGGACACAAATTTTTGGCGAAAACTGTGAAAAAAACCTTTAAATTCACGTCCACAATAAAAACACAGGGCCGGTTTTCAGACGTTGCCCTGAGCTTCGGGCGAACTGTGGGTCAACTATGCAACGCTGAAGCACGACATCAATTAGCGAGGAAAGGACCTCGAGACGGTTCCTGATTTATTACTCAATTACGGGGCCTTTTCCTGAAAAGGTTTCCCCGTTTCAAAGCAAAGCTTTAAGACCTTTTCTGTGTCAGTTTTGTGTCTGCCTGTTTCATGATTAATGTTTTTTTTAATAAAAACAAGACCCAGAGGCTGTTTAACAGCAAAGAAAACGGTTTGCTTTGCAACAGAATCAAGAAGAACAGGAAGTGAACAGGATCTCATTTTTTCTAAGAGTAATAAAGTCAAACTCACATGGTCCGGTTTAGAGGTGCTGGTAGATTTAGTTTGGCTGCTTTCTGTCTTTTCTGTGCGTATCTTCACTAACTGTCTATGAATCATCATGCTTAACACAGACATGTGATTGACATCAACATCATGCAGCATCCCGGTCACCAGGATGAAATGTTGGCAGTACACATTCGTATGTGTCTCATCTGCCACATTGACATTTCTACATGTCATGTCACGTTCACGACCTGGTGTGTGACGGCCCCTGCCTTTGTTTAGTTCTGTTTTCGCACCACACACCTCATAATGTTCACACACTCGCATACACACTACTGATAACACTCCACATTTGTCATCATTCGTCCTGTTATTTGCTTTATTGTAACAAGTACTTTAAATTCTCAGTCAACTATTGTGTCCATCCTGTATTTGTCATGGCCCAAGAGCCGCCGGGTCATGACACATGTTGTAACAACGCTGTGCTGTGTTAGAAAAAGGGCTGGTGACGTCCCGAGGTCTTCTTAAAGATATTAAGTGGTGTCAACGTTACAAATGTTCAAATGCCGGTTGCAGGGTTACCAAACTATCCTTCATCTTCGACAGAGTATCTGTTGTTACGCTGACATCTGCCTCCTCTCAGGTTTCTTTGCGTCTCTATGATAACCCACGTGTGAACAGTACGACATGCCGTGTTGAGTCTGCGAGGAGCCCCGCACAAATAAAGGCTTTGATGTGCGAGTGTGGAGAAAGCGAAGAAGCTGGACGGCATAAAGTTATCAGCCTCCGTGGAAAAGTACTGAAAGTCAACAGCCGTGTGTCCTCGCTGATGATTGTCAGCCTTTGCGATGTAGCTGCCTCCTCTGCTGGAGAACAACGTGCTTCTCATCTGCGGTGCACTTTTTCGTCAGGAGCATCACAGTTAACACGGAGACTTTTCTCCTGCTGCGACTCTCACATGTTAAAACTCAGGCAGATGTAAAACTGGGCAGATATTCACATCCAGTCTGAACCGTGTGGTTAAAGAGCAGCAGTTTGCCCGACTCGATGTATTTAATGACCCGTTCAACTGCTTTTCATTCACCAGGAATATAAATCAACGTCACACTTCACATAAAACTTCAGCTGGAGCTCGTTCTTTTCCAGGTTTCTTACATTTTTCAAATCACGCTTTTGCCCGAGGGGTTTACTGCCAGTGTTGGTTAAATTCCACTCATGCTTAAAAATAATGTATAGAATAGCACTTCGGATAGAAAGGATGCCTATTGATGTGAACGTTACGACGCCGTAACACCGGCATGCTTTACATTAACACCGCACCCTTTCTGTTTAAACTACATGAAGCTCGAGTTTCTCTCACTTCAACAGCATTATTTAAACGTCTGGTAATCGTATTACTGGATACCCTCGAACGCCGGCTGGTGCACGTTGCGTTAGAAAGTCATTATGTCCGACCTGACTCTTTGAAACACAAACCGAAACAGAATGCAATGATTTACAAATCCTTTTTTTGACCTATATTCAGTTGAATACGAGGACAACATGTTGAATGTTCAGTTTTTAATGGTTTTAAATATAGACGGGGGCAAGAAAAGACTGTGAAAGTTGTGGAAATGCTCCAAGAACACGCAGGTTCATTGGTAACAGGTGGTAGTTAATGATTGGGCATAAAAAGTGGGCATCCTTGAAAAGGCTCAGTCGGGAGCGAGGTTCATCCCGCTGTGAAAAACTGCTTGTGCTAATAGTCCAGTGGTTTACAGCATGACAAACAACATTTCTTGTTGCACAACTGCAAGAAATTTAATGATTTCTCTCCTCATGACCTGACTGTGGGTTGGAAAGTTGTCAGAATAAATGTTGGAAAAGTTTCTGCAAACCTCAGATATGTTGAAACTCTACAAGTTGCAATTTCATGTTTCTTTAGTTTTAATTTTCTATTTTATGGTCAGATTTAGGCACACAAACAACTTTGTCCACCGTGTTTTGGCTTAAATTGCTGTTTTCCCGAACAGAAACCCGCCCTGTTGGTCAGGCTGACCCCGTTTCTTGGCAGGCTTGGAGCGTTGCGAGTGTGGTTGGGTAATGAAAGATCATTTTTTGGCTTAAAATACCTGTTTTTGTCACCACAAACATAGCAAGAAATTGTCCCGAGTACTCCTTGAAAATACCCAGTGGTATCACGCTTATTAATGTCAAAACACAGTCTCCAACTGCGATCACTGGCTTTCTCGCTTAACTCTGCCACCATCTGTTCCCCCTGATATGAAAGTCAGGTCGTAAACACGTAATGTGAATGTGGATATTGCACGTTTTATATAGAATAAAGAACATCGGCCTGTGAAATGTGCAAACGTGGATTCATGACCGACATTTTATGCTGCCGACACGGCGGGCGAAAACACAAGGAAGATTTGCAAGCTGCTGTTTACTGCGCCACCTACAACTGACGGCATTTCTGAGTAGATCGACTAAACAATACGACTCACCGATCCAAACATGTGTTGACTCTGTAGTAGAGCAGTAAATAAGGAGTGGAAACCATCGGACGACAGAGCAGAACAAAGACCCAAACGAGCTGCGTGCCAGAAAGTCAGGAGACTTCTAGTATGACCTCCAACGTGATATAATAATTTGCAGACAGTCAGTGAAGAACTGGAAACAATAAAAAGAAAACTCATCACTCTGCTAAACAGACAGTTTCCCGCTGTGTCCGTCCAGTCGAGTGCCTTTGGTCTTTGATCTAATTGAGATTGGAGGAAGTAAATCTCTCTTTTTAAACCCCCCGGGCGATGGACCTGCTGCGAGATGCGTCACGGCCTCTAAAACATAAAACGTGACGCCGATAAAAAATTTGTTTCTCTCAATCTCCCGATTACATCTAAGTTATGCAGGACAGAACATTTATAGGATTGTAATTCGGCGCACAGCAGGCCCCTAACTACACACTGAAAGAGAGGCAGCTTGCATAAATGAGTTTCGTGTGTGAGCTCTGGAAAGTCTTTCTGAAGGCATCTCCGTCTTTTTCAGGAACATAAATATTATAACGCCGGCTCGCTGTGTTCTTTGGACCTCCGAGCAGCAACACCCGACTGCTCCTCAGGCGAACGCCACTCCTCCAGATTTAAACTGCTTCTCCGATGTGTCCTTTGATTATTGTCAAAGTTAACACTAACACAATATAGCTGCATTTCTTTTAAATGGAACATGGGAAAGTACTGTACGTTCACTTAACCTGACCTTCACTTTAAAGATGTTTTATTTTCACGGCCCCGGTTCGTCACATCATATTTCTTCCCAACACATCATCTCTGTGAGGGATCGGTGCTCATTTAATGAAGTGCTGCGGGGCCCTTTCCCCCTGAAACACCTGCACAGACAGTCTGCTCGGGGAGGGTTTGGAGGTTTAGTATATTTTTCGCTGCAGATCAGTGGGAGCGACACTCAGAAAAGGAAGGGGAAGCCTGAGACATGACATCCAGTTTTGGTCGCCACAGAAATGTCTGGAAATATCCCCAGGTGTCCTTAAAAATATCCATTGCGGTCGACTGTGTAGCAGCCTTGTTGGTTGTGATAACGACGGCACCTTCACCTCCACCTCCTGATGTGAAAGGTGAGTAATAAGCATATAATCTGAACGCGATATGCCACCTTTGGTCCAAGTATCAACCTCGGATGAATCTGTGGTTTGCAGAAACATTATCTACTAGCAGTAGATAACAAACTAATAGTTAGTGAAATGAGCCAAAACATGATCTTTTCCAAACTGTAGCCAGAACATAAGTACAACTAAAAAATGAAAACAAAAAAAGAATTGAACCTTGAAAATTAAGTTTCAACATTTGGGAGGTTTGCAGAAACGTACATTGCCAGCATTTTATTTTGGCAATTGGGTTGCCATGTTGCCAGCAACCAGGCTTGCCTAGGGTTGGACTTTTGCAACAGCAACAACATGTGGGTCAAATGAGCAAAATTGCGGCTAACCAATAGCGTTAGGCTCGCTAATTCTGTACGCACAGTGATTGCTGAGGAACGTGTCAATCCCCTGCAGTCACCTCGCTCCGCCGTGTACACGTCTGAAAGTTAAGCTTTATTTGCTCTCTCTGATATTTCTGACACTTTGAGCACACCGGCGTTGCGTTAGACTTTGAGTTATTGTACGGCCTGTTGCTGTTTGTGAGTCGTTGCTGGTACGTTTGCAAACAGGGTGGCGGCAGAATTGTATACTACAAAACCTAAACCTTCTGTCTACTACCCACCAGAACCCGACTGAATCATAACAGACAAGACTGGATCATCAACTGCCTCAGGACCACAGACCTCCCAGATATCTCGTCACCCCTTCTTGTCAAGTGTGACCCTTCTATTGTTGAAAAACCCTCCTGCATCTGGTCCATGACTCACTTTTGTGAGATATGATCGCATAAAAACAAACTAGAAACAAGTTGAATTAAGAGATTCTGACTTTGAACATCAATCAAAATCGCAAAAAACACATTTCTTGTCATAATGAGGCTTCATTTCATATTTATTTCAAAAACATCTGGCAACAAACTTGACCTCATCTCACAGGATGAAGCTTAATACAGTCGTTATTTTTAGGAGGACACTGAAATGCTAGAAGCTAATGAAAGCTGAAGCGCATGACGACCTGTCCAATAAAAGCAGCAGTGATTAGACAGAAACGGCCTCGAATTTCTCCACTGGGAGCGATATGAAAACAGCTTATTTGTTTTAACTTTGAGTGGCGTGATCAAGTTCACGAGCCAGGCCTTAAATCCACATTTCTGGATGAGCCCTGTATGCCGTGCAGCAGCACAGAGGCCAACATTGTTCTAATTTTGTGCCAATTTGCCTTTGTTTACTTCAGACGATCAGATATAGAGATACTTCCCCGCTTCATAAACCCCCGAAGAGACGCTCTTTTCACAGATATCACGGTAACTTACCAAACAAAAGCCGGGGGGGAATTAACTGGAAAAACATACATGCGTGCTCGTGTGTCAGACGTTATGTATAGACAAGTGTCAGGGTTTGTTTAGTTTATGAGTTCCCTGCAAATTTCTGGGGAATCTGACACGACCTCCCTGAAGAGCACGAGGACAATCACAGAGATGATTGTAGAGCAGATGGTACGCAGCGCACATACTCTCGTGATACTATTCAAAGGATCTGCTCACTCAAATACGAGGAGGGTAATCACACACAGGCTTTGTGTCAACCCTGCACACCACAGAGTCTGATATCTGCTCTGCTGAGACTGTTCGTGTCAGGGAGGTGAATTATCATCAAACATCACCTTTAATTAAGAAACCTCTTCCAAACCGGATGTTAGTGAGTACAGCACTTAAGAAAAAGCCCTCAACATGTTACATTTAAAGTTACTAACAGCTGATGAGACACATTATGCTCATTTTCAGGTTTATAATTTTATTTTGGGTTACAACTAGAAACGGCGCTGCAGCTCTGTCTTCTCCCTCCTGTCTGAAACACCCTCGTTTAGCTCCCGTCTCTTTAAGGCCCAGTCTGCTCTGATTGGTCAGCTCACACGCGCCTGAGCCAGCACCGCTCACCACGTCTCCGGTCGGCTCTGTCGTGTTTTTTCAACTTTCTGTCAGCTGCACAGACATCAATTGTGCAAATGTGCGACATTGTGACAGATGTTAAAGGCGGGACTGCTGACGAGGCGTTTAAGGAGCAGTGTTTTCTGTGGGAGAGAGGAGCTCCTGTTGGCGCGGACTATGGGCTTTTTAACTTTTAAGATATTTAACATGCACAAGAATCTTTATAACACTGAAGGAAAAGGCATGGCAGGTCTCGTTCAATACTTTGTAAAGTACGTAGTTCAACTGTAATCATCGTTTGGACGGCCGTAATAAAGTTGCAACTGATGCTTAAAAACCTTTACAATCGCTTGAAAGGTCCAATTTGTTTGTAATGAGACTCCACATTCAATTATGTGACAAATTAGACCTTTAATAAATGTTTTACGAAGGACTTCATTGTTTGGCAAGAGAAATAACTATAAATAAAACCATTTATCAGGGAAAAAAAGTGCTAAAACCTTAAAGTGTTCCCACCTTTACAGCCAGTTGCAGACACTGTGGAGTAAATCTGTTTTTACTGTAACGTGACGAGGCGCTGAGCTCAATCAGAACCAGATCTTTCGACTTTGTCATGAAAACTTTGATGTTGCCTGTAAATGTACTGAGACAGGTGGAGGCTTGTGTGTGTGTGTGTGTGTGTGTGTGTGTGTGTGTGTGTGTATGAAGATGTTTGCATGTATGTATGGTTATATGTATGCGTACAGTATGAACGGCTGTGTCTTATTTTTCAAAACGTTGTTCTAATTTACTTCATATTTATGATCAGCTCGGACTGCTCTGACATACCTGAACAAAATGTTTTCAACCAGTGAAGCCTCTCAGGCTCCTTCGCTGTCATTCATGATTACTGTAAAAAACTAATTTGTTTCACAATATTTACTTTTAAACAAAACAGCAGAAAACAACTCAAGGTATTTTTAAACCTGGGCCCCATATGTTCATGTTTTGGTGTGTAAGGTTGAAGATATACTCGCTTTTAACAGCGCGTTTGTGCCCGTTCATAGTGTCGGTTGTGCACATCCTCAGAAATTATTGCGACATGTCCACAAGACGCATTTTGCACATACAGGCTGATTAGAGTCAGCTTGAGGATGTGACGGGGTCAGGGGTCAATAAGCACATCAGCAGCAGCCGGGACAACAACGAGACAACAAGCTAACATGTGTCTCAGGTGGAAATGATTCACACTCACCACCAATTATACAATCTGTCCAGTAGATCGCCTCAGCTGGCGGCCACAACACGGCTGCAGTGGGGAAACTGATGGTCAAACTTACGTCCACTGAAAGTGCTGAGGTTGTTATTCTGAGAGTGTCTGACAACATTATGGAGAAGATTCCCACAGACAGAGATGTTTAACGATAAGATCCTTTTTGTAACCAGAAACACAATTCGCGTTCTTGCTCTCAAGTCTTGCGAGAGTTGCAGGAAGACGTCGGCGGAAACGTGAGTCGCAGTTGGAGAGAGGAGAGCCGTGTTGCGGCTGCCAGCTGAGCCAAACTACAGGACCCATTTCAAAACGGTTGGTTAGTCTTAATCGTTATCAATCCAACACATGTAGAAAAAGGACCCAGGTTTAAAAACACTGGAATTCCCTTAAATGTGAACAAAGTCGGGGAAAACGAAACTATGGCAGCAGAATCTGAAGACACGCAGGCTATTTTGGAGTGTGACATGTTAAAATTGCATGACATCGCCGGCCCGGTGATACAAATCAAATGGATGTCTCTCAGTTTCTGTGTGGGATGTGTCTCGTCATACCTGGCAACCCAACGCGGAGGCAGAGGTGAGCGCATGCAATACGCTTCCAAATTTGTGTGTGAGACAAGTGAGACTTGACCTTTGTCTCCCGTCTCACTTTGTTTGTCCTTCTTGCCTCCACTCTGCAGAGTTCACTCCTGCATCATGTTACCCGTCCTCTTCTTCTTCTTCTTCTTCTTCTTCTTCTTCTTCTTCTTCTTCTTGGAGGTTCACTTGACATGTTGGCTCTGCAACACACGCTCACTCACTCATATTATTTTTATGATGTGCAGAGCGCGGGTGTTGAGGGTCGGACGCAGCTGTTTTTTTTTTTCAGCCTTAATGTTGGCAGGCCATGTCAGCGGGAGAGCATCATGTGTGAGCGTGATGAAGGCATTCTTGATACGGACAGCCGGGCACTCGGTAATAAATCCCAGGTTAAATCGAGGTGAGAAAAATATCTCCATTTTCTCTGCTACTTCATCAAAGTTAGGAAAAATCTGATGATGACTGATGTGGAATTCGTTGGATAATTTCTTCATCCTTGCATTCAGATTTGAAGAAGTCGAGACAGATTTATGTCCGAATCGCCCTCTCACAGCATTATGTTAAATTACACTTTAAAAACCAGATAAACTTCACTGTGCTGGCATCTGAGCAGCGTCTGCAAGAAGAGCTTTATAATAGCAGCTGCTAAAAGTTAGCACGGTTTATGGGCTTTTAACACAGGGGGCAGGAACACAACTACAATGTTTCTTGTGCATAATACACAAACACACTGACCTTAAAGGACAACACAATGTCACACTGTTTTACTTTGTTTACATGTGGCGGACCCTGCCACGTCACAGTGTTCTGGGGACCGTATTGTCCTCTGAGAACAGCCTGTTTATTCAGGTTTTGTTCCATTCAGAGTTTGTATTAATGTAAATATTAAAATGAATTTGAATTTCTTCTGCAAAACTACATAGTGCCCCTTTAAGGAGAGCCAGAGGGAACAGACCGGTCTCTTAGAGAGAGTAGACGTACTGATTCAACTTCTTTACTCCAGTAAAAGTAATAGAGTACAGGCTCTGACATGTACTCAGAGTATCAGAGTAAAAAGTCTCCCTCTGAAGGACATTTGTGGTCAAAGCTAACTGAAGCTCACGTCATATTAATATAATTCAAAGACTATTAAAGTTAAAGGTAGGATTTGTCCCAGCTGTTCCTGAACGCACCACAAAGATAGTTGATTGCTGAGTGTCATTCCCAGGACGTCAAATAGCCACATGTTGGGTTGGTGAAGCGTCCCGAGCAGCAACAAAGAGAGAAAATAAGAAAATCTCTGCAGATACGAGACACTAACGCGCCTTTTCTCCCCATCCCAGCCTCCCTCTCTGTCTGTTTACGTCTTCTCACGTCTTTGTTTCGTCTCGCTGCGTCTGCCGTGCGTGATGTGCACTGATAGGTTGATGACACAAAATAAAAATAATCCGTAATCCCCCATCAAATGCGTTCACACTAAAGTAACGAGCCTGTTCTGAAAATGTGAGGAGCAGAAAGTGCAGATATTTGTGTTCAGATGTAGGGAGCGAAAATGAAAAGTTGTTAGAAATATAAATACCTACGTGGTGTAACAAAGTATTTGTACTTTATTACTTCCAACCCTCTGAATAAGTTTCAAAATGTCTCGAAGCTGATTGGTAAAGAAACACTCACCTCTCATGGGTGGATGGAGTCCATCTCTGATGATAGGCGACTGTTCTCCTGAACAAAGCAGAAGACCAGAGTCAAAACACACAAATACGCAGAAAGCAACAAGAATTCAGGTAAATTGGCATCAGATGATGATTATGTGAAAAGGGAAGGCTCATAGAAAAGAAACCACATGTACGTTTTGTGTTATTTAAAGCAAATCGCTAACGTTTATCTGCCATCTGCAGTCAAATACCGTGAAATCAGAAGAGCAGAGCGCAGCATGATGAGCATCATGTGAAGTATAAAGTGTATATATAGCGTACAATGATGGGAAGGTTTTCTAAGCGTTTAAGCACGACAATTTAAAAAGTATTATCTTACATAAAGCATCACAAACAATCCATCAGGAGGAAAACCCTGCCAGTGACTTTCTGACCTGCCTCGAACAAACACAGTCTCTGTTACACAGTGAAATCCCTCCTACTTAAGGGCGAGGATTGCTGCCTCGAGGGCTGAGCGCCTCCGCCAACCGGTCAGGATGAAGTTTTAACGCTCACGGCCCAGAAAAGACCTCATTTACTTTGAGTTCAGATCCAGATAAAGATAAAAACGTTGCAAGAAAGGCCATTTTTTCGCACATTTTTGCAAATTTCTCGGGGAATAATGGGGATCAGGCAGATTTAGGTGGCTTGTATTGAGCAAGAACAATTTGATGCAGATTTTGGATCCGGGGAGCTTTTTTTTTTTTTTTTTATTGTCAAGCAGTTCTGGGCAGTGATGCAGGACTATGGAGCTTGATATTGATTTCCGGCTTGATTGAATTACAAGGGGACTGTTGGGCCTTGGCGGAGGTCTGAGCTCCACTGAGTGCCATATTGGTGTGTGAAATCTCAAGCTTTGGAAAGTCACCCCGACCTCGACCTTTCACCTTTTTACTGCCAAAGTTTATCTTCGAAAATCCAAGTGGACGTTTTTATGGCACATGTCATGAAATTCCCTGAAGGACGGACGACGGACGACCCCGAAAACAAGACGCCACTGGCCAATGGATGACCCCGGCACGAAGGCAGACAGATAAGCCGGGAGATGAAGGACAGTTTATGTTTTCCTTCCTGTACAGCTGCTGTGGTTTTACATGTAGAGCGTAATAAAGTCCAGCAGATAATGCTTTGAAATTGGGTGATTTGATGAAGACATCGGGGACAATCCCTGCTGGAAGTCCTTGTTGATTATTTTCAAATAACTGTGACAGAAAGTTTGGACTCACCCGAAATAAAGTTTTAACATAGAAACATTATAATTGGCCAGTTTAAATGTGTTATTATATCATTAAAGATTACACAGATTGTTTAGTGACCCAACCCTTTTAGCTAGTTTAGCTAGACCAACCCTCTATTTCTATTCTAATATTTTAGCTTTTTCTCCTTCATGCCCTCGCAGCTGTCCGTCTGATTGAACCGTTCTACAGTGTTTTTTACTTTTTTTTATTAAATCCTTCAAACAATAACTTCCTGATGTATGTTAGGATTTGTGTATTTGTTTCATACAACCTAAAAGCAAAGCAAGCAGTCCTCACAGCCTTCTCACCGTACCGAGTCGGGCTGTTGTGACAGGCGATTCCCAAACTTTTTGAAAGACGTTTTGTAAGAGAAGAAAAGGAAAGGCACAAAAAAAAGCTTCATTAATATTAATGTGAAATGTTAAAAGGGATTTTGTGCCACGGTTGTCGTGTTTCGTCGGCCACTCTGTTACACAGGGGACATTTTAAACACCGACACATGTTATATATTAAAATGTTCCTCCGAAACTCAGGATCACTTTCCTGCCTCGCGGCGTCGGACTCAGGATCAAACCACGTTGGGTGACATGTTATATAACTTTTTACAGACTGTTTCAGTTACACTGCATTCAAACCGCGTAGAAACACCTGCTCAAGTTGAGTTCAAGTATTGATGAGTAACACTGTGCGTTTTATTTCCGTTAAATCTGAATCTCGTTCGCCGACTTCCCAGAAGCAGCGGCGGGCGACACCTTCTGCAAATGTGCCGTCATTGTTGGAAACATGTGGGAGACAGAATTCCTACATATTATGTCTTTAAGTGTGTCGATGCTCCACACATGCATACACGTGTAAATACCGCCATATGGTCATGGGCGCTGTCCCGCGTGTGCTCTCCCTCCTCCTCCTCCTCCTCCTCCTCGTCTTCGTCCTCCTCCTCTTCGGCTTCGCTGTTCTGTCTGCGCTCCTCCTCCTCCTCCTCGTCGTCCAGCTCTGAGCTCGACTCCTCCTCTTCCTGCCACGCCTCCTCGCTCTTACACTCCTCCGCCTTCCTCAGCTCTGCACACACACACACACGCACACACACACACACACACACACACACACACACACACGCAGAGGCCTCAAATATTAAAAAACTGTGACTTTTTTCTTTTTATTGGACTTTTTTCATATTTTTCAGGAAGATTCATCATATTTTTATCAATATCTTTGAGGAGAAATTAATTTTTTTTGCAATAGCTTCCAGGTCATTGCTTAACATCAATGCAAAAATGACTTCCTGCACTGTAGAAATAAAACAAACCCTCTATTAATTGAATTATGGTGTAATATTATAAATATTTTCAATATATATCATAATATTTATGCATCAATGTGCTCAGCAATGTGAGCTATACAATTAACACTCACACACATTATTTATTATCATAATAAATGAGTCACAGGCGTCTAACTGTGGACACGAACAGACTTTGAAGCAGCACGACGCACCGTGTGTGAAGTGTTTTCCTGTGAAATTAAGTCGGACACTCACACGATCACACACACACGCCGGAAACTCTTTTATATATTAATGTTCCTCATCTTTGTTTTCACCAAGTGTTTTGTAGTAACTGAGTACGTGTCAGTAAAGTGTCAGTCTAATATCCATGGCTGGCGACTCATTGAGCGAGCTTTTTGTCGGCCATTTTGACAAAGCTATCTGTATTTATACTCACTTATCAAGCATCAGGCACACGCAAAATGTCTTGAGAGATGTTCTGGTTAAATCCATCCAAACACCTCAAAATGCCAGAATCTCCCTTGATAATCAGTGATGGGGTCAATATCTATGAGCAGATCTTCTCATTAGCATATATAAGCCCGGCACCCCAAATTTAAAGCCGCGTAAGACCGAGTTCATCAAAAACACGTGGTGCTGGTGCCAGTCCTCAGCACTCAGCCTCACTCAGTTACGTTACAGTGGGACGGCCCGGCCCCAGCGCAACAGAACAGGGTTGGACCAGGATCATCAGAGCAGCGCGGCTCATTACGTCGCCACACTCCGGTGGTCAACAGTCACACAAGGTCAGGAGCAAAGAAGACTCTGGAGACGGCAGCCAGAAAAGACTTCGGCAGCGGCCTGCAGTGCTGTGGCGCCACTAACTGGATCTGTCTTATAGACTCCCTGGATAACAGAACTGACCCTGAGTGAATGATCCCAGTGAAATAAAGTCAAATAAAGAAGTCTCTGCTACAGTAACAAGTGCTGAGCAGTACGTACGATATGAGATAAGTGTTAAAGGCAGCGTTGCAGTGAGGTGATTTAATTTTCTGAACTTAGCAGACTGTTCTGCTTCTTCTAACACTTACTATTTATCCACTAAGTCGTTATAAATCCACATTACAAGACTGTTTCATGCAGTCTGTGTGGCTCGTCTGCTGAGATGAAGGCTCAGGTCCTGTGTCCAGTGCTAAATATTTCTATTTTTAACTTCAAGAAAAGGCTCTTTCATCAGAAAACGGTTTGTAATTAGCATTTAATACTTTGAATTGAACTTTCAAATGCCACACATCCACATGTTGCATATCAGCGCCGATAAGACGTGTCTTATCACCACGATGCGTCACGATTCTTCTTAATTTTTTGATAAGTACTTATCAGGAAACAGACTGTCCGACTTCACTTGCAATGAAGTTTAATGACAACAACGTTAACGTTGTTGTCATTAAACTTCATTGCAAGTGAAGTCGGCTAACACACACAAAACATCAGATTTTAAACTGCCACAGGAAAACGACCCATTTCCTCTATGTTTGGGGGTCTGGGATTTCATAATGTGATACTTTTTTACTACATTTTACCGCAGCGCAACCCCTCCTGAGACCACAGACGTCCATTACAAAAGGCCTCGAACACTAACATACTGTTCATTTCTCTGGCTTGGAATCACTTTGTGGTAAATCAAAGAACATAATCGTTCATGCACAGCCACGTAAAACCATGATGTATTCCTTGAGCTGGTGCATTAACAATGTTTTATGCTGAGCTCTGCGGTGGTGGAAACAATAAGTGGTCACACTTTACATAACATTATCTTTACACATGTAGCTGTGGGGGCTGTGGTCCCCGCCAATCAAAGAGGGAGGGCTGCCAGCATCATTAAAACATGAGCCGAGCCTCAGCGAGGAACAATCTCTGGCGCCGCCTAGGCTCTGTGCAACACCATGACCTCAAACACACACACACACACACCACACACTCTCGGCTTTGCTTCTGAAGATGCCTCCCAGGCTACGGGCTCAGTGCTGAACTCGGTCCAGCTCCACATGCTTTCAGAAGAAACCTGCCACAACTTAACACTGGCTGCTGCTGCTCTCTTTTCATCCCGGTGCGTTTCTTTGAGCGTTTACGCAGCCAGTTATATCGTAACACATATTGTATTGTGACCTTTTGCTGCGCCGTTGCGAGGGTGTGACACGTGAGACACGACGTTTTGTTTCCTGATCTGACACGAGAAGTAGATTCAGCGAGGTGCAAGTCATTTAAAGCAACATTATGCAACTTTTTTTACCTTAAAACAACAGCTTCAACATCATGTCGATGGTGCAGACTCTTGTAAACACATGCTCACTTCAACATGCAAGTTTTAAACACATAACATTGTGATGATGTAATGAGTTTTGTCTGACAGATTGTTAAAGACCTGGGATTTGTATTAATGATCAATATCTATATAATGTTGCTTTTATTTCATTAGGATAATTAATTCTTGTACCCTTTTTCTATTCAGTGCGGATATATGTACTTTTTAAAAAATGTGTTACTGGTTTTCATTTCTTAATTTCTCTCCCGCATGATATTTTACACTCATGGCAGAATGAAACGGTTTGGACGTGAGTTATTCAGTTTCTCCAGCTCTCGTTTCAAGCGAGCCACACTGACGTTCAACAGGTCACAGTGATCGCAGGATAATAATGACAGTGAAAGTACAGTATTATGATTAATAGTAAGCTGCTGTGCTGACTGTGCACGTCCAGAAATCTGAAATCTTGTGTTCAGTGCATCGTTTTTCGAACCGCAGCCTGACAGCAGATGGGAGAAACATGCCTCGGCCTCCCTCTGGGAACCTTCTGCGCGCTGTTATCCTGCTGCTTATACCATAATCACACTAACCATAGAGATGCTACATGACACCAACAGATGTCAGGGGCAGTGACTGACCTGTTTGTGATTTCAGTTTTCAGTTTTTATTGTTGTCATTTGCTGTTTTTGTTCTATGAATTCAAATGGAAACAATTATTTTGTTTCTGATATGATTTTTCTATATTTATGCTTTGTGTCTGATATGTTTTGTACAATTCTACTTTTGTAAAACAAAATAACCAAAACTTTTGTGTATTTTTTCTCATTTTTAAGCTTACAGGTAAAAGCTGAAACATGTCCACGAGAGAAAAGCTGAATAATCTCGACTTGCTGACTGTAGAAACAAACTTGCAAAGACACGTCTTTAAAAACAACACACAGGCTGTCTGTCAGGAAAAAAAGTAAATAAATAAAAAATTGAGAGTTTGGTTTAAATGTAAATGATTATGTTGTTTCCAATATGATTTTTCTATGTATGTATTTGACACGTATGCTTTGTGTCTGATATGTTCTGTCCAGGACAAATTATACTGTATGGAAATTAATTCTACTTTTGTAAAAACTTTTAAATATTTTACAAAGTTTTAGTTTGCAGGTCAAAGCGGAAACATGTCCGCGATTAATAAAAATGTACCTGATTTTTCAAACGTTTCGAGAGAGGGAACCTCTTTTTTACACATCACGAGAAGCGGAATAATCTCGACTTGCTGTCTTTAAAAACAACACACAGGTTGTCTGTCATGAAAAAATGAAAATAAAAATTGAGAGTTTGGTTTTGGCCAAAACGTCTGGCCAACAGTTCTGGTCTGGCTTATCGCTCACGGCAACACAGATCTGCTACTATTTTCGGTGCTGAATGTTTCACAGACCACAGGGAATAAATTACCTTTTTATTACTTTAAATCAAAGTCCATTCTTTTCTTTATATGATATGTGGCCAGAGACCACAGGTTAAATATTAGTTTTAGGTATTTATATAACTATTTCAAGCCCAGTTATAATGGTCAATAAACAGACCAATAAAAAATAAAAAAGCTTCCCAGCAGGACAAATTAGAGCACTTTAAACAGATCCAAACACATTATTTGAATTTTTACAAGAGCGCTGTCGGATGCAATGACAGACCAGCTTCAGTTTTACTGAGCGCAGAGGGAGGAGACGCTTGTTAGACGCACAGCACGGAAGTGAGAGGCTCTCAGGAGGTCGTGATGCCTGCGTACTAACTCCAGACTGCAGAGGTTTAATAGACATATTGATCACACTTGGATCCTCATCAGGTCAAAGTGCACGATATAAATATATCGGACAGATAAATTATTGGCCCAATAATGGAAAATCTACATCATCGGTTATCTGCAAATGAATAAATTATAGACGACAACACGAAGCCAAACTGCTTTTGTTGACTTAACAAGTGCAGCGCCTTTCTCGCACTCACGTGTGCATAAAAAAGCATAAAAATCTTGGTTTCTATAATCTTGGTATTGGTATCGTGGGAGTCAGGTAATTATCGGTTATCGTACAGGCTGAAAAACATCCATATCACGCATCCATCCCCAGTATAAGCCACGCCCATAATCATACATCCTGCACACCAACAGGCTGACAAGCTGGATGATAACAGGTGTGATCAATCATCCAAACTGCTCCGAGTGTTAAACATCCAAGAACAACTTGATAATCAGCAAAGTGCACGAGGAAAAATAATGAGGAACAACAACAGTACAAAGCCATACATCGAAACAAAGTTGATCGATGATGATGGATTTGATCTGAATGTATTTATCTATACGATGTCTGATTGATGTGCTAAAGGACGGTTTGAGTCCTGTGTCGGTACTTCTGCACTGTGCGTGTTGACAAACTCTCTTTACTTTTCGTTCCTTCGCTTGAGAAGAAACAGCCTTCGTCTGTTAAGATCCTGTCAGCTTTAAATTATGTAACACATTTTTCTAAAATGCAATACGTAACATTTACGTCAGCAGCTTTACGGCGCACATAAAAACTGGAGAGGATTTTGAAACGTTTTGTCCGTCTGAGCAGAAGCAGGAGGAGCAGAGCTGAACTTTGTGTACAGATAAATTGAAAATAACATTCCAGAAGAAATAAACTAACAAATGTTCTGTTCTTTTTCCTCCTCTTTATATTTTATTACCACTTTGGCTTCTTCCTTCTCGGAAAGAATTTTGTCTTCAGTATCTTCTCACTGATCATTTTCTTGTGTCGTGACAAAAGTTTCCATGCGGGAGATGAAGAGAGGCGGCGAATTAAAGGAAATAACAGAACAGGGAAGCATCTGTTCTGATGTTTCTGCATTAACTCGTGTTTTAAGGGACACCGGGTGGTATTTTCTGGAACAATGTAAAAATGATTATAACTTAAGGCCTTCATAGTGTCGGTAGATTCTTGAGTAATACGTAGCTTAATATCATTATCTGAAGATACATGACAAAGACATCGTGTCCACACCAGTGGACGTTAAGCACCAATCTAAATTCTGCTTCATATGTTATGTTTTATTCAAATCAAGATATAATTTTATATCTTCAGTCACAGAAAAAAAGATGTACATTTCATTAAAATCTGGAAAAAAGTCTTTTGAATATAATTTAATTGAAATCTGAGAATAAAAAGGATTGAACAGTTATTACTGACTCATGGTGTCAAACTCCTTTAAAATAACAAACTGGCCAATAAGCCAGCAGCAGGATTTTTGTTACTCCATTGAAATAATTCTTACTTTATGATTTAATAATAAATGTATGAGGGTGTTTGTGCAGCTCAGCCTGCAGCAGACGAACAGCTGAGCTCGCATTAAGATGTTTATTTTACGGCTCCATCATCATTTTAACGTTCTTCTAATCAGAGCAAACACCCTCAGAAGCTCCTCTGCACTGAACAACTGTTGTCTGTCTTAGCAACAGCGACTCTGTTAAAGTGTTCATCCCTCCAGCAGAGACTTGGAGAATTCGTGACCCTGGAAGAGGCCGTTTTCCATCTTTCATTTGTCACTCTCAAGCTTGTTATCCTCAAAGTTAACACTAGAAGCCAGAGTGATCTCAGTGTCACATCACTCTTTCCCTCACACTTACAATCCCGACGCTGATCATCCCGAGCTGCCTCCTCAGTGACCTCATCAGTATCATTGTTCGCTTTTATCGTCTCCGAACCCAGTAAATCTTTTTTAATAGACGCGTTTTGGACAGTTTTCTAACATAACTCAGATTTCTCTCCAGTACGAAACCTGCCAAGATATGAACAACCTTCAGCTGCATGCAAAGAGCAAGAGAGCTCTTCTCAAAAACGTCTGGGATGAAGCCAACGTGCTGCATAGTTCCCCCCAAAAATACCTCTTCTCATTCTCAGTGCAGCATCTTAATGCGAGCTTAGCTGCTCCAGGTCTGTGTTAGTTTGTCATCCTCACTTATATGCTTTGTTTATCTTTAATTCAGAAGATGTCTACATGTGAAGGTGAAAACTGGGCCAGGTTTGTTTAAAAAGTTCCGCTTTCAGGTGATTTACATTTTACTTGAAGTTCTGGCCTGAGATGGACACTGATGGAGATGGAGTTACCTGTGAGCAGAGACGATCTAAACTCCTTCACCAGTTATGTTATGATTAAATTGTGTGTGTGTGTGTGTGTGTGTGTGTGTGTGTGTGTGTGTCACCTGTGGCGGTGATGTGTGTGTCTTCTGTGATCTGCTCCAGTCTGCCCAGCAAAGCTTCGATGTTGGATTTAATCTGCGTCAACTCTGACTTGATCGCCTGAAGTTCTGTACCTTTAACTGCTGGAGAGACAGAGACAGACAGAGAGAGACAGAGAGAGACAGAGAGAGAGACAGAGACAGAGAAAGACAGAGACAGAGAGAGACAGAGAGAGACATGTTAGCATCCGCTTCCTGATTAAAGTGTCTGCAGAGAGCGATACAGACGTTAACATCTAACACATGATCACGATGGTTTGTTATGATGCTGCACTTAAATTATAAAAGTTGACTTTACTTTTAAAAAAGTCAGGAAACCGATTACATCATAAAAATACCAAGTACAGCAGATCATTACATTCAGGCTGTGGGAGAACAACTTAAAGTCATGAGTCTACTTCACTTGAAAATGTTGAAAATGAATCAGTTACAGTGTGGACATGTGTCCTGGATCCTGAGGAGAGCATCAGGTTTTTAGAAAGACCGCACCGCTGACTGACACTTAGTGAGCACAAGTGGACAGCTGTAAGCACCTGGCATTAAATGCACCTCAAGTGACCCATTTAATATAATATAATATAATATATATAATGTAATAATATTTCCCAATTTAACAAGAAGGCCCTGAATATTTAAGAAAGTGTTTTGAGTGTTTTTTTCAAGGGAATCTGGGGAATTTTTCCACGGACGACAAAGACGAAGCCTGTAATTTGTTACTTTTTATTTTAAATTTGACCATCATCAAAATCTTTGATTAATTTAGTGTAAGTGTTGAAGTCAGTGTGTTCAGACAGGCATTTGGTACAGCAAGGCCAGGACAAACTGACCCTTTATACAAGGAACGAAATGACTTCATGTCGCAATTCAACGCCAGATTTACAGATGTGGACAGAGCCGATAAAAAGACGGACCGGTGGGACTATTTCTGCTCCGTTCCAATAAACTGACTTCCAGAGATCGTCCGCTGAGCTCTAAGCTGCACCGTCGCAACTGTGTCGTTTTCACATGAGTCAATGCACCAGTCGCAAGGTGAGCCAGGTGGGTCTCTGCCACCGTGACCGCAGCCCTCCTGCCTGAACGTTTAGCGGCGGGCTGGAGGTCTTCATGCAGAGGAAATGAGGGTTGGAGAGAGAAAAGATGAGTGGAAAGGCCAGGGGATCCCTAAATACATCAGGCGTCGTCCTTTGGGATCGGTGAATATTCGAACCAGATTTCACGACTGTCTGGCCAACACAGATTGAGATATGTTGCTGTGGGACAGAGTGATGGATTAACTGTTTTGCAGGGCAAAGGTGAGACAACCAATGTGTCTTAATTGTGGCTCTGTGACATCTCTTTGGAGCTGATACTTTGTTTTGATCAAAACGATGGTAGCTTAGTTAGTTTGTTTAACATTTTGCTGCAGAGAGGCAAAGAAATACACTAAATTATTGGTGATTTTTTTTCCACTTTATTCACAAGTGAACTGATGAATCTGTTTGCATCTCATCTCTACGCTCACTCTTTCCTCACTTCTCCTCACATTTGCCCAGTTCATCTTTCCGTCCTTCTTTCTCCTGCTGTCTTTCTCAGCCTCATCGAGTACATGCAAACACAAAAATGATAAATAATAATAATAATAATAAAAAATAACAATCTGCATGACATTTTCAACTTCGGATGATTCTTTAACACACAACCACACGACTCCAACACCAGTTTGACAAGAACCAAGAGATCGAGGAGACGCTGTAGACTCTTCTTCTGATTGCCCTTTTTGCAAATAAGTCTGCTCCATCTTTTAAAGCAACATTATGTAACGTTTTTACCGTAAAACAACAGCTTCACAATCATGTTGATGGTGCAGTGTGTTGTAACAGGGTCAATGGTGTCTCTCTGCTCTGTGTTACTTCACTGAGAGGGTCAGATCACATGTTTACTTCAACATACAAGTTTTAAACACATAACGTTGTTATTACAAATTGTAACAGATGAGGGAGTTTTTCACATGAAGCCTTTTTCAGGACCCATTTAAACATCCATATATTTGAGTAAAAACGAAACACACAACTAAATACAGCTTCATCGTGTTAGACAGATGTGGGACTTTGCAATTCTCATATGATGTTACTAGACTGGGGCAAAGTAATAACGATGATACCGGCTGAGAAAAACATCAGCAGCAGTCAGTCTGTGTTTTCCTTGTATATAATCGAATGCCCCAATAAATCAATCATTCCTATAATGTAAAGTCTAAGTGTCGCCTGGTAAGATCCTGCCCGGATGTGAGTGGGACAGTAGATATCCGATGCTCATTTAGCAGAAAAATAACTTTCCATCAGAATTTTTGCATTATGTAGGAAGCTGGATCCAATTCCTCCTGACGTTTGGATGAAACTCAGATGTTTAACCGTCACTCGGGGCGAAACAGGCGAGGAACAAAAGGCACGGGGGCAAATTTAACTGAAGAGGTTTGACAACTTTAAGCGGGACTCCATTTGAAGCGTGGCTGCTCGGACGTCCTCCGACAGGATCACAGGAATTTTGTTGTGCGGAGACAATCAAAGCGAGTTATCCTGGAAATAACTTTAAGCTGCTGCGGTGGGGAGTCTTTCACAAGTTGCCATTTATCTATCAAGCCTCGGAACAACTTGTAACATGGTAACAACATGATGTTCCTTCGTTAGTTTGGCTGTTCTGATTACACATACAGATGATATTTATAATAACTTCATGAATTTATAATGTATCAGGGGTTTTTTTGTGTTCCTGGTTAAACAGGAACACAAAACAGCCTGTGTGTCTGCTCAGCCCTGAGGAGTAAAAACACAACCACAAACACCAGTGACACTATTTCTAACAGATTATCAGTGTGTTTTCTGGATTTGCTTGCAACATGTGGCAACCCAGTTCATTTCTGCAAAACTACAAAATAACGTGAACCTGAACATTTCTGTATGTTTGTTTAAGTTGCATTTTCTATTTCTGTCTTGTCACAATGCTGTGTTCATGCTCTGGTTGTGTTTAGGCACAAAAAGCACCTGGTTAGTGTTTTGGAAAACATCGTGTTTTGGCCTAAAATACCTGTTTTTGTTCGGCACACTCACAGATGGAGATGGTCCGACTTGCGTTGAAAAATAACCGTTTTATCGCCACTAAAACAGCTGGAAATATCCACAGGTGTCCTTTAAAATATCCGGTGGTGTGACTCAAGCTGCGGTCGGCCATTTGGCGGCTTTTAATGGCGCTACACACTGTCTGCTCCACCTCCTGTTGAGACAGGTGGCTGACATTTGTGCCAAACGTGATGTGCCACGTTTGATGTCGACCACGGACATTTCTGTGGTTTGCAGAAACATTAACTGATGACATAATAACCTGGTGATTGGGCTGCATGCGGAGGAAAGAGAACAGATGCCGAAACGATTGCTGAAGATTGCAAGCCGGCAGTGAAGTTCCCCGCCGGGGTGCAGCACGCTCTGTCTGAAGAGCCCAGCGGTTGAATGTGGGTGCTCAAAGCAAGCAGCAGATCTTTTGTTAGCCGTTGAGTTGTCATCTCTGGATAATATCTAAGAGGCCTCGGGACAATTTCCAGCTGTGTATGAGGCGCCCAAAACAGAAATTTCACCTTTCACCACTGAGTTTTTCTGCCTAAACCCGACCAGAGCATAAGCACAGCCACTGTCAGAAGATAGGAAAGGTAAAGTTGCAACATATCCGCAGTACATTGCTAACATTCACTCATCAAAAATCATCTGTGACGCGGGCTGATTTATTTCAGTTTTATGGTACAAATTTCATAATGCGCCCCGAGGCCTGTGGTTTAAAGACCGTCTCCGTAAAACCATGAGCACAAACAAATTCACAGTGGGTTTGTGGTTTACACTGAGCATCAGGGGTAAAAAGTCTGTTGGATCTTTAGTTTGATCTTCCAAAAAAAAAAAGGTGAGCGGTAAAGAGAAAACTGTAGCGCAGGTTCTGTTTTGATATTGCTTTTCAAAGCAAGTTAAGTTTGATGAGCACACAGAAAGACACTCAGATCAGTGACATGAAAAAGTGCTTTGTGAGCGCCGCAGAGCGAAATTCAGTGAAACTCAGCAGGAATAAAAAACTGCTGTTAGGAGAGAAAAGGTTCAGGTCGAAGTCAAATATGAGAGGATCTGTCGGAGCGCCAGCGTCTCTCTTCTGATCCGCGATCTGAACATGATGTGAAATGAATGTTTAATGAGCAAAATGCAAAAATAAAGTGACAACAGTCGCCCTGATGCTTGAGCTTTCCACTGACATGTAAAACATGGACTTGAAAGGCAGATGAAGAGGTGGTCGGGGTCACGGGGGTGGAGTCGGAGTCAAGAAGATGTAAGAGGAGAAATCATAAACAAGAGAAGAAAGGAAGAGGGGCGTGCAGAGAGAGAGAGAGAGACAGTTTAATGACATGCTGGGTTTACATCTGAATATTTGGTTTTCCACCGAGAAGACGATGAACTGACAATAGACAAGTTGTTTGTTTTAATGCAACATTATGAAGTAAATGTGGATCGCATTTGCACGTCGTATTAGCTGTTGAATAATGACACGTCTGCGTCAGATTGGTTCCCTATAAATCTCGCACTTTGCCATTAATCCTGCTGCATGAAACACGCAGAGAAATGTTCCTATCAGCGCTCACGTCTTCATTAAAGACCGACGAGTGAATAAACTTAGATTTTGTGCCGTGTTGTTGGAAGTTGCTGCTCTGGGGCGGGTTGTCTGTTTCCACTTTAAATGTAGTTAATGTTTACATTCACAATTAAACTACCGATATAAACAGCATTCACTGTAACTGCGGCTTAAACCAATATAATTACTGTCTAATTAAGTCCCGCTCCAAAGCCTATAGCATTGTAAACATACCATTTTAAATAATATGAAAAACACTTGAGCTAATTAAAGATGGAAAACAATGTGTTTTACATTTTCGGGCCTCCCCTTTCACGTACCTCACAGTGGTTCGGTCCAACAACCCCGCGCACCACTACACACATAAGTAACAGAACAAACACATGTACAGTTATAACCAGGCTGCATTGTGTTGCGTCCATCACTTCACAGTTGAATCTTGTGCGTCAGTGTGCCACATTATTGGTACTTGGTCTTCAAACATACTGGCACAACCCTGAAGTTGTCAACCCTTCTTTTATTCAGTGTAGTTTAATAGCAGGCAGAGTCATCAGCGTTTTCTCTATAAACATTTAATGCACCATTACTTTTGGTGGCACTGTCGGTGACCACAGCTCAAAACTGCATTTCATCATTTGTGAGTCTGAAACCAGCAGATAAGGAGACCTCAGGACAGTTTTTAGCTTAGCCATTTCTTTTCCTTTATTTTGTGTCTACCAAGGATGACTTATCACATGTTGTTCACTGCGGTGCCACTAACAATATCTTTGGTCGGCTGTGATAAACGTTGATGTCTCGTCTGGGAGGTTTACTATTTAAATTGATCCATACAGTTCGAGAAACGTTTAGAATACGATCCAGATGTCCTGTCAGCTTAATTCACCTAATGGTCATCTGAGTTTTTTTTTTCCACGGCTCTCCGTGGCTCACTGTTGCCCTTCCAGCTCCCAGGAGCGTGCATGCAAACACTTTGCATCACATTTGAAGCCGAATCGTGATCCTTTCCAAAGCCTAAGTGGTTTATGTGGGTAAACCTAACCTAAGATCATAAGCACAGCGTCGTCACAACATAAAATAGAAAAATGAACCTAAAGAAAAGTTGTATAGTGTCTCTGACTATTGAAAAGTGCAATAGTTGTTTAATTTTGATGTGTTTAAGATTGCTAACTTTGTCTCAGATGGACTGTTTATAACTTGGATTTCTTTAATGTTATGTAGAAAATTATTTAAATCTGTTGTAGACAATGAATGATTGCCAAAGTTGCTTGAGCAAGTACAGGAGTGGAAAAGAAGGGGTCATATGTCATGAGCAGATGGACAGACAGACGGATACACTGGAACTCACATCTCTGTTTGTTTCCGTTGCTGGTGGGAAGGACAGAGGCGTTGCGCGTCAGCAGTTTGACCGGCAGAGATTTGACCCGTCGCACCAGAGGCACCGCCACCCGTGGGCGTTTGACGGGCACCACCCGAGGGACCGGAGACACTCTGCCACGGTACTCAAACAACCTGCAGACGGAGAGACGAGGACAGTCAGGAGACAGACGACGGGAAGGATGGAGAACAGAGACAGAGAAGCAACAAGGGAGGAGAGGGTCAAAAAAGGTTACATCCACAAAAACCTGACTCCGCTCTTCAAGATGTGACACACAAGACTCACTCCGCTGGCATATCTGGACATCTACTAACTATCTACACACGTACCACACAATAGTTGCAGTTATAAGCAGGTAGAAGGTGCAGGAGTTTGACATTAGGTCTCGGGCACACATACTGAGTCACAGCTCGCAGTTTGTTTTGTCACCAGATGTATTTTGGCTGAGGCTGGAGAGAGGATGTGGTTTCTATTAAGTGTTAATAAACACGTCTTTACTTCAAAATGTTGACTTTTCTGCATTAAATCAGAGCAAAATCTTTCCATAATCTCAACCAAGTGTTGTGCAACCTGACCGCGAACAATTTAATACTGGCTCAGCTGCTGTGACTGGATATTGTCGTAGCAGATTGAGTATTTTGGCGGAAAGCAAGTAACGTCGTCAGGGAATATTTTACTGACTGTCACTTTCCTTGATGTGATGATAACAGAAAAAATGAGATGTTCGAATAAAATACTGCAAACAGTTTATTCTATCTCTTTGCGCCTTGAAAAGTTTATATGGTTACGTTAAGGCACCCACAGCAATTGATGAAGGTAAAGGAGAGACTGAGGCCTTGATTCAATGCAGATAAACCTACAGCAACTTGAAACACAATACAGAGCAGAGTTACGTCTGTTGCACAGCCATGCAGTGAACACACACATCTCTTATTTATCAAAACGTAGCCACACAACATAACCCAGGCACAAGATAACTTCTGCGAGACAGAATTGAAAATAAAGACAAACTTCGTCCTCATTAGAAAACATGACGCTGACTGTGAAAGCAGCTTATTATGGCCTGAGTAATGATTACAGCAGCAAAGGAGGAAGTCAGGTGAGGTGGTATAAAGAGGACAAAGTCAGCAGTTAGTGGCCGGTACGTCATTTTAACTTAATCACGTAGATACGTTACGTCACGTACACAACGTAACCTCCGCTACATACACACATACGTATTAAATTACATAAGTATCGTACCTATTCTAACCCAAACCACAATCTTTTTCAATCACAACCAAGTAGTTTTGTTGTTTAAACGTAATGAAACTGCGACCATACGTCAAAGGTCTAGTACGCCGACACGGTCGCTTCCTTCTGGGAGTCATTGGTTCGACTCAGTCGTTGAGGTTTGACTGTGCGTTACAAGGAGAGAGAAATAACTACAATCACATATTAAATATCTCCATCTGTGCTTCTGCAGAACACGCTTTGTACTTTTTTATTGTATTTTGGCAATTGGAATAAAATAAATTAATCCACATTACACTGTTTTGCTCCAACAGGGATAATATAAAGTGTGCAACAGCAGACATTTATCAAACACTGGAAAACTGTACCCATTCGGAAACTTCAAATAGGACGTTTGAGTTTAGTGTTTCATTTTAGCTCTTTGCCAACAGCCAACATTTGATTTTACTTGTTTCCAGCTGTAATGGCCCCCTGCATTTCCATTGTGTTGTCATTGTGGTATATGGTGTGTATCCCCCGCCTCCATATTTGACAATTGACCACAATCCTCTGCTTCTCCTGCCAAGGTGATTATAACCATCTGAAATATGGACAATATGGAAGAACGGATGCAGCCTGGAGGGGACTGCAACTGCATTTTATTGCAATCAAGCACTGACTAATGACATAAAAGCTGAACAACAAGTGATTTTCTGCTCGTCATTTCTGTTTTTCGAGTCACTTAACAAGATTTCAGGTTGTCGCTCACGGCCGCAGTTAAACTCAAACGCCCACGCGGCTCCTGCTTTTGACAGATTTAATGGCCGATCTGTTTGGAACAAAATCTGCAGGATTTAATTTTAAAGAAAACAATTTGTCATTATCTTTAGTATTTAAACACAAAGCTGCTGTGTGTTAATGTTTGTTCATGTGTTTTCGATGTATTACTTGTGTGCATCCACAGTGGATTTAAAACCACAGCTCACTAACTTTTATTTCTCATCCTGTGATTTAAGTGCTAGGATCAGAGGGTAACATTGACATACTGAGGCAATGTGATTGTGATTTTTCCGGCTATATAAACAAAGTTGATTTGATTTGAAATCAACAAACAAACAAACAACAAACAAACTGTAATCCAAAGCTAGTAAAACATTATATCATTTAGTTTCAGTGTCAATCAGATTAAACTTTAAAAGGTGCTTCTCATGATTTATAAAATCTAAAAATGGTTTTGCTTCTCTCATATCTTCTGATCTGCTCTCTTAATACCTCATATCCCATCCTGTGCTCTTCGATCTCAGAAAACAGAGCTTCTGTCAATATCCTGAGATTCGAAAATAAGTAATCTGGCTACAAGCTTTTTTCCTATCGTTCCCCTTTTCCACTGGGAAACTCTCCCATTGTTATCGGACAGTCTGGCTCTGCTGAGGCCTTTACATCTAAGCTAAATACACAACTCTTTGCCCTAACTTGCAATTAGTGCTGAGCCTTCAAAACCTCAGGCTTTGTCCCTGTTACCATTACCTCACAGCGGGGCTGGTCTCAGTTTCAAAGAAGCTATTAACCAAGCTTAACTGTTCAAATCCATAATCAAACTGTAATCTTAAAATAAACACTTCGTTTCTCTGACTCAGTGGTAATCATGAGCCCAAGGCACCGTCAAAGGGCCAGCCAAAATGTCAAGGCACACCAGCATAAAGTTAGCTATATTAGCTGATAAAGAAAATAAAAAACTCATTTATTACTTGTTGTATACTGTGATAATAATCTGTGGTTGTAACAAATCCCACAGCGCACCTGCACCTGCTTCACGGCACACTGCTGCTCTGACTCTCGCTGTTTTTTGTTTCCCACAAGCCGCCAAGCTTTCTGTTTCCCCCTCCTCCTCCTCCTCTGGTCTCTCCTCTCTGCTGGACCATTGGCCGAAGATTCAGCCTCTCCTCTTCGCTCTCCCTAGTTTGCATGTCTCTTTCCTTCTGTTAGTTTCCCGCCTCGCATATCTGTGTGAATGCTGCGCTGCCTCTTCTGTGTGGCCTGTCCTCCTCCCAATCTCCACGTTTGAGTGGATGTCATGTGGCTAAGGTCCTACCAATCTGGCATCCTACTGGATCCATTCATCGTGACAGTATAATCCAAGTCAGATCACAGTGAGACTTCCTCAATATGTGGTCCTCTGCTTTGATGGTGGGTGGGCACCATCAAAGCCCCCCCCCCCCCCCAGAAAGCCTGTGGTCACGGCTAACGTAAAGCTTGTGTTCAAATCAAAAACGTCATTCGTCCCTTGTAGAAAAACACGTTACGGGCTGGGAATTTAACTCGGGTCATGGAAGCTGGCGTTATTTTGAGAGACCTGAGTGAAATATGGTGATTTAATTCAATCGCTCTGACAGCACCGACCTCCCTTTTTGCAATCCTTTGTGAGACACGGTCCGCTTGAAGCCTGCGTTTTAATCTTTTTGGGACAAGCAGCAGCTCTTTCTGGTCTGTTTTAGATAGATAGCATAAGGTCCAAACGTCAGACATAAACACTCTCCAAGAGTTTAGTCAGATTCAAGATCAGCTCAAGTTGTAACATATAGTCATAAAACTGCGAGGTCATAGGTCTGATAACCAGATGGCAAGGTGCTCTCCTCCCCTGCCTTAATCTCCACATGGATAAATCGTAGTAATGATAAATCATATTGTGTTATATGACAATTTATTTCCACCATATGGACAAACTGTTATGCTGCGTAAAGCAAACAACTGCAGCTGACAAGCTTTTATACTCCAGATTTACAGCTCAAACTCTGAGAGATTCTGCTCAGATGATATCAGGTCGGACTGGTTTTGATGTACACAATAAAAAAGAATAAGGAATAAACAGAAAGAGCCAAAGAAACATGCAGAATCGTTCACGAGTTGAAAGCAACGAGGGGAAAGAAATAAAAATCCAGCTTGATGTCTTGCTTTATGTACAGTATATTCATACGTACAGGGTTTGAGTTACGTGGGAGCTGACAGGAGCTGAAAGCAGTAAAAGCACAGATCTGTGGGGGTCCCGATGCATTATTTTAATCACAAATAGTGAATTTTTTAATGTAATTGTATTTTTTACATCAATGATCTACTGTAAATGTGTTAAAACATGTTTTCCAGAGGAGCTACGCACCATATTCACTCTGAATAACAGTGACGATACACCTTATCATATTTAAATTAAATAACTGTTGTTGTGATATAGTCTACACAATTGTTGCAAGAAGTGTGTTGCTGTGTGTGTGTGTGTGTGTGTGTTTCTTCGTAAAAAGTGTCACTTTGACTCGGCATCGCCGTAAAAGCCTGTGATTTCTTTGGTGAAAGCTGAGAAAGTCGCCAGAGTCCCTTAAAAAAACGCTCAATTTTGAAACTTGTTGCGTTAACAGAAGATGTATGAACTTTGTGAAACACAGACTACAACTCATTCCTAACTATTTGGGCCTACTTGTTCATTCGGCATGCTTTATACATGAAGATATTTCTTTCAAGTTGTGCATTATGTCAGGTGTGAACTGACGGGCATGAAGCTGTCCACTTATGATCAGATCACTCGATCAGATGGTAAAACCAAATATAAGAACTCAGAACGCACAAGTTGTATTCGCTATTATCCTATTTATCTATTTCCGCCTGTACGTTGGTGAGGGTAAGTTATTTTAAAGACCGCCCAAAGTTTATATTTTAACTCTAACCCTGTATATGAATGATATATACTGTATATAGTCACACACATATACATATAAATCAACGCTGAGGTTTGCGGCCCAGCTCGTCGGCACGCTTCAACACCTGTTAAGACAGATTTTTGTCCAGGAGAGCTCAGCAGGACTTCACTGACTCTGGTATAGCGCCCGGATGTTGAGAGGTTGAGGAAGATGGCTCGCGGCCAGAAGATCGCTGCGTTGAATCCTAAACTATTTTACATCTTTTGCAGGGTGGCTGACCCTGAGCAATGCGATGAGAGCTCAGACATCTGGAAGGAGCCCTGGGGAGCAACAGCTACTCCTTCAAATTCAAAAGGTGGTTTCAATATCTGCTTCGGATGATCAGGGTGGCGACCGGAGGGTAGCACCAGAACATGCCGGACGGATTACAGTATATATCCCATCTGGCCTGGGACTGCATCGGGATCCCCAAGTACAAGCTGAGGAAGCTAGGGGTGTCTGGATTGCTACGTTGAATCTGACTTAGATCTTCAGAAAATTAATGACTGGATGCCCTGTTAGGAAAATTGTTGTGGCCCGGATCTGACCCACACAGATGCGTTCATCCGGTCCACATACGCTGTGGAATGATGGCACTTAATCACAACACTTGAGTAAAAGCAAAGGCCCTCTGATGTGCAAGTGATGAGAAACAGGGAACATTGGAGATAGAGGAACCGTTCCAGGACTGTTCTTATTAGATCCAAAGTGTCAGCCATGTGTTCAACAACCTCTTTGAGAAGTAAGTGTTCCCTCTTTGCAATGTCAAAGTAAGTGGAATGGTCAGGTATAATTTAGTGACGCAACTGCTCGACTACACAACTTCTCCCAGGGTTGTTGAGAAACCCTGATTCCCATTCTCTGAGGCAATAGTCTGTTTTATTTCAAGAGACAAAGCTTGATGTGCTTTGACAGGAATCAGAAGGCTCCGGGAGAGTTGTTTTTCCACCACAGGAACAGCTTGTCTTTTTCTGAAACCTGCTTTATAATTTTTTTCTCGTGGCGATGCAAATATCTCTTCTTTCAGATCAGAGACGGACACCAATTTGACATCTGGATCATCTTGATGCAACATCGCTGATTCACCTCAGCTTGCCATCCCCACACTCTACGTCCAGCTCACTATCTGCACTTTTCAAAACAAGACAAAAGTTCTTCCATTGGTGCACATGGATTTATCATGTGAAGATTCAGTTTCAAAGCCCTGACCGCTAATGAAAATCAGTTGAGACATGTACATGGTCCAAGGATGTGCCTTTAAGTATGAGGAATGCCAAGTCCGCAGATTTTTCTCTTTTATTTTTTTACCACAGATAGCTTCGATGATGACTTTCACCTGGTCTCGTCAGAGCAGTGATGGTTACCACACTGTGACGTGACTGCAGAGGTCAACGTAAATTGATTTAAAGTTGACCAGATGTTCCTCATGTTGACTTTACCTGGAAGCCAGGGGAGAGGCTGATAATCCATTTTGTCAACGATCTTGCGAGTCTTGACGATGAGAGACGTAACCCTCCAGGTGGCGACCAACTGTCAAGTGTTGCTGTCATAAACATGATCTCTGAGGGATGTGACGTCCTCCGCAGTAGCTAACGTAACACAAATCAACATGTTTGTAAAGGTTGCCGTTTATTGGTTCGGACATGTGATCTGCTTCCAATAGAAATGTTCGTAGATTCACGTGGGGTCCCAGCAGTGGTGGAAAAAGTACAGAAAGGTACAAGTAAAACTACAGGTATTAACTAATACTGAAGTGAAAGTACAAAGTATTCTTCTCAGGAGTTGGGAGAACTTATAGATGAAAGGTTTAGATATATAAGTACTCAATTATGATCTAAAAAGTAACTGAGTTGATCACATGGTGTCAGGCAAACTTCAGTAGTAAAGTACCCACAACAATGTCTTAATAACAGTAATTAGAGTAGCTGTAATTAGTTACTTCCTTCCCTGGGACCCACTAAGTGCAGGAAACGTGACGGGAGTTGCTAGTTTTCCAACTTCAGGTGTTTATTGGTGGAGTATAATGCTGCTTCCAGCGCTGGTTTCTCTCACAGTTTCGGGTCTGTTCAGGTCGAGTTTGTTTTGGATTCTTTCTATTTGGAACGAGGGGTTTCTGTTTTCTTTGAAAACGGGCCAGGAGACCTCCAGTTTCCACTTAGATCTCTCTTGGTTAAAGGCCAGATTTGCCAGTCGCATTTCAAGCAAAGGCTCTGGATCGACATGTATTTACAACCCTAATTACAAAAGGAAGTGTTCCTGAGCCCATGTAGTAATCTCCTTTATACAATCACGTGTAAAACAAGTGGTGAACCTCGCCCCATCTTTGCGAGTGAACGACTGAGCCCAATCATGATACTATCAGCTGTTACCAGTGAACCTGTTTACCCGTGGAGTGATCCAACCAGGTGTTTTTGGAGCATTTCACAACTTTCACACTCGTTTGTTGCTCCTGTCCCACCTTGTTTGAAACGTGCTGCTCTCATCAAATTCAGAATAAACAGATATTTACAAAAATCAATGAAATTCAGGAGGTAAAACATTTAATATATTGTGACAGTACAAAAAGACTTCAGGAACAAATGCCAAGGTATACTGGCGCACATGGATTCAGATCACAAACTTGTATTAAAAGACGAACGTTTTGACGCCATGTGAGTCTTCATGAGTCAAACAATTCAAGTTTTTTCCCCTTCACAAAAGTGTGTTAAACTCCTTCCTTCATCATTAAATACATTGTCTTTGTACTGTTTAACAGAAGCGACTGTTACAATAATCGTTTCAACCCAAATCATGATCTTTCCCGACACCTAACAGAGTTTTGTTTGTACTTAAACCTCATCAAACCCGAACCATAGTAACAGTTTTGGAAGGTACAGAAAAAATGTCATCCTGCTGAAAGTGATGTCAGATCACCTCAGAATAAATCCTGAATTCTGATCATCGGAGCAATCATGTTCGGTCAAAACTGTTTTGTTTTGTTTGTTTGTTTGTTTCCATGATTATGATTGACAGAATGATTATTCTGTGTACTATAACAACAAAATTAAGTGCTTTAAACACCTTTTTGGCTCCATGTTTACGGCTCAATAGAGACATGTTTCACCCGTCAACGATCTGCCTCGAGGGCCTCTGAGAGGTTAACATGATTAACCTTCTGTTGATAGCTGGAAACACTTGAGCCAACAGTCCACGTGTTCAAAAAACCTGAATACAAGAAGTAAAGAAAGCTGGAAGGACCTCAAGAACCAATCTTTCCTCTTTCTTACCTGTCATAGAAGTCTTCTCTGTAGTAATCGTAGTCGAACTCATAGCCACTGGGAAAAAGCACAACAGAGACAGAGACAGAGACAGAAGAGACTGTCAACCAACGCTTTTTTATATTTAAAACAACATGTGGGAAGGAGAGCTCACTGGGGTTTTCATGTAATTTATAATGCAAATGCATAAAAAAAGCAATAATTAAAAAAATGTGTGGGAGACAAAACCACAACATACTTCATCTCACCATCATCAAGAGAGGAACAAAAATGACAAACGAAAAGAGGATGGAAACTGAGACTGAGTCCTCCTGAATGATGTGCAGGTTACTGTTAGTGCACAGATCCTGGATCAGCCCAGTCGCCAGGATGCAATGTGAGCAGATACGTCCAAGATGGACATTTGTACCAAACGTGGCATATCACCTTCACAGTATGTGCTTATTAGCTGAATTTCCCATCAGGAGGTGGCGTTATTAAAGCCAACAAGGCTGCCAAATGGACGACCACAGTTTCGGTCACACCAGCGGATATTTTTAAGGAGACCAAAACAGGTATTTTGAAGCCGAACCATGATGTTTTCCTGACCTTAACCAAGCGTTTTTTGTGCCTAAGCCTCACCAGAGCATAAGTACAATGTTGTGACAACAGAACATTTGACCCAAACAAACATAAAGAAATGTTCAGTTTAAACTTGCATTGTGTGGTTTTTGCAGAAACGGACTTAGCTAACTTTAATGCTGGTGATTGGGTTGCCTGGAGATACTTGTGCAAACATGTGTGAAGTCAGAGGCTTTTCAACCACAAAAGAGAAATACGTAGAATAAAACAATACCCGATCCTGAACTCAGCATAAATCAGGTTTGTAATGTGTAAGTGATCGCTCACAGTGAGGAAGGAGAAGGAAGGAATAATCCCTAACACCGAAGTAACTGTTGCAGCTCAACAGAGCTTACAAGCCACCCTCAGTTCATAGCTGTTTGTTTGTGCGGCCTGTAACTTTACTGTTTTGGCTCCTGTCAACCCTGTGTCCAGCACGCAGCTATTTTCAGATAAATCCACGCTATGCTTCCTGCAAAGCACTAAACACAGAACGGACAAAGTCAGAGACGAGCTGGTGAAAGAAACCAGACATTTCTCTTTGGAGACCTAAAACTGAAGCTAAGAGGGGAGTGAAGCTTATATATATCAGGTAGAGACAATCAGGATGCCAGAGGGAAGATAATGTTGCTTAGAGATAAAAATATTCAGCGGATGTGTTTCAGACATCTACTTTAAGATCGCTGTTGTTTTGGGACTTTTTTTAAAATGAAAGTTGCTTCACAGTCTATTTCTAATGCCTTGTTTTCGTCCACATCTTTCGTTTATAGGGAAGAATAATAATTACACAAGAGCAGCTCACCTCTTTCTTCCTCTTTATATTTATAAACTATAAATCTTTATCAGGCCAACCTTAAAACAATAACTCTCTTAGATTTATGCATATTTTACCTTTGACAGGTATGAAAAGCTTCTAAAATAGTAATCAGACAATCACAGGACACAAAGA